>NC_143400.1:23546306-23878922 GCF_052110815.1 Crocodylus siamensis
ACCGAGACTCAGACACGCCCCATAGCAGGAGCAGACACCGCACTACCCCCGGGTGCCCGGGGGTGGAACTGCAGCTGGGTGCTCCATAACCCAGTGGGGGGTAAGGGGGACATGTATTTGACTTGGCACACCTGGGTGTCGAGGAAGATGATGCGCTCCTGGGTGATGAAGAAGTCAATGCCGCTGGTTTGGTTGCCCCCACGCTCCTTAATTTCCTGGCCCTGGGGGCGGAAGACGTAGGCCCTGGGGTGGGGGTGGGGAAGTCAGGGGCGGAGTCTACACAGGAGACGGGGAAGGGTTTGGATGAAGATCCCCCCCCTACAAAATCCCAGCCACGTGACCCAGAACAGCCCCCAATCCCACCTGTTGTTACTACGCCCCTTTACCCCTCTATGCCCCATGCCCAGTACCTCTGGTCCTCCTCAGGCTGGTTGGCTGAGAGCAGTGACATCACCGTGGACTTGCCGGTGCCCTGAAGACCCAGGATGCCCACCACCAGCACGTCTGTCTGGTCCAGCAGGTACTGGGGGACGGGAGCGGGGGGGTGGTCAGAAGCATAGGCTGGATGGGCTGGGAGCACCTAGGAGTCCGGGGAGGTCGGGGCAGGAGCACAGGGAGGACCCGAGGATCCGGCATGGCGAGAGTTAGGGCTAAGGTTAGGTTTGGGTGTGGGGCACAAGACTAGAGAACCCCGTAGGGAACCCAGGAGTCTGAGCAGGCATGAGGAGAGCCCAGGCATCTGGGAGTGGATCTGGGTGGGGGACCCAGGAGACCGGAAACATGGGGAGGGACCCTTGAGGAGAACTCAGGTTCCCAGGAGCAGGGTCCCGGGGTAGGGTCAGAGGTCAGGGATCACATACGTCGATGGCGCTATCACACCAGTTCATCTGCTCATCCACCAGTTTGATGCTGTGCTTCATCTTCTCGGGGGCCACCAGCTTGGCCTGGCCCACCACAGCTGGGGGCACAGGGGGCAGAGTCAGCAGAGGGGAGGCATCTGGCCCTGCCCCCAGCCATTAGCTCCACCCACTGTGAGCCCATAGCCCTGCCCCTGGTACACCGAGCCCCACCCCTTCAAAGCCCTGCCCCTTCTGCCAGCTCCTCCCCTTGGTGCTAGGCCATGGCCTCTGACCCCGCCCCTTTATGCTAGCCCCTCCCCTTTACCCCAAGCCCTCTTGCTTTACTCAGGGCTGAGCCCCAGCCTGCCCCATAGGCACACCCCTTCCCCAATCCCTACCCCATCCCCCTTGTCCGCTCTTTAGTCCCATCTCCATTAGCTCTGCCCATGGTCTGGCTCCACCCCTTCTGCTTGCTCCACCCCTTCTATTACCACACCTCTGCCCAGTCTGTCCCCCCTGCCCTTTAACCCTGCCTCCATTAACTCCAACCCTTACCTAGCCCCACCCCTTTGCCCAAGCCCAGCCTCTTCCATTAGCCCCACCCTTCATCCCCAACCCCTCCCCTTTCTTAGCCATGCCCCTTCCCTCCAGCATCCACCACCACCTCAGCTGCCCCCCTACCTACCCACAAGCCCTGCCCCGGGGCTCCGCCCCCCACTCACGGTCCAGGGTGGTGCTGGGGGCGGCGGCACCCATGCCACGGTTCTGGATCTGGTAGACAGGTTGCGTGGGGCGCTGTCCCTCCTTCTCCACCTTGGCCCCTGCAGCACCTGTGACCCCTGCCGCCGCCATGGTGGGGGGCGCCCCCCCCTCAGGCTTCCCCTCCTCCCGAGACTTCATCAGCACGATGGGCTTCTCCAGTGGGGGTGGGGCTGCAGGGGTTGGAGTAGGTGTGGGGGGCGGGGCCAGCTTTGACTGTGGTGGGGGGGTGGAGATAGGTTTTGAAACACCTAGACCACCCCCCACAGCCGCCCCGTGATGAAGAGAAGACCCAGGTTTCCGGGCTCCCAGTGACGCCTTTAGTCAGCCCCCCCACCCACTTCCTTCCTGGACGGAGGGAGGTCCCAGCCATCTGGGGTCCCAGGCCCCTTTCTCTCAACCCCCAGACCCCAATCCCCTCCCAGAGCCAGCGGTGACCCAGGGTCCCGGCCCTGTGCCCTCACCCGCTCTGCGGGTGGCTTGGCCAGGATAATGGGTGTCTTCTGCATCACGGTGCCTGGCGTCTCCTCTGGGGGGTCCTGTTGGCGGGGGAGGGGGATCAGAGTTGGGGGTCAGACCCCAAGCCCTCCCCCCTTGTCTCCCTCTCTCCCCTACACTTACCCGGCGCTCCCGGTCCCAGGGGGTGAAGTCCCGGTCACGGCCAGGCCCCGAGAGGCTCTGGGGACCCCCGGGCAGGCCCAGCTCCTTGTCTCGGGGCCAGCGGCGCCGGCGCTCAGGGCCGTACAGCCCAGGCTGGCTGTGCCCAGAGTCCGACATCCCTGGAGAAGAGGCCGCGGGACCGTTACGTGGGCTGGCAGAGGAGCGCAGCCCTGCGTGGGCCGATAGGGGCTACGGCCGGGCTCGGTGGGCCGTAGCGCCTCTACCGACCACAGCAAAGAGACCAGCAAAAGCACGTGCTGGGATGATATGGACCAGCAAGGCCACAGTGGGTCTGTAGAGACCAGAGGAGGGCTGTGGCCAGGGCTGCGGCGGGTCCCCTGCGACCCGGTGTCGCTGCAGCAAGACCCTCCCTCGCAGGCGGCTGCAACGCACCTGCATGGACTCAACACGGGGCCGGACCAGGGCGATATTGGCACTATGTAGGCTGGCGGAGGGATACAGGGTTGTACAGGGATTATACAGCTCTGGGACCAAGAGGCCCTGGCGGAGGGATACCGGGCTGTATCGGGCCATATAGCCCTGGAACAAGAGTCCCAACAGAAGGATCCGGAGCCTCACTGAGCCCATGTGGCTCCGGCGGAGGGATACGGGGCCATATTGGGTCCATGCGGCCCGGAGAAGGGCTATGGGCCCTCCTGGCACTACCCAACTCGGGGACCGGACCCTGTCCCCCACGTAGGTGACTTGCCGCAGAGGAATACCGCTAGCGCGAACTATTTACGGAGCGGAGGGATACCGCGAGGTGAAGGGTCTCGGCTTAGGAACTATATGCCGTTCCCCAATTCACCCTCCCCCGGGGCGAAGCGATACCTCGAATCCACGCGGTGTGTCCTCGGAAGCGGAAGGGCACGAACGAGCAGGCGGCACCAGCCCACGAGGGGCCCCTTGATCGCGCTTCGGTAGCCGGGTAGGACTGAACCCTCGCGGCCACCGTTGGGCATCTAACGGCCCTCCGCCCTTCCCTTAAGCGCGTGCGCAGCAGGTGCCAGGGAAGTCGCGGCGCTGTGCCCTTCCCTCGCGCGCATGCCTAGTCCCGTCCCCAGGCCCACCGCAGACGAGCAGGGCCGCCATCTTGGAATGTCGGGGGAATAGGCGGGAGGGGTTCACTGCGCAGGCGCGGAGCGCGCTCGAGGACTGCAGGCGGAGACTGGACGGGACGGAAGCGAGGCTGGGGGTGGGACCGGACGCCTGGGATCGCTCCCCGCCCAAGAACAAGGCATGGAAGACCAGAAATAGCTCCGTTTATTCCCAAAATATATTCGTCCAATGTACAAAACCCATCCCCACCGATCTCCATAACCATTTATTAAGTAGTTGACAGTACTGGACCCTACACGACTACCCCCCCCCGCCCCTCTACCCTCCGCATGCGAAAATCCCGCCCTGTAGCCATTAGGTGCTTTACGGTAGCGCCCCCCCCCCCCCCGCCCAGATGACATTCACACATTACGGTAGTAGGCAAACAGTAGGGAGCGGAGACCAGTGCAAAGCTCAGGAGCCCCTATCCCCCCCCGTGGCAGCCGACCAACTCTGCATTAGGTGTATTCCAGTAGACACCTGGGCCTTACCGCTGCACACCTAATAGGGAGAACAACCACTTTTTCATACTAGTGCTTAACTTGTGGCAAGCACTACCATAATACCCTAAGACATGTAATAGGTACGGCTGTCACTCAATAAGGTTGCACCTTTATCAGGTGCATTACTGTAGCCGCTATAGCGCTACCGCAGTACGCCTAATGGGGGTGGGAGTGTGTGTGTGTGTTACCACAATGCCCCTAATAACCCCAACAGGTGTAAGCACAGTCGAGTAACTGCCATCTGGCTCTACCGTAATGAACCTAATAACCACTACTTCAAAAAAACCCAACCCAGTGCAATAAATTCCACTGTCCTTGGTGGGTCTCCATGGCCCAGTACAAGGGACACCATGCATGTGCAAAGCCGTGCAAGACAGAACCCTGCCTCTGGGGCTTGCGCAAGGGTCCCTTCATGCCAATACATGCAATGTGCCCAGGGCCGCTGAGGTCCGTCACACTGCAGGAGGTATCGGCTGGTCCAATGTGTCCTATAGGTGGGCCCCAGGGCACTGGGGGGGAAGTTTCCAGCCCCCCCTCACCGCCCTGTGGGGAAGAGGAGACAGATGTGAGATCATAAAGGGGGGGCTGGCCCTTTACACTGCAGCCAGCAGCTCCCTCCAAGGGGGGCTCACCCCAGCATGTGGAGGTGAGAGGCACTGGCAGGGTGGGGTTCTGTGGGTGGGGGTTGAGGGGCACGGCAGGGCAGGCGGGCAGGGAGTGCGGGGCATGGCATGCACCTGGGGGGGTGGGGGGAGGACCGGGGGCCCCCAGGCGCCGTGCAAGGGCATCCAGCTTCCACTCCAGCCCGTCCAGACGCTGCCGCAGCTCCTGCTGCCCGGAGCTGAGCCCCGCGCTGATTTCATCCAGCACCAGCTGCATCTTGGGGACCGAAGGCAGAGCCCAGGGGATCAGGGCATTATGGGACAAGCTGTAACGCCCCCCTTCACCCCCTGCCCCAGCCCCCACTCCCCTCCCAGGGCCCGCAGGTGTCTGGGCTCCCGGCCCCAGCTGGAGAGAACCCAAGTGTCTGGGACAGCGGGGCAGGGGAGGGTTGGGCCTCACCTTGGAGATGTCGACCATGGAGTTCACCTGCTCCCGCAGTGCCCGGTGCTGCAGGCGAACCTCCCGGAACCTGCCGGAACAGGGGTTAGCAGTGCCCCTCGCTCCCGACCAGCGGCCCTGCCGGTGCCCCTCGCTCCCGACCCGTGGCCCCTCACGTGTGCAGGGCGCTGAGCAGGCGGCGCTGGTGCTGTCGGGCTCGGGCTGGCTCCTGGCGGCGCCGGTACCAGTGAACGCGCCAGGCTTCTTGCAGGATGGTGGCTGCCGTGTGCTTCATCTACGGGGAGCAGGGAAGCAAATCAGGGCTGAGGGGGTAGTCCTCTACCTTCCCACAATGCCCTGGGAAAGCCAGAACCTCTCCCCCTCAACCTTGATTTTCCCCTGATGCCCTAGGGCAATGGTCACCCTATTACCACCTTCCCACAATGCCTGGGCCACTGGGGACACTCTCCCCCTCCCCCCACCCAAGCCTTGGCCTTCCCATAATGCTCCAGGGAGGGAGGTGGTCCACTGCCACCTTCCCATAATGCACCTGGCTGAAGGGGCTGCAAAGAGCTGAGTTTGCTCAGTCTCCCTCAGCCCAGGCTGGGAGATCCCGGGGGCGCTGGTCCCCTCCAGCTCTGGGTGGGGGGGAGGAGGGGAGCCCGGACGCCTAGGTGCCCACCTTCCGGGCACACTCCATGCCCAGCATGAAGTTGTGGACATGCTTCTCAGCCCGCGTGAACTCCAGCTTCTCAGCCGCCACTGCCACAAGCAGCGCCGTGCACCCCACACCCTGCGGGGAGAGGGAGAGGGAGAGGGAGGGGGAGGGGGAAGGGAGGTCAGCTAGCTGCTGCAGGTTGGGAGCAAGGGGCAGTGGGGTGGCTGGGGCTGGGGGTCAGGAGTGAGGGCACTGGCTGGGCTGGGGGAGGACAGGGGCCTGCGGGTCGGGCATGAGGGGCACCGGGGGGCTCACCAGGATGCCAGTCACCAGGCAGACGAGACGGCCGCAGATGGTGCTGGGCACAAGGTCGCCGTAGCCAATCGTCAGGAACGTGATGGGCACCAGCCACAGCGTCGCCCCCAGACCCCCAGCGCCCCCTGGGACCCCCCTGCAGCAGGGGCAGTGTCAGAGACTCCCTCAATTGCCCTAGTCCCTGTCCCACAATCCCTTGGGGCCTTGTCCCTACAGTCCTGCCATTTCCTAGGGCCCAGACCCTCCCACTATCCCACAATACCCCAGGGTTTGGTACCTTGCTATCCCAGCATGCTGTAGGGGCCCTGCTCTTGCACAGTCCCCCCAGAGCTCCCGGTATCGCAGCATGCCCCATGGGCTGTTCCCCTACTATCCCACAATGCCCCCACTCCTCTGCTCATCCAGACTGCGCTGGTATCCAGCCCCCTCCCCTCCCAGCCTCTGCTATCCCGCAATGCTGTGGGGCCAGCTCTCCCATCATGCTCTGGGGTCCCCCACTCTCCTAGCCTGCCTGGGGGCCCTGACTGCTCCACTTTCCCAAAATGCCCCAGGGCTGGCTCCCCATCCTTCCCATCATGCTCTGCAGCTCCTGCTCTCCCAGCAGGCCACAGGGCCCAACCCCCTCCACCATCCCACAATGCCCAAGGGCTAGCTCCCCATCCTTCCCATCATGCTCTGGGGCCCCCACTCTCCCATGCCTTGGGGCTCCCCTAGCCTGTCCCAGGGCCCAGACCCCCTCCACTATCCCACGATGCCCCAGGCCCTCACCTCTCACAGGCAGCCAGCACCCAGGCGCTCAGGACCCAGGCGCCCAGCGCCAGCGCCAGCAGCAGGGCGGCTGGGTGCCGAGCCAGGAGGGCGCGCAGGGCGAAGGGGCCGCGCACCCGCACCCGGCCCAGCCCCCCCAGCCCCCCCAGCGCCCCCCCGGCCCCCGGTGCTGCGCCCATCAGGGCGGCGCGGGGCACCAAGTACAGCCGCAGCAGCATGGCCAGCGCCAGGCCCAGCCCCGGGCCGGCCAGGGGGCAGGGAGGACCAAGCGGTGGGGGTGGGGGGTGCAGAGCACACACCCCCAGCTCCAGCAGGATCAGGCCCAGCCGGGCCGGCCCCACTGCTACACGCCAGTCCCTCAGCCCGTATTCCAGCATGTAGAGCTGCAGGGACAGGGGGACAGGGTCAGGGGACCCAGGCATTCGGCCCCCCAGCCCCCCCTCCCACCCCCAGCCCTAACTCCCCTCCCAGGCGTCCGTGCTCCAGTCACAGCCCACCCCCCTCCACTCTCAACCCCCAGTTCTGCACCTGCCCCCCCCAGAGTGGTATGGAGCCCAGGTGGGGAGTGGGCATGGCCAGCAGGGAGGGGGCGGGGTCTGTGGGGCCAGGGGCTCCAGCCTCACCTGGATGTCCTTGATGTGGAAAGCCAGGATGAGGCCCAGGAGGACAAGGGTGGAGGCTGAGACCAGCCCCCGGAGCAGGATGGGAACCGGGGGCCACTGGGGGGAGGGCAGGATCAGGGCCAGGATTGGGCCCAGGTTCCCCCCCCCACCTGCACACACACAAGCGGGGGAGTAGGGAACCCAGGCATCCAGGCCCCCAACCCCAATTCCCCAGGTGTCCGGGCTCCCAGCCCCTCCCCGGCTCTAATCCCGCCCCCCCCCCCCCCCAGTTGGACAGAATCCAGGCCTCCAGGCTGTCCCCCGCATAGGAATTGCCTGCCCCCGCCACCCTCTGGAGTCAATATTTACCCTGTTACCAGGCCCAGCCCCCTCCCCTTCCCCGTAATAAGGGCCCTTTGTACCCTGGGCCCTGGGGGCAGATGCGGGGGGGGGGAAGAACAGGAACCAGGGGAATCCCATGGGGCACAAGGTTGGGGGAGGGGGCAAACAGAGGGCTGTGGATTGGGAGTGAGGGGCGCCAGGGGAGCAAGGGGCTGCACGTCAGGAGTGAGGGGCACCAGGGGAGCAAGAGGCTGCAGGTCAGGAGTGAGGGGAACCAGCAGAGCTAGGGGCTGCGGGTCAGGAGTGAGGGGAACCAGCAGAGCTAGGGGCTGCGGGTCAGGAGTGAGGGGCACCAGGGGAAGAGGCTGCAGGTCAGGATTGAGGGTCACCACGGGAGCAAGGGGCTGCAGGTTGGGAGTGAGGGGCACCAGCAGGGCTGGGTGCTGCAGGTCAGGAGTAAGGGGCACCAGGGGAGTAGGGGCTGTGGGTTGGGAGTGAGGAGGGACACCGGGGGGCTGCAGGTGGGGAGTGAGGGGCACCAAAGGAGTAGGGGGCTGCAGGATGAGAGTGAGCGGCCCCAGCCCCCACTTACCTGGCAGGCTCCAGCCCAGGCGAGCTCCATGTCCAGCACCATGAGGGCGACACCACCCAGCGCCAGCCCCAGCGCCCCCTGCACCAACCGCCCTTCAGCCTCCAGCAGTGCCCGGCGCCGGCCCAGTCCCTGCAGTGGGGTGGAGGGCACGTGGCCCCCCCCCTTGGGGGCTGGGGGGTGGCCCTGCGGCAGAGGCAGACCGGGGGGCTGGGGCATATCTGGGGGGGGACCCACCAGTTGGGGACCCACCCTGGGGGCCCCCCAGCCCCCCTTCCGCTTCAGCAGCCAGGAAGTCGCCAGGGCTGACGGACAGACGCACACGGGGTTGGGGGTGCAGGGGACCAGGACAGACAAATGCAGCCGGCCCGGGCGTGCAGACACACATGGGCGTGCAGACATGAATGGGCGGGTGGCAAGAGGGCGGGACGGGGTGTGCCCTGTGCCTGGCACCCACCAAGCCTGGCAGCACAGGCCAGCAGTGGGGACTGAGGGTTGGGAGTAAGGGGCACCGGCAGGGACTAGCTGGTGCCCCTTACTCCCCAACCTGCAGCCCCCTAACCCCAGCTTTGCCAGTTCCTCTTACTCCCAACCTGCAGCCCCATCAGTGCCAAGGGCATGCGGCCCCGCCAGCAGGAACCCAATCAGGATGTGACTCAGGCCCGAGTCACCGGGACTGGTTACACTCAGTCCCTGAAGGCCCCACCCCAGAACCAGCCACCTCCAGGCCCGTTACACTCAGCCCAGGCACCCCAGAGCCAGGTGCATCCTGGGGGTCCCCTGTTCTACCCAGGCCCTGCCCCCCCGACCAGCCTTGCCCAGTCTTGTTGGTGCCCTTCACTCCTGACCTGCAGCCCTCTACTTTCCTGGTGCCCCACACTCCCGACCTGCAGCCCCCAACCCCACTCCATAGCCAGCTGCATTTTTTCCTGCCCGGAGGACAAGGGACCTTGTGTGCTCAGCCCCACCCCAGAAGCAGCTGTATGTCGGCGGGAAAGGAACCAAGATCAACCCTGAGGAAGAGAAAGGATGAATCACGGCAGGACGGGAGGGGCCCGGGGCGGAAAGAATGAATCTGGCCCTGGGGGCAGGGGCTGCAGGGCAGGAGTGAGGGGCACTGGTGCTCGGCCCTGTACCCGAGGGGAGTTGGCCCGGGTTTGACTGTAGCAGTCCCAGGGGTTCTTCACCCGGCTCCTCACCTGTCACCACGTGCAGGGAACCAGGGCATCTGAGCTCCCAGCCCCCAACCCGCCCCGCACCCCTCTTTTGTCCCCGTGGCTCATCCCAGTAACATCCCAGTCTCCCCGAGCTCATCCCAGTAACACTCCAGGACCTCTAGCCATCCCAAGACTCCCAGTATATCCTAGGAACACCCCAATATCTCCCTATCTATCCCAATAACACCCCAGTGTCCCCCAGTCTATCCCAGTAAAATTTTTCCCATTTTATCATCCCAGTACATCCCAGTCTCTTCCAGTAACACCCCAAGTTCTCCCTAATCTATCCTAACAACACCAGTTTCCCCTATTCTATGCTAGTAAAACCCAGACTATCCCAGTAATACCCCAGCTCCCCGTTTATCTCAGTACCATGTCTATTCCAATACCACCCCCCGTTTTATCCCAGTACACTCCAGGCTATCCCAGTGACACCCCAGTTTCCCCCAGTAATCCCCCCAGTCTATTCCCCTCCCATTTTATCCCAGTATACCCCAGTCTACTGCAGTAACACCCTGGGGTCTCCCTAGTCTATCCCAATAACACCTGTTTTCCCCATTATGCCAGTGCACCCCAGTCTATCCCAGTAACACCCATTTCACCCATCTATCCTAGTACCCCATTTGTCTCAGTAACCCCACTTTCTCCCCAGTCTTTGCCAGGACCCTGCAGTCCATCCCAGTCCCAGTCCAGTCCCACTGCCCCCCACCCACCCCAGTACCCTGTTTAATGCCCCCCACCCCCAGGGCCCTCTATCCCTCCCAGTAACATCCTGGTACCCCTCTCCCCACCCCCTGTCCATCCCCCCAGGTATATTTGGGCTCTGGAACCACACTCACCCATGCGCGCTTATTAACAATTTAAGGCTTTTTATTACAAGTGGGAGGAGTTTGTGGCCCCTCCCCTACAAAACTGCATATGCAAATATGGCCCCGCCCACACCAGCCTGGATAGACCCAGGGACAAGATAAGTTAAAGGCACCAATGACTGTACAGCTGAGGTAGGAACCAGGCAATAAACCCAGGCATCCGGGCCCCCAGGCCCTCCTGCTCTCACCCCCGCAGAGAACCCAGGTGTCCAGGCCCCTGCTTTCGCAGGACCCCGGTGTCTGGGGACCCAGGCCCCCCAGCCCATCCTTCCCTGCAGAGCTGGAGAGAACCCAGGCATCCGGGAGCGGCCATCACGTCCAGAGTTTCACCTGGTCTCAGCCCAGGCAGTCAACAACCCTTGGAGGAGAGGGGTCAGGCCCGGCCCGTGCGGTGGGTGAGTCTCCGGAGCCGCTCGGGGCTTGGCTTCTTGGGCCGGGAGAGTTTGGGGGCCCCCCCCAGCCCTCCAAGGTAGAGAAGGGTGAGGGGGGGCAGAGTGGGGACGAAGCCCACCAGGGGCTGGGGGCCAGGTAGCCACAGCGGGGCTGGGACGTACAGCACCTCGCATGCCTGCTGGGGGGAGGGGAAAAGAGAGCGGGGTTAGTACAGGAATGTGGCTGGCTCCGAGAGGGATTGGGTTGGGTGTAACAGTGCTAGGGGCAGCTGGCTCTGTGGGGGGTGGGACTAGGCGGGGTGTAACAGCACTGGGGGCAGCTGGTTCTGTGGGGGCTGGGTTGGGCATAACAGTGTTGGGGGTGGCTGGTTCTGGGAGAGCCAGGCTGGGTTTAACAGTGCTGGCAGGGGGACTGGGTTAGGTGTAACAGGGATGGGGGCAGCTGGTTCTGGGGGAGATTGGGCTAAGTGTAACAGGGCTGTGGGGGCTGGGCTGGGTGTAATGGCACTCACTGCAGCTGGCTCTGGGGGAGCCAAGCTGGGTGGAATGGAGCTGGGGACAGCTGGCTCTGGGGAGGATTGGGCTAGGTGTAACAGGACTGGGGGTGGCTTGATTGAGAGGGCAGGGCGGCGGGGCATTACCTGGGTGCAGGGCTTCTGCGGAGGGGTGCGACTGGGGTATGGTTGTCGCTGTGGGGATGGCGCTTCATCCTCCGATGATGACATCACTGATGAGGTCATGTCCGACGGGGTTGGCGAGGCTGAGGGCTCCTCTGGAGTCTCGGGGTCGGAGGTAACCAGGGGCCCAATCCGGAACGGGGGGTTGTGTTCACCCAGCCTGGGGGGAATAGAGAACCCAGGCGTCCGGGAAGGTCCCACGGGGTGGAGGAGAGAACCCAGGCGCCTGTGGAGGACCGCAGGGGACCCAGGCATCTGGGAGACGGAGGCTCACCTGCAACTGACCTCGCCGGGGTCGATCCAGAGGGTGAGGTCAGGGGGCAGCATCAGCATGGCCCAGTCCAGCCCCGCAGCCTGGGCAGCCCCCACCACTGCTGCATCTGCCCGTGCCCCTGTCTCGATGCGGATACACCTGTGGTGGGGGGGGTGTCAGAAGGGTCGGGGGATGACAGAGGGCCCCCCTGGTGGGGGCAGCGGCAGCTCCCAGGCTGGGGGGGAAACCCAGGCACCCAGGGATGGACCTAGGCATCTGGGGGCTGACCGTGGGGTGAACCCAGGTGTCCAGAGCAAGCCTAGACGTCGAAGAGTGGCTGCAGGGTGAACCCAGGTGTCCGGGGACCGACTGCAGCGTGAAACCAAGCATCTGGGGTTGAACCCAGGTGTCCAGGGCCGGCCGTGGGGGGGTGACCCAGGCATCTGGGGCCTGGCTCCAGAGTGGCTCCAAGCATCTGGGATTGAACCAGCCATTTGGGGCTGAACTTGAATGTTCAGAGGTGCCCATGGGATGAACCCAGGAGGCTAGGGCCCAGTTGCAGGGTGGATCCAGGCATCTGAGGATGAATCCAAGTGTCCAGGGGCCAGCTGCAGAATGGATCCAGGTATCCAGGGCTGGCCATAGGGTGGACCTAGGCATCTGGGGCAAGCTTTGATGTCTGGTGGTCGCCATGGGCCGAACCCAGGAGGCTGGGGATAGCCATGGGGTGGATCCAGGCACCTGAGGGTGGACACAGGCATCCAGGGGCTGGTCACAGGATGAACCCAGTCATCTGAGGCTGAACCTAGATGTCCAAAGTGTCCCATGGGATAAGCCCAGGTGTCCAGGGAATGGCTGTGAGGTGGACCAGGCATTTGAGGATGAACCCAAGCGTCCAGGGGCCAGCTGTGGGGTGAACCCAGGAGTCTGGGGCTTAACCTAGGTGTCCATGGGATGAATCCAGGCGTCTGGGGCCTGGCTGTGGGGAGCAGAACCAGGCATCCAGGAACAAACCCAGGTGTCCAGGGATAGCCATGGGGTGGACCCAGGCATTCAGAGCTGAACTTATCCAGAGGTGCCTGCAGGGCGAACCCAGGCATCTGGGAGGTGCCCCTGCCCCATACCTGTAGGCCTGGCCACGGGCCGGCTGGGCTGGGTACCAGTGGCTGTGGTAGCGCTGGCTCAGGGCCGTGGCCAGGCGGGCACCTAGCTCCTCGGTCCCCCCAGGTACCCCCCGCGTCAGCAGCTGTGCCAGGAACCGGGCGCCTGCCTCCACCTCCTCCCGCATGGCTTAGACGCCTGGGTCCTCCGCTCCTTGTTGCAGTCCTGCAAGGGGTGGGGGGAAAGATGAACAGGGCTGATAGGATTCACCTTCCCCCACCCCGTCATTCATGAACCCAGGTGTCCTGGGTTCCCCTTGGCTGGCGGGAGGGGGGGCATGGCCAAGCTGTGACTAAAGCGGTGATGTCATCAGAAGAAAATTGCAGGCAGTTACATCAGGGAGGGGGTTGCCCCCCCAATCCCACTTCCTCTGGGAACCCCGCTGTCCAAGACCTCCCCCAAAACACAGAGAAACCAGGTGTCCAAGACCTCCCCTCCCTAAACAGAACCCAGGCTTCCAGACCCCCCCAAAACACAGAGAACCCAGGCACCTGCCCCCCAGCCCAGAGAGAACCCAGGCCTCCCCAACACAGGCGCCCGGGGACACCCCCCCCCACACAAACACAGGGGACTGTGGCGCCCGGGAACCACCCCAGACAAACACGGGGGAGCCAGGCGTCCGCCCGAGCCCCGCCAACACACAGAGAACCCAGACGTCCGGGGTCCCCCCCGACACAGGGGACCCAGGCGCCGAGGGACTCCCCAAACACGGGGGACCCAGGGATCCGGGGACCACCCCCGCCCCCCCGCCCAGGCTTCCGGGGCTCCCACCTGGCCGCTGCTGCCTCTGCTCCGGCCACGCGGCGCCGCTTCGCCCCAGGGGGCGGAGCCGGCGGAAGGGAATCCCCCGCCCTGACGTCACAGTCCATACAAGGACATCCTGCGGAATACGGGGCGGGGCTCCCCGTGGGAACTTCCAGGGGGCTGGATGAACCCTGCCCTTCACCGAGAGAGCCGAGACGTCCGAGCCCCCCACCCCAGGGTCCCCAGGCCGGGCAACAGCCCGCCCCCAAAAAGAACCCAGGCGTCCGAGCCCCCCAGCCGAGAAGGAGGTTACTGGGGGGCTGAGTTTATTGCGGTCCATATGGAGGTCCATGACTCCGTCCACAGCCAATACAGCGCTGCCCTGCGGGGGCGGAGCGGGGAGGAAGAGACACGTCACTGGGGGTCAGGGCTAAGTCCCCCCTCACTGCCCCCGGGTAAGGGGGAGAGGGTGGGAGAGCCCATGGGGGGCTGACTGGAATAGTCCATTCGACCCATGGGGGGGCCATGGGACTGGTATGGGGGGATGGAAGATTGTATGGGGAAGGGGGCTGGGAGAGTCCATGGGGGGTGCGTGGAAGGGTCCATGGCCTGGTCTATGGGGAAAGTCCACTGGGGCCCATGGGGGGGAGGAGTCCATGGGGCGGATCTACAGGGAGTGGGGGGGACACTCACCCCAGCAGCAAGGTGCCCAGCAAGGCGCTGAGTGCCAGCCCCAGGCCCAGCAGCAGAGCTGGAGGGGAGCGCAGAGAGCCAGGGGCAGCCAGGAGGGCCCACAGCCCTGGCCTGGCCCTCTCTGCTTCCCCCTGGCTCCCCGCGGCCCGCGCCAGCACCGCCCTGAACGTGGCCTGCAGCCCCTGCTCCAGGCCCCCCCGGCGTGCCGTCACTGTGGGCACAGCGAACCCCAGCATCTGGGTCACTCCCTGGTGTGGAGGGGGCCCCAGCATCCAGGGAGGCCTGGTCTGACCCCTAAACCAGCCCCACCACCTGCCCAGAGAACCCAGATGTCCAGCCTCCCAGCCCCCCCGCTCACCCCCATTCCCTCCAAAATGGAGAGCACCCAGGTGTCTGGGGTCCCTGCCCTGCAACTCTACCTCCCATAGGCCCCACTGGCCCTCCTAAAGGATCCAGGCATCCGGACGCCCAGGTCCCCCTGCTGTCAACCCCCCCAGCCCCCAGGCTTCCAGGCCCTACACATCCGGTGCACCGTTGAGGTAGAAGTAGCGCCGGGCCAGCAGCTGGGCCCCAGCATGGAGCTGGCAGACGAAGGTGCCACGTTGCGAGGCCTGGGCTGACCGGATCACAAGCCCCTGGGCCAAGCCTCCGGCCACCCCCTGCTCCCCAAACAACGACAGGTCCTGGCTGCGCACCTGGGGGGAGAGGGGGGAACAGTCAGGGAACCCAGGTGTCTGGGCGGCAGGTACCCCATGTGTCTGGGACACGGGAAGAGAGAGAGAACCCAAGCTTCCAGGACACACACATACACATACACACACACAGAGGAAACTCAGGTGTCTAACACACACGCACACACACAGGACCCAGGTGTCCAACACATACACAACAGGACACAGGCATCTAGGCCCCCCCATACTCACGTCCTTGGCGAAACCCCATGTGGCCACCACATCTGGGGGTGTTGGGAAAGGCAGGGAGCAGCGCAGGGACACCCGGTCGCCCTCCTCGCGCCACACATCCTCCACTGGGGGTGAGAAATGCAGCTGACTCTGGGCTGGGTGTAACAGTGCTGGGGTTGGCTGGCTCTGGGGGGCTGGGCTGGGCGTAATGGCACTAGCACAGCTGCCTCTGGGGGGGCGATCGGACTGGGTGTAATGGCACCAGTTGTGGCTGGCTCTTGGGGGGCAGGGAGCTATGGTATGAGACAGCACTGGGGGGTGGCTGGCTCTGGGGGACAGGGATCAGGCTGAGTGTAACACGGCTGGAGGCAGCTGGCTCTGGGGTGGGCCGGACTACATGCAATGGACACAGACTCACCTGGGCAGTCTAGGGGCAGCTGGCAGTCCACGATCCGGCAGACAGCACATTTATAGACCTGGGCATCCTGCTGGTAGCCTGGGAGGGAGGGAGGGGCAGGTGGTTGTGGTTCAGGAGTGAGGGGCACCAGCAGGGTGGTGGTGGGGGGGGCAGGTGGCTGTGGTTCAGGAGTGAGGGGCACCAGCAGAGTAGGGGGCACTCACCGCAGGGTGGGACACAGGCCGGGGCTGTGGGGGGCAGAGATGCAGTTAATACAGACCCCACATGCACCCCACCCCAGCCCCAATCCTGCCCCCACCCTGCAAGGGGTCTTTGCATCTGGGGGGGCTCCTGGGTTCCCTCCAGCTCTGGGGGCCCGGACACCTGGGTCCCCCAAACTCACCTGGTGGGATCTTGGCCACCTCCTGCCATGTCCAGGCCACGGCCCCGTCCAGGGAGCGCTCATATGGGGCTGCGAGACAAGGAGTGAGACCCACCCCCCGTCCAAATCCTCCCCCAGCCTCCCGCCACACCCACTCCCCAGTTCCTCCCTGTAACACCCCGGCACTCTGGCCCCGCCCCCACCCCCACCCCCACCTCCTTGGCTCCTCCCGCCCCTGCTAGCCCCACCCCCTCCAGCGCCCTCAACACCTCCCCGCCCCGCCCACGCCGTCTAGCCCCCCCCATTCACTCCTAGTCCTGCCCCCACTACCTTCCTGCCCCGCCCATCCCCTCTTAGGGGGCACTCACCGCATCCCACCCCTTCTAGCCCCGCCCCCCCTTCTAAGCTCCCCTCCAGGCCCGGTCCGGCCCGTCACTCACCCCCCGCCTCCCCCTGCTCCTCCAGCCGCTGCAGTCCCTGGGCCAAGGCTTCGCGCAGGCGCCCCACGGCCGGGACCCCTGGTGGGGCACGGACACGGGTGTGTGGCGGGGCAAGGGCAGGGGGTCCCTAGGAGGTGGTGACCGGGGCAGCAGGTAACCGTGGCAACAGAGGGGAGGAGGGGGAAGCCTAGGCCAGGTGGGATCCCCATCTCCATGGCAACCGTCTCCAAAGGCTGGGGAAATCCCCAAGACAACCATGCCTAGGAAAGAGGGGGGCGGGGCTTCCTGAGGCGGGTTCCCCGGGGGGCGGGGCTCCTAGGTAGAGGGGTTCTCCAGGGGGGTGGTGCCTCCTGACTGGGGCTCCAAAGGGGCGGGGTAGCCCCCCCAGGGGGCGGGACTCGGGGCCGTACCCACGGCGACGGCGTCGAGGGGTGCGTAGACCTGGCGCAGGCGGCGCAGGCAGCGCACGTGCTCGCGGCTCGCGGCCCCCAGGAAGAGGCGGCAGAGGCGCAGGCGCTGCTCCCCCGACGACAGGCAGGGCAGGCAGCCCCCCGCCTCCCCCAGTGCTCCCAGTACCACCAGCAGCGCCCGCAGCATGGCCTAGGGCCGCCTCTGCCCTGGAGGCGACTGGCTCTGGGGTGGAACAGTGCCGGGGTGGGGGCGTGGCCAGTTCTAGCCCCGCCCATTGGCATCACAGGGTAGGGCGGGATTTCCAGTATCACCAGTTCGGGGTGGGGAGGGCACTATAACCAGCGCCCAGTTAGGGAGTGAACAGTATCACCAGTTTCAGGGAAGAGGGGGTCCCAGTCTAACCAGTGCCCAGCTAGGCAGCAACCAGTAACCCCAGGTCAGAGGACAGGGGTGCTCAGGCAAGGAACAACCAGTACGACCAGTTCAGAGGAATAGTGGCCCTAGTATAACCAGTGCACAACTAGGGAACAACCAGTAGCACCAGGTTAGAGAAGAGGAGCCCCCAGTATGACCAGTTTGCAGCTAGGGAGCAGCCAGCACCACCAGTTCAGAGGAGAGGGGTCCCAGTATAACCAGTGCACAACTCGAGAGCAACCAGTATCATGAGTTCAGAGAGGGGGTCCAGTATAATTAGTGCCTAGTTAGGGAGCACCCAGTATCACCAGTTCAGAGGGGGGCCAGCATAACCTTTTGAGGCTCCCAGCAGAACCAGTGCCAGGCTAGCAAGGGCCCAGTAGCACCAGTTCGAGGATGCCTGGGATTCCCAGTACAACCAGTGCCAGGGAGAAGTCCAGACATCTGGGTTCTCTGAGGGGGCTGGGGGTGAGAGTGGGGGGCAGCTGGGAGCCCAGGCACCTGGGTTCTCCAGGAGAGGAGTGGGGTCCCGGGGAGTTAGGAGCCCAGGCACCTGGGCCACCCGCCCCGCCCAGTGGGGGGGCCACCCGCCCAGTTCCCAAGGCCTCACCTGTGAGCTCTGGGCTCCCTCACAGGATAAGGGTCTCAGGGACCGAGAGGGAGGCCTAGGGGGGTGGGGCAGGGGCCCGGGGGCAGGACCTAAGGGCTGGAGGGCGGGGCTTGAGGGCAGGGCCCCCAAAGGGCTGGAAGGGCACCCATGGAAGCAGGGCCCCTTGGTGGGGTGGGGCTAGGAGCTGCTGAGCAGTGATTGATTGTTGTGGGGGGGGGGGTGGAGAATCAGTTATTAGCTATTGATCCCTAGGCCTGATCAATGACCCGGACATGAGACTCCATCAGTGGCTCGGCTCAGGATCTGCTCAGTGAATGAGGAGCCAATCAGAGGGGCCGGAGACAATGGCCACCAGCAGCCGATTGGCTGTTGGCAGGTTGATGGATCAGGGATGGGATGGATCTGGGTGATAGGGGAGGTATGCATCAGGTAGTGACATCACTCACCACGGTAGGGGCGGAGCCAGAAGTGGGGGGGCAGAGGTCCAGATGAGGGTGGGGCTTGACTGCTGGCACCTGAATGTGGGGTTCAGCCCCCCAACAGCCCAGAGCCACCAGCGTCCCTACCCCATGGCAATCCCCACACATACATACACACAATCTGGCATACGCACACACATACAACCCAGGCATCCAGGACACAGGCGCACACACAACTCAGGCGTCCCCCGCCCCCCCACACATCCTGAAAAGAGACAGATACCCCCCACTGCACACACAGTGCCCCCTCTCACACTCACACACAATGACAAGCCCAGACACTCATGCACACGTACACACCATGACACTGCGAGTCTCTCTCGCACACAATGTCCAGACACACCCCTCTCCACACATATGTACAGGCAGAAAACCCAGGTGTCTGGGCCTACACACACACCCAGAGCCTAGCAGCGGGGGGAGACAGACAGACAGACAGACAGACACACACACACACACACACACACACAGAACCTAGGTGTCCGTGATACACATACAAAGAAACCCAGGCATCTGCTACACACACACACAACCCAGGCATGTGGGAGAAAGACAGAGATATACACACTGAACTCAGGAATCCAGATACACACACCCAGGAGCCAGGCGTCCAAGAGACAGATACAGTTACACACACACACACACACACAACCCAGGTGTTTGGGAGAAAGACACCCTCCTAGGCATCCAAGAGAAAGACAGACAGCCACAAAGACACGCACACAAAAGGAACCCAGGCATCCGACACACACACACACGCAATTCAGGT
Organism: Crocodylus siamensis; assembly: GCF_052110815.1. NCBI lineage: Eukaryota > Metazoa > Chordata > Crocodylia > Crocodylidae > Crocodylus > Crocodylus siamensis. Next base: position 23,565,291 of record NC_143400.1, read on the forward strand.
GTCTGGGGGAAAGACAGATACACGCACACTGAACCCAGGAATCTGGACAGACACACCACACGCACACACAACCCACTCAGAAGCCAGGCGTCCGGGAGACACACACACACTGAACTCAGGCATCTGGGCCCACACACACACACAGAACCCAGGTGTCCAGGCCCACACAGTCACACAGCACAGGCATCTGGGGGACACACACTGAACCCAGGCATCCAGGCCCGCATACACACACACACACATAACCCAGGCATCAGGGAGAAAGACACACACCCACACCCTAGGAGCCTAAGAGCTAGACATGCGCACGCGCGCGCACACACACACACACACACACACATGCACATGCAGAACCCAGGCGTCTGGGCCACTCCCCCGTCTCCCCAGACACCTGAGCCCCCCCCACCTCCCCCTAGGGACCCGACACCCCCCTCCTCCTTCCCACGCTCCCTTGCTCCGACACCCCCAGCTCTGACCTGCCCTTGCTCCACGCCTCCATCCCTGTGTGTGTGTGTGTGTGTGTGTGTGTGTGTGTGTGTGCGCGCGCGCGTCGGCTCTGGCCGCGCTGTCGTCTATCGCATTGCGGCTGTGGGCTGGGCGGGGGGGGGGGCGGGGAGGGGGGGTACCTAACGCACCACAACACCACCGGTGCCAGCCGTGGGCTGCACCATGGGGTAACGCGGGGGCCCATGGCTTCATGTAACACACAATGACACACGGGTAAGCACAGTGCACAGGGACACAAGGCATCGCACAACAACACACAGGGATGCAAGGCAATACACAGGGAGATGCAACACATAGGGACACAGGGCAACACGCAACCCCACACAACAACACACAGGATGACACAACACACAGGGACACAGGGCAACACATAACCCCACACAACAATACATGACAGTGACATACAACACGCAGGGACACAGGGGAACACAGGCACACAACAACGCACCAGGACACAGGGAAACATAAAACAGGGAAATGCACACGGCAACACACAGGGAGATGCAATACACAGGAACACGGCAACATACAACTACACACGGGCAGAGGGCAACACACTGGCACGCAACACATGGCAACACATGACAACAGTGAGATACAACACAGGGCAACATACAACCCCGCCCAAACACACAATACAGGGGGACACGCAATGCAATGCCACAGGGCTGCACACAATACAGGAGGGCAGGACAACACAGAGGATCTTGTGGTGATACACAACACACAGGGACATGCTGCTACACACAACCCCAATGACACACAACACACAGGGCAAGGCACAACCAACCTCATTCAGTGACACACAATGACACACCCACAACACAAAGGTACGCACAACCCCACATGAGAACATGTGATGACACAGAGCTACACTCAACACAGTTGACACAAGGCAACACACAACACAGCCCCACATGGAAACACACAATGCTATACACAACCCCACCCAGCATACAACACAGTGCGACACACAGCAGACAACCCCTGCTCTGTACAGCAACACACAACAGCATGGCGATGCAGGACTACACACAACCCCACACCCATCACACAGCAGTGCACAACAACACAGGGCTGAACACAGTCCCACAATACACAACCAGGACAGCACGACACAAGGCAGCACACAACCTCAACTTTAACGCACACACACCACCCGATACCACCAAAGGACAATGACAGAGATCAACACAGCCACCAGTGCCCATACACACAATATGCAACCCACAACCCCATACACACCACATCACAGGGCAATACAAAACACCCGCCAACCATGCAACACCTCAAAAGGCGACATAAACCCCCAAGATGATACCTGCCACTCAGTGCTACGAAGCAACACAACCCACAACATAACATAAGGCAACACACCACAAGTCCCTGCCCCACCACAATACAACAGCACAGGGCAACACAACCCACAACGCAATCCTTGCAGCAGTTGAAAACACTCCCCATCCCACCCAGCCCTGCTAGACACACACACCAAAACATACACCACCACAATCTCCCTGGATCATATCCCACCCCCAAACACACACTGCAACACAACCGCACACAACTCCTCTCCATGGCCTGGAACACATAAACACACCTGCTACACAACACAACACAACCCCCATCACACCTCCAAGCCACCCACAACTCAATGCAGCAAACCCACAACACCCTCACCCCCACATACGGCCCCCACTAAGAGCTACACAATTCAACACAACACCCCTCCACCAACCACAACCCCCCATTACACCCAGCAACCCAACACAACAGACTCACAACACCCCACAACCCCCACATCAGTCCCCCAAGAGATATACAATGCAACACAACACACCTCCACAACCTCATTACACCCCCAAACCACCCACAACATCCCGAAACCAACACAGGAGATCCACAACCCCCTCCACCCCCCTGAACAGCTAACGCAACACAACTCTACAATCCACCCCCTTCCTTGCCCCATCACTCACCTCCGAGCAAGCTGCAATTCCCGGGGGGGATTGCAGGCTGGTACTGGGTGCTACTGGAAGGCACTGGTGGGCACTGGGGGGGCGCGGGGAAAGCTAGGAGGCTGTACAGTTATCTCCGGGGGTGTGACTCTAAACCATACAACCTACTACCTCACCCCGGCCCCCCTACAACAGCAGGGGGCGGAGCCAGCCAGACAGGGGTGGGGCTAACAGAGTGGTGGGTGGAGCCAGGCAGCAAGGCCCAGGCTGGGTGGAGCCAGCAGGGGCTGGAAAGACAGGTAGGCGGAGTCTGTGGGCAGATGGGTGGAGCCAGACGATCGGGTGGGCTCAGTGGATCGGTGAACAGAGCCTTCGGGCCAGGGGGCGTGGCCAAGCTGGGGGTGGGGTGGAGCGTCCCGATGTCAAGGCCGAGGCCGACACAGACCCACAGAGTCGAGCTTGCATGAGGAGTGACCGCAAGTTCGGATCTACGGGTTTATGGCAACCGGCAGGCACGGGTGGTGCACGCAGGCAGTGGGCAGACCTATGCCTCGCCTGGCTCGTTAGCAGAGCAGCGATCTCAACACAGCTCACCAGCCGAGGGCGTGTCATCATGAGTGCATCTGTGCGAATATGTTTGTGTGCATGCATGCATTTGTGCGCGCGTACGTAGAACATACATATATTGACCTGTGTGTGTGTGTGTGTGTGTGTGTATTATAATATAATACACACCCCCCCACCCACACATGGAGTATGCAAAATATACATATCAATCTGCGTGTGTGGGAGTTGGTGTGTGGGTGTGTACGAGTGCTTGTATGAGTGTTTATGTGTATGCGAGAGCATCTGAGCATGTCTGTGCACGCACGTGTTTGTGTACGCAAATGCATAGAACATACATATATTGACCTATGTGTATTATAATTTATATAGATAATACACACCCCCACTTATATTTTGCAAATATCATATTTTGATATATATGTAAAATATACATATATCAACCTGCGTGTTATATGTACACACATGCACATGCATGTGTAAACATATGCATGTATGTATATACACACACACCATGCGTACAATGCAGAATTAATATATACATATACACACACACACACATGTATACACACACATACCTATACCTGTGTGTGTGTGTGTGATAAGTATAACAGGTATATAATATACACACTGTATACATGAATATATTTGCATATCATACACACATGCATAACAGAGGTTGATATATGTATATGTGCATTTTACACACACACAGGTATACATACTCACACACACAAATGTATCAGCATATGTATAAACCCCTGCATGTTACATGCATTATACACACAGATGCACAAATGCATGCATATGTATATACATACACATATGCAGACTATGCAGAATACACATAGATCAACCTCTGTGTGTGCTATGTGTGTGTGTACACATATACATATACATGTATATAGATGTATACCTAGATGTATAAATATATGTATAATACACACACAGCACAAATACATTAACATATATATCCTAATTTGTAGCCATCTCTGATATACTTATGTGTGCACACATACATGTACACAGCTACTCACATCAATATACCTAATAATCTACCTACACATATGCGTGCATACATATATTAATCTGTGTGTGTGCCTATCTACACGTATGTGTACCTAAGCATAGATAGAAACATATACATACATGTATATATGTACATTCGTATACCTCGATCCATATACACACATAAAAATATACATATGCATATCTAGAGCCATATACATACACGTATAAATATACGTATGCCTATCTAGATCAGTATACATTCATGTATAAATATATGTGTGTATATGTGCATCCATATACATATATGCACATGTGTGTGGACAGATTATTAGATATATTTATATCGATTGCTATACATACACATGTGCGCGCACATACAGATACAGATGTTAGACAAGTGGTGGGCAAAATGCAGCCCACCAAGCCATTGTATCCAGCCTGCAGGGCCCCAGAAAATTTAGAAAATTAATATTAATCTGCCCCTGGCTGCCTGTCTTGTGGCCCTCGATGGATTGCTAAAATTGAGTAAGCGGCCCTCTGCCTGAAATAATTGCCCACCCCTGTGCTAGACAATGCTGGAGATCCAAAATCAGCAGGACAAGATTAACATGTATCAATGTGGAAAGTTACTGCCAGACTGAGTTGAATATGTATTATCTCTCTATAAAAATAATATGAATATGTATCAACTCTATATAAAAAGAGTTAGAATATACAATATCTCTCTGCCCGTCTGTGTTGGTCTGCCTAGGTTGACAGACGGATGGATAGATCGATAGAAATAGAAACAGAGATGTCTATATTTCTATCTGTACACACGCGCACACAGATATATGTAGGGTTATACGCAGGTAGCTGCATGCATATATATAGAGAGAGATTATACATGACTATGTACATGGACAACTGCAGAGATGCGGTGACGTCTCATCTATCAATCTAGAGAGAGAGAGATACAGGAGGAGACATATATAGGTATATAGATTTAGATAGGTAGATAGATAGGCAGGCAGGAAGGCAGGCAGATAGCTAGGCAGGCAGGCAAGTAGGTAGATAGGCAAGCAAGCAGGTAGGTAGGTAGCTAGATAAGCAGGCAAGTAGGTGGATAGGCACGCAGGTAGATGAAAGAGGACTATGCACACGCGTGCACACGTGCAGAAACAGAGCTCTATCAGCTCTGCACACGCCACTGTGCACACCCCTGCTAAGAACTGCGGTGCTTGAGAGGAGACGAGGCTGCTACAAGCAGGGGGTGGTGCGTGGGGTCAGATTAGATCCAGGCGAACAGATGCACGTGCATTCATGCATAGCGCAAATGTGCTCACAGACAAACTTCCATTCCCTGAAAACCGTGAGAGCCAGAGGAGAAGGCTGAGAAAACCCCGAGAGGCTAAGACCGGTGGCAGCTGGCCTGAGGGACCACAGGCCTTGTTTGCCCCTGAACATATGTGAGAACAGCTGCCTGATTGATCCATTCACCTCACACTTAAAAGCACCTATCGCTATGCACATGATTGCCATCAACATGGCCTTGTTAGGGGTATTGGGTCAGAGGTCCTTGCTGATGAGAACATGGATTATTCTGCCTACATTTTATTATAACCATCTAGCCAGGGCTATCTAGCTGGCCAGTCAGGGCTACCACTAGACCTATACAACTACCAATACACACACACTCTGCCAGGCCTCTCCCGCCTGCTCTCCAGTCCCTGTTCACCAGCACAGCCCATTCCATGGTCAGGACTAACCTGGCACCCCCGACCCCAGGTCAGCCGGGGCAGGAGGGTGCGCACACCCAGCACAACTAAAATCACTGGCCACACCAGGGTGGCTGAGCTCTCTCTGAACCAACAGGAGGCCCTACCTGCCAAGAAGCTGGGCGCCGCCAGGTCCCTCTGCCTGAAGCATCGCTAGCGATGTGCTGCATCCAGGTGCCTCAACAGTTGCGGTGGCCTCGGGACAGACTCGACTTTATATATAATGATATCACAGCCCATATCTGACCAAATCACCATGGTTATAACATGTATCCCACTTGGATCTGAACTGCAACATAACAAATGTAAAATGGATATGTAATATATTAATGTATAATGAATGTATAATATTTAATATACATTTATATACATTAATAATATATATTTATAATACATCTAACACCAACAGCACCTGCTTTCATTATAGGACACCTCTGGCCCCACAACCACGGCACAGAGTGTATCTGTAATACAGCAAATGATAATTATTGTCATAAATATGAACTACAGAAATACGGGAAGCGGCATAGCCCTAACACCTGCATGGTGCAGATAGGTGACCTACTCCGGTACACTACAGCAGCATAACACAACGCTACACTTTCATATAAGAGGATATCATAGGACAATGTCATGTGCTGGAATAGAATACAGTGGAATATATATTATATTTAATATATACCACGCTATACTTACGTACAAGATATAACACTTGATCTGAGCCTTCAAGAGGCCGAGAAGCAATTACACTGATGATTACACTGATGATTTAACAGATATGATAATTCACTATAAGACAAGACACTATATCTGCTATACGAAATATGATATAATATGGTATGATAAGTGATATAATGCAGTATATGAAATGATATAGCTATATAATACACAGTACGAGATATGATATGAGATATCGCATACACGGTGAGATATATGATGTGGTGGGATATAGGATATCTGATATAGGATATAGATGTGATGTGTGATATGATATGATATTGTATGTCAAATGATATGATGTATAGAATATCTGATACAGGATAGAGATATGATGTGTCATATGATATGATAGCTAATATTGGATCTGACATAGATGTGATGTGATATATGATATGATATCGGATCGGATATCTGATATAGGGTATAGATGTGACCTGATATATATAATCTGATATCAGATAATCAGATCGGATATGTGACATTTGATATAGGATGTAGATGTGATGTGTGATATGATATATAGGACATCTGATAGTGAATCTGCTATTGGATATTTGATATAGGTGTGATGTGTTGTGATAAATATGCTGTAACGTGCTGGCTTGTCATGTAATATGTTGGAATCGATGAGAAAGATATAAATGAATCAATGATAGATGGTCCCATTAAACAGACAGGCTGATTAACGAACATTAATGACCATGATAACAACGCTCGTCACCATCATTCCTGCTATTGGACAGCCCCAGGTCCCTCCCCACAGATATACAAACACATCTATGATATTTCTATATGTACACACACCTATACATAAACACAACTACATACACACACACAGTGATACAAACACACAGAGATATATATACAGGCAGCTACATACACACATAGAGATATACAAACAAACAGGTATACACGCACAGAGATACAAACACATGCAGGTATATACACAAACACTTACACACACAGATATACAAACACATCTATAGTCTTAGTATATGTACAGGCTTCTATACACAAACACACAGCTACAAACACACACAGACATACACATATCTATTATTTGTGTGTATAGGTGTGTGTATCACATACAGAGATACACACACATCTATTATCTTTGTACACACACACATAGATCCATATGCATATCTATTACCTCTGTGTGTGCGTATGCATGCATGTGTGTGCATGTGTGTGTCCTGGACACCTGCATTACCTGCATGTGTGTGTGCATGTGTGCAATGCATGCATCTTGGACACCTGGTACCCATGTGTCCCTGCATGTCCTGGATGGGATGCGTTTGCATGTGTGTACATGTGTGCATGTATCCCAGATGCCTGGGTGGTGGGCGTGTGTATGTGGGTGCCCCAGATACCTAGATGGTATGTGCGAGTGTCCGTGCATGTGTGTGAGTGCATATGTGTCATGGACGCCAAGGTTGTCTGTCTGTGTGCGTAGCCAGGGACACACAGACCCAACAATGTGCATCCCTGACCCTGGCACGCAAAGGAAGTCGGATATACAAGGTACGATGACCTGCTAGGCATGCGTATGACATAATTTCCTGCCTGGGCTGCAATCCCAGCCGGGGCAGGGTGGGGACCTGAATGGCTGGGTTCACGTCTAGCTCGAGGGGGTGTGGGGGAGCTGGGGGCTTGGACACCTGGGTTCTCTCCAGCGTGGGGAAGAGGGGGGGCAGTAGGGGCTGGGGGATGGCAGTATGTTGCCATGGAAACCACCCACCGCTGCCTGGGACCAGTTGCCCCCCCCCAATGGAAGGGGAGGGGCCTAGGCGGTGGGTGCGGCCCAGGGGTTACCAAGGAACCCCCCTCACCCCAGCAATGCCCCAGGCCCCAGCACCCCCAGTCCTGCCAGGGCCCCTCACTCCTGTCCTGCAGCCCCCTGCCCTCCCAGTCCTGCCGGTGCCCCTCACTCCTGACCCGCATCCCCCTGCGCCCCCAAGCACACCGGTGGCCCGCAGCCCCAAGCCAGGGCAGTGGGGTGGGGGTGGCAGCGGGTGTCACTCACGCTGGATCCAGTTCGGGGGGAGGCCCGCCGGGGGGGCGGGCAGCATCCGAGGAGCATCAGATCTGCAGGGAAGAAAGGAAGGAGACAGCGGGTGAGCAGGGGAGTGCAGGGCTGTGGTGGGGCGGGGGGAGGCTGGGGAGGTGGGGAGGCCGGCTCCGGCCTTCGGGTGGGTGCCCGCGGTCGGGGGAGGGGAGGGAGCCAAAGGGAGCAAAGGATTCTGGGTAGAGCGGCCAGAGCTGCGGGCTGGCGGCCAAGGCGCGGTTAACTCTATCCTCGCCCCCCCAATCCCCCCCATAAAGGAGCAAAGGGAGCTCTCCCTTCCCCGGACACCTGGTCCCTCCAGCTCTGGGAAAGGGCTGAGGGTCCATGGGGGGGGACGGGGACCCGGACACCTGGGTGCCATCCGACTGGGGGACGGGGGCAGGTAGGCTAAGTGGGGGCCTGGTGCCAATCCCACCCCTCTGAAAAGGGATGAGGGGCAGGGCGGGGCTATAGTAGGGTGTGCCGCAGGACCCTGGGGGTGTGGCCTAAGACTTTACTGGGAAGGTCTTCATGGGGTTGGGTCAGGGCTGAGGGGCCAGGTCGGCAGTGTGGGGCGCCGGCAGGGCTGGGGGTGGGTGCAGGGCTGCAGGTCGGGAGTGAGGGGCACTAGCAGGGCGGGGGGTGGGCAGTGAGCTGTGGGTCGGGAGTGAGGAGGGGCGGGGGGCTGTGGGTCAGGAGCGAGGGGCGCCAGTTCCAGGCAGGAAAGTGTTAAGGGGGGGGATTGGGCTGTGTTAGGCCCCGTTGCCATGGCAGCAGACTGTCTAGTGCTCCCTGACCCCTGAGGGGGGGGGGTCGCTAGGGGGGAGGGGGCGGAGCCTGGAGGCCTGAGACAGCTCTGCCCAGGGGAGCCCAGGGATCGGGGACACCCCCCACTGCCCCCCAGCTTTGCTGGAGCAGGGAGAGGACCCAGGCGTGGGGGGGCAATCCCCAGTGCCCCCCAGAGCTGGAGGGAACCCAGGCGGCCGGCCACCCCAGCGCCCTTGAACTTTTAACCCTTTCTTTCCCTAAAGTTCTCTCTTCGGTAGTGGGGGGGGGGGGGGGGGGGGGGGGGGGATTGGGGCCTGAGGAACCCAGGCACCCGGGTCAGAGGTCACAGAGGTGCATGGGGAGACCCACCCCCCCAGATGAAGCAAGGGGTCCCTTTTCAACCCCTCCCCTTTGGCTGGACCCCAAACCCACCAGGGTGAGGGTGAGGGTTACCAGTGGACCAGAGAACCCGGTCGTCCCAGCCCCCCCTGCTTTGACCCCCCCAGCCCCCACCCCCACTTCCCAGAGGTCCCAGGTGCCTGGGCCCCCAGCCCCTCTGAGAGCTGGAGAGACCCCAGGCACCCGGGCCCCGCCCCCACGCCTTGGGCCTAGCCAGGCAAAGGTGCCCCCTGACCCCGCCCGTGACCTCTGACCCCGTCTGGCAGCGCAGACAGGCCCCAGCTGGGACTCGCGCCCCCTTGACCCCATCACCCCCCCTCCAGCCAGACATTAACCCTGTGTGTGCCCCAGCCTGCATGCCTGGCTTCTCCCCACAGATCTGGGAAGGCAGCGGGGTGGGGAGGGGGTGCCGGTGAGGGGGGGGCACTGGGAGCCCAGACGCCTGGGCTCTCCCTAACTGGAAGGGGGGGTGCAGAGCCCCCTGGCTCATCCTCAGACCTGAATCTCCCACCCAACTGGTGCCCTTCACTCCTGACACCCCCACCTCCACCATCCTGCCGATACCCCTCACTCCCGACCCGCAGCCCCCATCTTGTCTGGACCTGGTGGGGGGTGGGAAGACTCCCTCCCCCTCCGTCTGGCTATGGAGGTGCATTGTGGGATGCATATATTACATGGGTAAGGGAGATGCAGCCTTGGGGTGGGGGAGGGGGGTCCCCGGCTGCAGCACCCCCAGATCCCGCCCCCCCGGCAGGACTATGTGGGGGCAGAGAACCCAGGCATCCTGGCTACCCCCAGATCCCCCCTTCCTCTCCCAGGGCTGGAGGGGGGGCCCAGGCATCCGGTACCCCCTTTAACCCCCCCTCCCCCCAGCTGGAAAGAACCCAGGTGTCCTGGCTCCCAAACCTCCTCAGCTCCAGGGCTGGATGGGATCCAGGCTCCCAAACCTCCTCCCCTCCAGGGCTGGATGGGAGCCAGTTATCCAGGCTCCCAAACCTCCTTCCCTCCAGGGCTGGGTGGGACCCAGACGTCCAGGCTCCCAAACCTCCCCCGCTCCAGGGCTGGATGGGACCCAGGCATCCAGGCTCCCAAACCTCCTTCCCTCCAGGGCTGGATGGGACCCAGGCGTCCGGGCTCTCAGCATCCCCGGCCCGTCCCCGAGCGGCTCGGATCCCAGGCGCCCCCCCACAAGCACCCAGGCGTGCGAGCCGCTACCTGCTCCCGGCGCCGACGGGGTTAATTCAGCTGCGGGGGAACAAAGCGGCGGCTCCGTGTGTCCGCGCTGCCCCGCGGTAACTCCCCGGGGGGGCAGCGATCCCAGCGCCCCCCGCGGCAGGGGGCGGGGCCTGGGGGCGGGGCCTGGGGTGGACAGACGGACACGGACCCTGCTACAGCCCCCGGGATCGGGGCTAGGTTGGTGCGCCCCCCACGTCTTTCTACCGCCCCTCGCTTCCCAGCCGCAGCCCCCTGCAGTCGCAGTAGACCAGGGCCCCTAAGATGCAGCTGGCTCTGGAGAGGAGAGGAGGGGGTATAACAGAGCCCACCTGCTTCCCTGCCGCCTTGGGAGTCAGAGATCAAGGCCCTGGGGCTGAGCCCATCAAAGCCTGACCCCAGCCTGTCTGGGGCAGGTTAACCCTGCGCTGCCTTGGCCCGGGGGGGGCTGGGGGTGAGTGAGGGGTACCAGTGGCGCTGGGCATGCAGGGGACTGGGAGTCAGGAGTGAGGGGTACCAGTGGTGCTGGGGGTGCAGGGGGCTGGGGGTCGGGAGTGAGGGTTACCAGTGGTGCTGGGGGTGCAGGGGGCTGGGGGTCGGGAGTGAGGGTTACCAGTGGTGCTGGGGGTGCAGGGGGCTGGGGGTCGGGAGTGAGGGTTACCAGTGGTGCTGGGGGTGCAGGGGGCTGGGGGTCGGGAGTGAGGGTTACCAGTGGTGCTGAGGGTACAAGGGGCTGGGGGTCGGGAGTGAGGGGCACCAGTGGCGCTGGGGGTGCAGGGGGCTGGGGGTCGGGAGTGAGGGTTACCAGTGGCGCTGGACGTGCAAGGGGCTGGGGGTCGGGAGTGAGGGTTACCAGTGGCGCTGGACGTGCAAGGGGCTGGGGGTCGGGAGTGAGGGTTACCAGTGGTGCTGGGGGTGCAGGGTGCTGGGGGTCGGGAGTGAGGGTTACCAGTGGTGCTGGGGGTGCAGGGGGCTGAGGGTCGGGAGTGAGGGTTACCAGTGGTGCTGGGGGTGCAGGGGGCTGGGGGTCGGGAGTGAGGGTTACCAGTGGTGCTGGGGGTGCAGGGGGCTGGGGGTCGGGAGTGAGGGTTACCAGTGGTGCTGGGGGTGCAGGGGGCTGGGGGTCGGGAGTGAGGGTTACCAGTGGTGCTGGGGGTGCAGGGGGCTGGGGGTCGGGAGTGAGGGTTACCAGTGGTGCTGGGGGTGCAGGGGGCTGGGGGTCGGGAGTGAGGGTTACCAGTGGTGCTGAGGGTGCAAGGGGCTGGGGGTCAGGAGTGAGGGGCACCAGGTCGGACTGTGGCCTGTAGGTGGTGCTCGATGCCTGCCCTGTGTCCCAGGAGGCCTGGGTTCCCCATGTGCCTGCTCCTGCAGGCCCCCACCCCGGTGCTGAGCTCAGTGGGAGTCACCCTGTTCCCTTCCGTTCCATTGCCTCAGCCCCTCCGCCTGGCCTGTTCCCCCCGCCCCAGAGCCATTACACCCAGCCTGGCCCACCCCAGAGCCAGCCACCCCCAGCGCTGTTCTACCCCCAGGCCAGAGCTAAGGACCAGGATGTTGCAAAAAAATAACCTTTATTTGCTCTTTATAAAATACCCCCCTTATTAAATAGCTCATTAATATTACAGAGAAATAAATTAAATGTGAGAGTCCTGGGGTTTCTGATGGTGGGGGCAGGGGATACAGCCCTTGAGGGAGGATCTGGGTGTTACTGGGGGTCACTAGCCAGGGATCACATCCCCGGAAGCAGTTGCATCATCATGGGGGGTGGGAAAGAGTTGCTTGCTGGGCTCCAGCCTCCACCCATGTTATACCACCCTCATTATACCCAGTCCTAAGACCCACCCCAGAGCCAGCTCCATGTTGGGGTCCCTGTTCCATATGTTTCACCCCAGAGCTAGCTGCATTTCAGGGACCCTGTTATACCCTGCCCCAATGCTCCACCTCAGAGCCAGCTGCATGTTGGGCTCTCTGTTATACCCAGTCTTGATACTGCACTCTAGAGTCAGCTACATCTCAGGGACCCTGTTATACCACCCTGATGCCTCACCCCAGAACCAGCCACCTCTTGTGGGGGGGGTCACTGTTCCATCTACTCCACCCCAGAGCCAGCTGCATCTCAGGGGCCCTGTTATACCCAACCCTGATACCTCACCCTAGAATAAGCTTACATCCCGAAGCCTGGGAAGGGAACCCTGTTATATACAGCTCCAGTGCCTCAGGGTCCCTGTTATACCCAACCCCAGTGACCCACCCCAGAGCCACCTCATCTTGGGGCCCCTATTATACCCAGCCCTGACACCTCACCCCAAAGTCAGTTGCATCTTAAAGGCAGGGAAGGAGGTCCTGTTCTACCCAGCCCCAGGGCCCCACCCCAAAGCCAGCTGCATCTGAAGGTCACTCTTCCATTTGCTCCACCCCAGAGCCAGCTGCATATCAGCTTCTTGTTATGCTTAGCTCTTGACACCCCAGAGCCAGCTGCATATTGGTGTCCCTGTTCCATATGCTTCACCCCAGAGGCAGCCACATCTCAGGGGCCCTGTTATACTCTGCCCTGATGCCCCACCCCAGAGCCAGCTGCTCCTCAGGGGCCCTGTTGTACCACCCTGACACCTCACCCCAGAGCCAGCTGCCTCTTGGGGGGATCCCTGTTCCATCTGCTGTACCCCAGAGCCAGGTACATCTCAGGGGCCTGGTTCTACCCAGCCCCAATTCCTCACCCCAAAGCCAGCTGCCTCTCCTGGTCCCCATTATATCTGGTACCTGCCTGTCCCCCCCAGAACCAGTCACCTCCCCGGTCCCTTTTCCCTGTCCTCCACCCCGGAGCCAACTGAAGCCTTCCCTGCCCCAGCCATGGTGCGGGGGCGGCCAGACGTAGATGGGCCGACGATGAAGTCACAGGGCCGAGACCGTTTCTGGGCAGCTAACGTAAGGCTGGCCTGGCCCAGAGAACCCAGGCATCCTGGCTTCTGGCCCTGTCCCCTAGCCAGCTCCACACCCTTCCCAGAGCCAGGGAGAGGACCCTGGAGTCCTGTCGGAGCCAGAGGGGGTCCTGGCTTCTTTGGATCCAGATAACCCAAGAGTCCTGGTGCCCAGTGCCTGCCACACCTGGGCTCCCATCATCTGTCAGAGTCGGGACAGAACCCAGGTGCCGGCTTCCCCTCTGCCAAATACAGAGGGAAAGGGGAACCCAGGTGTCCCGGCTCTCCGCTCTGACCGTCTACCCCCCAGCTCTCACTCCCCTTCCTAGAACTGGGGGAAAACCCAAGCGTCCGGGCTTGCCTTGGCTGAACAAGAGCGGGAAGATGAACCCAGGCTTCCAGCCAACCCCAGCAGCACTGGAACCCAGGCGTCCGGGCTCTCGGCCCTACCAGCCGACCCCACCAGACCACAGCTGGAACCTGAAATCCAGGATGGGAAAAAGAGCCCAGGCATCCGGCCCTCCATCCCCAGGGTGGGGGAACCCAGGCGTTTAGCCACCCACCCCGGGGAGGGGGTGGAACCCAGGCTCCTGGGCGGGTCAGGCCTGCAGCCGGTACCCCCCCCGCACGCTTGCGGCAGGCCCGCCGCACCCACACCCAGTAGAGTCCGGCCATAAGGGCCCAGTAGGCAACGTAGACCCCGGCCCCTACTACCAGGTAGGCTTTCTCAGCCTGCTTGGCCTCGCCACTCCAGTCAGAACGGGCCTCGGTGGCGGCTGTATAGAGCAGCCCCCCTAGCAGCAGCAGGCCCCAGATGCCGAGGGGCAACAACGGGAGGTAGTTGCCCACCATGCGACGCCGCCCGGACGTGCCCCAGGCGCTTTGGTTCATGGTGACCATGGCCAAGTACTTGGCTGGTAGTAGGCCACCCATGTACAGCACGGCGTAGACAGACATGAGCAGCATGACAGGGTGGCCGCGCAGGCTGGCGGCGTACAGTGCCTTGAGCACAGCTACCAGCTGCACGCACAGCAGCACCCACAGCACGTCCCAGAGGCTCCCACCGTAGAAGAGCCGCAATACCGTGGCCGTGACGAAGAAGGGGAAGGCGCCAGCCACCACCGCCTCATAGGCCATCCAGGGGTGGTGCCGGTGCCACCACAGCGCGTTGTACAACCACTCCCGGAAGTAGGACTTGGTCCAGCGTGTCTGCTGCGTCAGCCACCGCAGAAACCCAGCCGGCGTCTCTGAGTAGCAGCGGGAACGGGCCGTGTACCTGTTGGATGACGAGGGGGGTGGGGGGTGAGCAGGGGACACAGGCATCTGGAAGCCTAGCCCCCCACCTCTGTTCTAACTCCCAGTGCTGCTCAAAGGCAGGAAGGGGACCCAGGACTCCATGAGCTTAGCTTCCACCTCCAAGATAATCCATAGGAGACACAAGGGGGAAACCAAGTGTCCAGGAGCTTGGCCTCCATCTCCAAGATAAGCTACAGGGGACTTAGGAGTCTGGGAGCCTGGCTCCCACCTTCAAAGATAACCCATTGGAGACGAGGGGGAATCCAGGCATCCGGGACACTGACCCCCATCTCTGTTCTACCTAACAACATGACTGAGAGAGCAGAAAGGGACCCTGGTGTCTGGGAGCTTAGCCCCTACCTCTGTTCCAACTCTTGGCACTGTTTGGAGACAGGGCGGGGACCCAGGAGTCCGGGAACCCAGCCTCCACCTCCAAGATAACCCATAGGAGACAAGAGGTCTAGCATGCAGGAGTCCGGGATGCTGGCCCTCATCTCCATGCTATCTCATGGCACTCTTTGGAGAGAGGAAAGGGACCCAGGAGTTTGGGGGTTCAGCCCCCACCTCCAAGATAATCCAGAGGAGGCAAGAGGGGACCCAGGAGCCCTGGAGCTTGGCCTCCACCTTCAAAGATAACTCACAGGAGACAAGAGGGGAAACCCAGGAGTCCGGGACTCTGGCCCCCATCTTCATTTTAGCTCATGGCATGGCTCAGGGAGAGGACAGGGACCTGGCCCTTGCCTCCAAAGATAACCTACAGGAGACAAGAGGAGACTCAGGAGTCCAGAAATGTGGCCCCCAGGTCCAAGATAACCCATGGTGCTCTCTGGAGGAAGGGAAGGAACCCGGGTATCCAGGAGCCAAGCCCCATCCCTCAGTGCCATTCTAACCCACTGCCTAGGAGAGGAGGAAAGAACCCAGGCGTCCAAACTGCCCCTTCTAATCCCCACACGTCTGGGTCTCCATGGTCCCTTCTCTGACCACCCAGCCCCACCTCCTCCCCTCCCAGAGCTGGACAGGACCCAGGCATCCAGCTCACTTGGTGGCGTAGCCAATGCTGAGCATGCGGTTGGTGAGGTGCCGGTCATCCCCAAAGGTACAGTGGGTGCCCAGGAACTTCTGGTTGTACCATGACTCCAGGAACTGCTGCAGCAGGTTGTTGCGGTACAGGCCTGCGGAGGGGGAGTGGGGCGCAGGGGTCAGAGAACCCAGCCGTCCAGGCTCCCAGACCTCCCCCTGAACCTCTATGCCCTGCCCAGAGCTGGAGAGAACCCAGGTGTCCGGGCCCCCAACACTCTCCCCCAGACCTCCAGTCCCTCCCCAAGCCTGGAGTGGGGGACCCTGAGGGTCAGAGAACCCAGGTGTCCAGGCTCCCAGACCTCCCCCTGGACCTCCATGCCCTGCCCAAAGCTGGCAAGAACACAGGCATCCAGGGTCCCGGACTCCCCATAGCCCACTCCCAGAGAGAACCCAGGTGTCCAGGGTCCTGGCTTCCTGGGACCCCACTCCCAAGTACAGAGCCCAGGTGTCCTGGCTCCCACCCTCCTCATAACCCAGGTGTCTGGGTCCCCAATTCCCCATTCTTCCCCACCAGACATCCCTATTCAGTATCTACAGATAGAACCCAGGTGTCCTGGCTCCCGGCTTGCCCTGCTCTAACCCTCTCCCTCTTCTCCACCGGTGTCAGGGAGAAGGGACCCAGGCATCTAGGACTCACCGAGGGGCCCGCTGATGCAGGAGACGCAGTCGAAGTAGGACTGGCAGGCCCGCTCAATGTTGAAGGCCATCCAGTATCGCAGGCTGCTCATGAAGCTGATGAAGGAGTCGCTGGCATTGAGGATCCGCACATCACCTCCGACTGCCCCATAACGCTCGTTGGACTCCAGCACCTTCACCAGCTCCACCGTGGCCGCTGGGTCCAGCTTGGTGTCAGAGTCGCAAACCTGCGGGTGGCCACCGGAGGGTGTCAGGGGCCAGAGTGGCATGGCTGAGGGCTGCAGTGGCCAATGAGGACCACTAGGGGGCATCAGATTGGTTGTGGCCAACAAAGACCATCAGGGGGTGTCAGGCAGACATTAGCCCAGCTGGGGCTGCAGTGGCCAACAGAGATGATCAGGGGGTGCCAGGCAGGCATTGATTGGCCCATCTGGGGGCTGCAGTGGCCAGTGGCGACTGCTAGGGGGCCTGTAACACACTGGAAGACCACTGGGGATCACACCTGGAGCCCACTGGGCTAAATGGCGCTGCAACAGCCAATGAGGAACACTAAGGGGCGCCAGACATCCATTAGCTCAATAGGCCTGCATTGACCAATGCCAGCCACCAGAGGGCAACAGGCCATAGAGGAGGCCAGCTGGGGCTGCAGTGGCCAACAGGGATCAATAGGGGGCAGCAGACAGGCTAGGGGGTACTGTCTGCTCTCCTCCCTCATTGCTGTTCTGGGGGGTGGGGCAGGGGGGAGGTTGGCACTGGGAGGGACTGTGCTGGGGGAAGCAAGGCAGGGGTCTCTGGCAGGGCCTAGGGGTGGGGCTACATGGGCACAATATCCTAGAAATGATGGGTGGACACAGAGATGGATGGATGAACTGAAAGTTAGAAAAGGTGTAGGCAAAGTGCAGGGGTGGATGGATGGTGGGGCTCTCCTTGGATGGAGGGAGGTATATAGGGCTAGAGGGATGGAGGGAAGGAGGGAAGGATAGAAGAGATGTAGATGGGGGTGGAGGGGGCTCTCCCTGGATAAGTGGAAGGATGGGCAGATGGATAGACAGCTGAGGGGTATATGGACAGAGGGATAGATCAGTGGATGGATGAAGGGATGGATGGATGTATAGGTAATTGCGTGGGTGGAGGGGTGGATAGCAGAGGCCCAGACAGAGCGGTGGCCACTCTGGGGCAGAAGCGGGGCCTACCTGGACGTAGTCCACGGCATCACCCAGCGCCCGGAAGGCCGTGTACATGACCTCACGCTTCCCCCCCCAGCGCTGCATGATGCAGACGCAGCGCCGGGTGCGCACCAGCTCCTCCACCATCAGCCGTCCCAGGTCCTCCATCTCCACCTCCGCGTAGGCTGCTGGCGGTCCCCCACCCAGCTCCTCCGGGTCAGCTGAGGGCATCTCCACGGTGACGGGGCCCCTGCCTGCCGCCATCTTGGCGCAAGCTGAGAGCCTTTCTGTGGTGATGGGGCCCGTACCCATCTCCACCTTGGTGTAGGCTGAGGGCAACCCCAGGCCTGTCTCCATGTAGGGCGTCTCCATGGCAATGTGACCTACTTCATCCACCATCTTGGTGGAGCCTGTTGCCATCTCCGTAGTAACAGGCCTTTCATCTTCCACCTCACTGGTGTAGGTGAACGGTGTCTCCATGGTGATGTGGTCTCTGCCTTCCATCATCTTGGTGTAGCCCCGTGGCATCTCCTTAGCAACAGGCCCTTCACTTTCCACCATATTGGTATAGGCCGGTGGTGCCTCCATGCCGACAGGGCTTCCACCCTCCGCCATCCTGGTGCTGGCCGGGTGGTGATAGTTGCCCTCCCACACGTAAGTGCCCACGTCCTCGCCAGCGAAGACCTCAGCAAACATGTCCAGCATGTAGTGGTCGTCAGGGCTGTTGCCATCGATCACCATGATAACGCGGAGCTTGTCGGGCGGGTAGTGCAGGGCCCGCACTGACTCCAGGCACTGGCGCAGGTAGGCCGGGTCCTCCTGGTAGGCTGAGATGGTGAGGGCCACCGTGTGGGTGTAGGAGCAGGCGGCGCCGGCGCCTGTACGCATGCGGCGGTGCTCACGCCAGGCGAAGGCGCTCTGCGTCACCAGGTGGGCGGCCAACAGGACGCCGTAGAGCCCGAAGGCCATGACGTGGTAGCGGTCGGCTGCCAGCTGCAGGCCCGTCACGTAGGCCCAGGCCAGGACCCCCAGCACCAGCAGTGCGAAGGCCACAGTCAGCACCCGGCGCCAGGCTGACGCCGCCAGGTTGGGCACCTTGGCTGTGTCCATGGCTGGGGAGGGGGGTGGGGGGGGAGAGAGAGGGAAGGGGTGAGATGGGGGTGGGAGGGAGGACCCAGGTGTCGGGGCTCCCAGACTCCCCCTGACCCACCCGTGGCCGGAGCGATGGCAGCACGGGGCTCCCAGGTCCCCTCGTCCTGGGCTGCGACTCCTGGGGTCTCTCTGCCCCCCCGGCCGCTCCCCCAGCCCTGAGCCAGGGAGGGACCCGCGCCCGGGCTCCCAGGGGAGGGGTGCGGCCAGGGCAGGCGTGTCCCGCACAGGAAGCCCAGGCCGCCTGGCTCGGGCTCGGGCTCGGGCTCGCAGCCTCCCTGCCCTAGCTCACGCTCCTCCAAGCCACGCTAGACCCCGCTCCTCTCCTTGCTCCCTCACCCCACCCCACGCACCCCAGAGAGCCCAGGCGGCCGGCTTCCAGCTCCCCACCCCCCGCTGAGTTCCCACTCCCCTCCCCTAGCTGCAAAGAACCCAGGCATCCGAGCGCCTAACTCCCCTGGACCCTGCTCCCCTCCCCTCCTAGAGAACCCAGGCGTCCGAGCGCCTAACTCTCCTGGACCCTGCTCCCCTCCCCTCCTAGAGAACCCAGGTCTCCGAGCGCCTAACTCCCCTGGAGCCTGCTCCCCTCCCCTCCTAGAGAACCCAGGCGTCCAAGCGCCTAACTCCCCTGTACCCTGCTCCCCTCCCCTCCTAGAGAACCCAGGCGTCCAAGCGCCTAACTCCCCTGGACCCTGCTCCCCTCTCCTCCTAGAGAACCCAGGTGTTGGAGCTCCTAACTCCCCTGGACCCCCCTCCACTCCTAGAGAACCCAGGCGTCCGAGCGCCTAACTCCCCTGGACCCCCCTCCCCTCCCCTCCTAGAGAACCCAGGCCTCGGGGCCCGTCTCACCTGCCCCCTGTGGCTGCCCCGTTGCTTGTGCCTCCCGTCGGGGCTGTGGGGGGGGCTTTTATTGGGGCGGGGGAAGGACTTGGGGCCCCGCCCCCCACGTCACCGCCCCCCTCCCCCGTACACTCATCCACTCACCCAGTCCACCCCCCGCCCCCCCGGGGCCGGCTCGCACTCATCTGCCCCCCCACCCCACCCCACCCCACCCCCGGCCTGTCTCCAGCTCCCTTCATCCCTCCTTCCCGGCCTAGTTTCTCTCCTCTTTTTTCTTTTTCTCCTTCTTTAGGGCCCACCCTCCCCTGGTTTCTCCCTCTCCCTTTCCCCCTTTCCTGCCTCGGGTTTTTCTTTCCTGTCGTACTCCTGGTCCCTTCCATCCCTTCTTCCACCCTCCATTTGTTCTTTCCATCCCTTTCTTTCCCTTCATCCCTTCGCTTGTTCATTCACTCTGCCCCTTCCTCCCTTCATTCATCCTTCATCCCTTCCTTGTTTCATCCTATCCCTTCATTCATTGTCTACCCCATCCTTTCATTCATCCCGTCATTTGTTCACTCATCCCTTCATTCGGTCATTCAGTCCCCTCACCCCTTCTTTCACTCAGTCATCCCTTCATCCTGGTCATTCATTCATCCCTTTATCTTACCCCTTCATTCCTCCACTCATCCCGTCTACCCTTGAGTTGCTCATTCATCCCTTCATTCTGCCCATCCGTCCATTCAGTCATTCATTCCCCTCATCCCTCGTTCGTTCTTTCATTCCTTTATCCCTTCATTCAGTCAATCTATCCCCTCCGCCTTTCATTCCTTCATTCGTCCATTTATCTTATCCCTCCATCCCTTCACTCTACCCTTTCGTCCCTTCAGTCACTTATTCTGCCCCTCCATCCCTTCACTCCTTCATCTCTTCTTTCCATCCCGCCATCCACTCTGCCCCTGCCTGCCTTCCTCTCCTCCTTTCTCCCCCTCATCCATTCGTTCCGTTTTCTTTCCTTCCTCTGCATTTCTTTTTCCTTCCTCCCATTCACTCGCTCCCTTCTTCCCTCCCATCTCTTTTCTTCTCTTCCTCTCCTCCTTCCTTTCCCCTTCCCTCCTTCTCCCACTACCTCGTGCTCTCATTCCCATCTTCCTTGCTTTCTGTCAGGCTCTCCTCCGTTCTCTTCTTTCCTTCCTCGTACTCAGCACTTTCTTCTTTCCCTTCCTTGTCTCATTACTCTCTCCCCCTCCCTCTTTCTTCTGCTCCTTTTTTCCTTCCATCGCTCCCTCTTCTCTTTCCTTGTGCTCTCCTCTTCCTTCCCTCCCTTCATTTCTTCCACCCCTTCTTTCCTCCCTCGCTTCTCCACTCCTCCGTTCCCTCCCTCCGTCTCGATCTCTCCCTTTCCCTCTGTCTCCATCCCTCCTTCCCCGCCTTCATTCCTCTGTCCCACGTCTCCTGCATGCAAGAGGGCTGCGGGGCGGGAGTGGGGGAAGGGGAGCGACCCCTGGGTGACCCCGGGTTTCCTGCCCCTAATCCCCCGGGAATTCCTGGCGCGTCTCCGGCACATTCCTGCGCCGGCTCCAGCACCTGGGGGCACCTGGAGCCACCCCGGGCGTGCGAGCCTGCTCCCGGCCCAGCCGCCCGCGCCCCCGCCCCCGCGCCAGGGCTGCAGAGAGCCCAGACGTCCGGGGCCGTCGTGACCTCGCGCGGGTGGGGCCGTCCGGCGTTGCCATGGCGATGGCAACATTTGGGGCCGGGGCTCTTTAAGAGCCGGGCGGGTGGGGTTCTGGGGAAGGGTGTTGCGTCACTCGAAGGGGCGATGACGCAACAGGGACCCCCGGGCCCCGCCTGGGTTCCCTGGGAGCGGGGAGGGAGCTCGGATGCGCGGGGTCGGTGCCCTGCCATCAGCGCCCCCCACCCCATGATGTCAGCGCCGCCCCTCCCAGTCTGGCCCTGGTGGGGGGCTTCCCCGAAGGGGCGGGGCTTTTCCGGCGCCCCCGCCCGGCCAGCGGGGCAAAGGGGGAGGCGGGGGGAGCCCCCCCCCAGTGACTCAGGGTCTTGGGCAAGAGAGGAAGGACCCGTGACGTGACCCGGGCGCCTGGGCGCCGCAGCTGGGTTCCGCGGGGGGGGGCGGGGCAGGGGGCCGCTTTGCGGCTCAGGGACGCGGGGCGCGCGGCGGCTCTGGGAGCGGCGCGGGGGCAGTCGGGGCAGAGCTGCCCGAGGCCAGGGCGCCCGCACGCCCGGTCCCTCCGGCGGGCTGCGGCTGGCGTCGCCCTGGCAACGGGCGGCTCCCGCGCTTCCCGCCCGGCCTCACCCGGCGCCTGGTACCAGGGCGGCCAATCCCCGCCCTTGGAGGCAACCCAGTGCCCCCTGCCGTCCCGGAGCCGCCAGCCACCCGGGCGTCCCGCAGCTAGGACCCCGCCCCGCCCCCCCGAGCCCTGGTGTGCGGGGTCCCAGCCCCCGCGCTCCCCCCCCATTCCCAGTGTCGCCGGCGAGCCCACCGCGTCCGGGGCTCCCCCAGCAGGAGCCCCCTACACCCCGCTCTCCCCGAGGGCCCCGGCTCCCAGTGCCCCCCCATCCCACTGCCCCCCCGATCCCCGTTGCCCGGGCTCCCAGTGCCCCCCCATCCCACTGCCCCCCCGATCCCCGGCGCCCGGGCTCCCAGTGCCCCCCTATCCCACTGGCCCCCGAGACCCCCGTCGCCCGGGCTCCCAGTGCCCTCCCCGATCCCAGTGCCCTCCCGATCCCCGGCGCCCGGGCTCCCGGTGCCCCCCCATCCCACTGCCCCCCCGATCCGCGGCGCCCGGGCTCCCAGTGTCCCCCCATCCCACTGCCCCCCCGATCCCCGTTGCCCGGGCTCCCAGTGCCCCCCCATCCCACTGCCCCCCCGATCCCCGGCGCCCGGGCTCCCAGTGCCCCCCTATCCCACTGGCCCCCGAGACCCCCGTCGCCCGGGCTCCCAGTGCCCTCCCCGATCCCAGTGCCCTCCCGATCCCCGGCGCCCGGGCTCCCGGTGCCCCCCCATCCCACTGCCCCCCCCGACTCCCGGCGCCCCACCATCCCACTGCCCCCCGAGACCCTCGGCGCCCGGGCTCCCAGTGCCCCCCCCATCCCAGTGCCCCCCCGATCCCCGGCGCCCGGGCTCCCAGTGCCCCCCTATCCCACTGCCCGCCCCGACCCCTGGCGCCCGGGCTCCCTGTGCCCCCCCCCGATCCCACTGCCCCCCGAGACCCCCGGAGCCCCGGCTCCCAGTGCCCCCCCCATCCCACTGCCCCCCGAGACCCCCGGCGCCCGGGCTCCCAGTGCCCCCCCCATCCCAGTGCCCCCCCGATCCCCGTTGCCCGGGCTCCCAGTGCCCCCCTATCCCACTGCCCCCCCCCGACCCCCGGGCTCCCAGTGCCCCCCCATCCCACTGCCCCCCCCGACCCCCGGGCTCCCAGTGCCCCCCCATCCCACTGCCCCCCGAGACCCCCAGCGCCCGGGCTCCCGGTGCCCCCCCATCCCACTGCCCCCCCAATCCCCGGCGCCGCAGTCCCCGGGCGTCCGTGCCGGCTTCCCCAGCGCCCCCTGGCGGCCGCACTGCGCCCGTGGCGCCTGGGTCCCGCGGCTCCGGGGTTGAACCCGGAACCCCCCCCCCCGCCCCCGCACACACGTGTGTCACCGGGCGCGTGAGTCAGGATGGGGTGGCACCTGCCCCGGGGGACCCAGGCGCCGACCGCCCCGCACCCCTTCCCTCTGTGCAAACCGCGCGCGCGCCCAGCGGCCGGCTCGCCGAGCCCTGCTCCCCGCGGTGCGCGCCGATGTGCGCAAGACGAGCCGTCGGGGCGCGGGGAGAAAATACTACAGCCTCGGTGTGTGCAGGCGTACATCTAGTGGGGGGCGCGCGATCAGAGAAGTGTGGAGACCCCTGTCATAGACCACGTCATGCAAGGCCGGGGTCGCCCGGGACACGCGTGTCGGTGCCGCCGGGGGTCTCTCCCGGGGAGGGGAGGGGGTGCGGGGGGGTTCTCTGGTGGGGGGGCAGATGCCCGGCTTCTTTCCCAGATGAGGGCGGGGGCGGGCACAGGTCTCATCCGTCTCTCTCGGTTTGGGTTTTTGTGGCTGCTGACTCGTTTCCCGTCCCACGGCTCCAGCCTGCAGGGGGGAGGGGGGGCTACACTTCCCCGAACCCGGGCATCCAGGCTCCCAGCCCCCCCGACCTCACTGCCCTCCGAGAGGTGGAGAGAATCAAGGAGTCCGGGCTCCCCATAGCCCCCCCAGCCCGAGGTAGCCCTGCCCTTCCCTGCCTCTAGCCCCCGCCCCGGCCCAGCTAGTCCCAGGGGCAGCGCTGAGCACAGCCGAGGCACCGGGCAGGTGAGGACGGGGGTGGGGGCATGGGGCCAGAAGGGCAGATGGGGGTGGCTCAAAGACCCTCCCCAACCCCCCCGCCCCCAAGACTTCCCAGGCCCAGGATTGGAACAAAGGATCCTCGCCTTTTAAGTCGGGTGGGGGAAACTGAGGCACAAGGTCTTAGGGGCCCCTGTGATGTCTCCAGCTCTGAGGCCCAGTGCCCACACCCCTCCCAGAGCTGGGGAGGAACCCAGGAGTCTGGTCTCCCAGCCCCCCACTTCCCCCAATGCTCCCAGAGCTGGAAAGGACCCAGGCATCTGGGCTCCCCGCCAGCACCCCAATTCCCCTCCCACAGCTGGAGGCACCCAGCTGTCTGGGCCCCATCACTCACCGGCAAGCCACTCCCATCCCAGCATGGAAAGGGAATCCAGGTGTCTGGGCCCGCAGCACCCCCTGTTCTAACCTGCCCCCCACCCTGGACCACCCCGCACCCTAGCCCCAGGCATCTGGGTCCCCAGCCCCCCGATCTGACTGCCACCCACCCCAGCCCCCGCCTGGGAGACAGCCCAGGCATCCAGGCCCCGTCTTGGAAGAGCTGAGTGTTCTCCAATAATATTTGCCCTGGGGTTGAGCCGCCCCCACCCCCCTCTAATTACCCTAGACCACAGGCTGTGACCACAGGGCCGGGGCCTGTGAGGGGGGTGGAGGGGGCAGGGAAACCAGCCTGCAATTAGTGGTGCCCTCGTTACCAGGAAGAGGGGGGCAGGGCCCTGGGCCTTCTATGGGCTCCCATCCAGGCCCCATCCTAGACCCTGATTGGCTGGGGGGGAATAGGCAGCCACCTCACCCCCAGCAGGGGCGCTGTGGTGCCTCCTGCCCCAGCGCTAGAGCTGTCCTGGGGGTCAGTGCTGGGGAGAGGGGGTGGGACGGGGCAGGGGGGATCTGGGCCTGCTTTAGGGAGCTGGCTGGAGTGGGGGCTTCTGCTCACCCCATCCGTGCCCTTCTCCAGCCAGCCGGCCAGCCAGTCCACACCCAGTCTCTCCATCTGACCGTCTCTATAACCATCCGCTCGTCCATCCCCGCCCCGCTCACTCCCCAACTCTCTCCCCCCTCCCCAGCTCTCCCCTATGGCTGATAACACCTCCGCCTACGACTACAACTACGGCTCCTATGAGGACACCGCCACCATGCCAGCACCGCCCATGGCCCTGGTGACTGTCACGCGTGGCATCTCAGTGGCGCTCTATGGCATGGCCTTCGTGCTGGGCGTGACAGGCAATGGGCTGGTCATCTGGGTCACTGGCTTCCGCATGGCACGAACAGTCAATGCCGTGTGGTTCCTGCACCTGGCCGTGGCCGACTTCGTCTTCACCCTCTTCCTCCCCCTCAGCGTGGTTTATGTGGCCCTGGGCTTCCACTGGCCGTTCGGGAGAGTCCTGTGCAAGCTGAACAGTGGCTTGGCCTTCCTCAACATGTTCGCCAGCGTCTTCCTCCTCACAGCCATCAGTGTGGACCGCTGCCTCCTGGTGGCTGCCCCGGTGTGGGCCCAGAACCACCGCCGGCCCCGCGTGGCCTCCTTGGTGGCCTTGGCCATCTGGTTGGCAGCCCTGGCTCTCAGCTCCCCCTACCCGGTGTTTCGGGACACGGGGAACCCTGGGGCGTTGGCCAATATCACCCATTGCTACAACAACTTTGCCATGGGCGTGGGGGACATGGCCACGGGGGACACGACCATGGAGGACGAAACCAAGGGTGATGCGGTGATCATCCGGCACCACGCCCTGGTGCTGACACGCTTTCTGGCCGGGTTCCTAGTGCCCTTTGCTGCCATCTTGACGTGCTATGGCATCATGGCAGCCAAGATGAAGAGGAACCAGTTGGCCCGCTCGGCCCGGCCCTATCAGATCATGGTGGCTGTGGTGGGCTGCTTCTTCCTCTCCTGGTGCCCCTACCACATCTTCTCCTTCCTGGAGCTGGCGGGGGTCATGGGGGCACCAGGGCTGGATGCCGTATTGTTGGTTGGGGTTCCCTTGGCCTCAGGCCTGGCCTACCTCAACAGCTGCCTCAACCCCATCCTCTACGTCTTCGTGGGCCGCGACTTCCGGGACCGGCTGCGGCGCTCGGTGCTGCAGGCTGTGGAGAGCGCGTTCAGCGAGCCATCCTCTCCCCGCACCGCTGGGCAGGGGATGTCCATGTAGAGGGCTCCTGGCCACCTCTCTGCTAGCCCCCACTCCCCTCCCAGAGAACCCAGGAGTCCAGGCTCCCGGTCACCTTTGACCCGAACCGAACCACCAGCCTCCACTCCCTTCCCAGAGAACCCAGGAGTCCAGGTTCGCAGCACCGCCGCGACTCCATTCCTCTCCCAAAGCAGGAGGGAGAACCCAGGAGTCCAAGCTCCCATCCGCCTCAACAGGGGGCCGTTTGGCCTCCAGGGGTGCTGGGTCCAGGACAGGATTGGCTGGAGTAGGGGAAAATGGAATAGCGATATATAGGTATAGAGGTCTGGCTGGAGATATAACCCGGGTGGCCGGGTTCCCAACTCCCCCCGTTGTAACCCCCCAGCGCCCAGCCCCCTCCCAGAGCTGGGAGAAACCAGGTGCCCTGGCCCTGCATCCTCCCAGCTCTTACCGCTGTCCCACCCCCATTGCCTGGCTCTTGGCATCAAGTCTCTGACCTGTGATATTGGGTAGAATAAAGACAAGCCTTTGATCTTCTGTGACTGGCTGGACTCTGTGCCCTGCCCCCTCCGGACCCTGCCCCCCTGCCCAACTCATCCCTCCAGTGCCAGTCTGGCACCCTCAGCTGGACGGCGGACGGACGCCCAGTCCATCCCTGTTTAAAGTGACCCCCGGGCCCCACTGAACTCCCAGAGCTGGAGGGACCCAGCCCTGCCTTGTTCTCGCCCCCAGCCCCCACTCCTAACCCAGGGCTGCAGAGGGAACCCAGGTGACCAGGCTCCAACCCCCTCCTCCCCCCCCACCCCCCGCCTTGCCTCACAGCCAGGAATAGGTGACCATGCATGTCCCAGACATGGGAGGGAGCAAGTGCAGTGGCTCGGCTGCCTCATGTCACAACTGGGGATGGAGCAAGTTCCTGCGCACGTGATGTCCTGAGGTGGGACTGGGCTGGGGGGCGGGAAGGGGCAGGGGGCATATGGACTGGCATGGCCCAGCCTAAGCCCTTTCACCCCTCCCCCTATCCCTACATCCATCCATCCATCCATTCCCACAGCCTTTTACTCCTGCCTCCCACCCACTGACACACCCTTCTGTCCATCCACGCAGACCTCCATCCACCCATCCTTTCCTTTGGCCCCTCCATCCACTGAGCCCACACACCCCTCTGCCCACCAAACCAGCACCCTTCAATCCATCCACTTCTTCCTCCATCCATCCATCTCAGCACACATCCATCCATCCCTCCATCTCTAAAAACATCCATCCATCCATCCATTTCCATAACCATCCCTCCATCCACCCATCTTTATAATCATCCATCCCTCCATTCTCCTTTTCCTTCCTTATACATTCCCCCTCTTCCTGCTCCCACCCATTCATCTCACTCCAGCTGAGCATCACTGGTTTGGAGACCAACTAGTTCAGAGGCGGGGCAACAGCTTCTGTTGGCAACTACCGACCGCATCCAACGCTATGAGGGGTGGGCAGAAAGGAAGGGCTGTGTGGAGAAGGGGAAGGGGTCGGGGAGATTCTGCTAAGAGCTGATGAGTGGGTCCATTAGCTCCATGGAGGTGAATGAGGTAATCAACACAACTCAACCTGAAATCCCACTGCCCTTCCCCTACCCCATCTATCCACTCTCTGCCCAAAGCCACAGTCCCAGAGAGTCCTCCAGATGCTTTAATAATTCTAATTTCCCAAAGCTTTGGCCCGCACCTGGAGGGCATCGGCATAAAGTTCATCTACAACCTTGGAGAGCTGGTAGACAGAGACAATGAAAGAGCACGCTGCACCTATTAGTGCACAATTACGTTTTCCCTTGACCATTCCAAGTACACAATGTGACTTCTGGGCCCAGGATTGCTGTACAAGAGGAAGCTGTATCTTTTGGATTTCTGGTGATCTCATCATCCCCTTCAACTCAGCTAGAGGAAGGTCAGCCTGACTGGCCATATGGCTCAGGGACTCATCATCCAGGCCAAAGTGCTTGTAGAAGCCAATCATGGAGACCAGCAGGAGTTGGATATTGCACTGCAGAGAGACACTAGGGACAGGAATGGCACTGGCACCACCTGAGGCCAGAGCTATGAGCCAGGTCAACTTCTTCAGTGCAGCTCGCTTCTTCTCCAAGATTTCCTTGGAGAAGATGGGCAGGCTCAGCAGAAACACCAGCTTCTGCAGACGGGGAAGATCCTGTTCTAGGGTGTCCTTCAGTTGGTGAAGATCAAACTTGGCTATATCCCAGCTGGAGAGAAGAAAAACCTTTGGACTGGAGACCCCCAAGGCTTCCAGGTGTCTCCTGCACGTGTCCCGGATCTTCTGAAGAACACCGCCTTCATTGTAGGCTTCACCACGGGCCCTTTTTTCATTCTCTAAATCTTGGTCCACTTTGGCCCGCACAAAGTAGAACTTCTTGTCCATCTTCTGGATCTCCAGAGCCAGGTCGACATCGCTGGATCGAAACCGTTCGGAGCTCACAATGATGAAGAAGTCGTAGGTACTGAAGTTCACGTCCTTCAGATAGGTCTTTGGCTGGAAATGCACAGATCCGATGCCAGGCAGGTCATAGAATATGACATTGGGGTAGCGAGGACACTCATAAGGCGTGGGATCCATTGTTGTTTCCTTCACCCCAATTTCGGCCGCACCTGTCTGTTCAGGTCTCACGCCCCGGATGGCATTGATGAAGGAGGATTTCCCAGCACCTGTTTCCCCCGTGACAGCAATACGAAGCTTGGCGGTTTCCAACAACGTGATCTCCTGAAGTGCTTGACTGGCCGCTTCTTGGTCATCCCGGGCTTGGAAGAACGACTCAAATGACTCATAGATCTTGAAAGCTGTGGACAGTTTCTGCTCTGAGGGTAAATCTTGATATGGACTCATGGACACCTGGAAAGCTTCCAGAAGGAGGGTCCATTCCTGAAAAGCATGGGGATGGCAGAGCTGCAGTGGGTGCATGGTTAGAGGATCCCCCAAAATATACTGATCAGAATCATTCCTGTCCTCTCCTCCCCTCTCCTCCTGCCCCACACATACACCAGGCTCATGTTTCCCAAATGAGGCTCATCAGGGTTTGAAGTACTAGCCAACATGCCTGGGTTCTTCCCCAGGTCCAGGAAAGGACCCAATGCACCCCACTCCTCTCCCTACCCAGGCATCCTGTCTCCATACCCCCCTGCTGCAATCACCCCAGCCCCACTCCCCTTCCAGAGCTCCTGGACACTGGGCTTTATCTCTTGCTCTGCTGAGGGACCTGAGACTGGTGGATTAGAGCGGGCGGCTGGGAGCCCAGATGCCTGGGTCCAGTCCCAGCTGTGAGGAGCAAGTGGACGAGACCCCAGGAGCTGTGGACCAGGACTCCTGGGTTCTCCATGGACTCTGGGAGCAGGCTGGGGTCTGCTTGATATGAGCAGGGGGGTTGGGAAGGGCAGCTGTGACCCAGCTTCACTGCTACTGCCATGGGTTCACTCAGTAAGCATCTCTGTATCCCAGAGCAGCCCAGAGGCTGAAGTTGGTTCCTTATTCCCAGTTCCTTTTTCAAAGCAAATCCTTACACAGTTAAAGGGTGTCAGTAACGAATGGCAGAGGCTCAAGAGTTTCATCCAAGATGGAAATCTACTAGTAGAAATGTACAATACTATCATGTATCAAGTACACAGCCCTGGAAAAAGAGACTTGCAAGTAGGCTAGGATGATGAAGTAACTCGTTTTCAGGACACCCAAAATAAAACGGTGCATATCTGGTTCTGCATCCGATTACCAACCCATGAACTCTCAAATGCCAATCACTAGGTTTTGGGAGATGGTTGTACCCTATCTCCTTGCCACCAAAATCCCTTTCTTCTATCCTGTATTTATGTCTCATGTATTGAAGCCAATGGACTGCTGCTAGTTCAAACATGTCACCAGTCCTGCCGAATTCAATGGAGAACATCCAACAGTTTCATAGTTTCATAGTTTCTAGGGTCAGAAAGGACCTAAGCAGATCATCAAGTCCGACACCTGCCATGGCAGGAAAGAGTACTGGGTCAAAGTGTTAGAAATGGAATATTGTTAGAAATGGAGTATTGTTAGAAATGCACAGCTTGCATCTTGCACCTGATAAGAAAGAAACACTGCCAAGGACTTTTTTCCTTGCCCAGCCTTGCCACAGCTTTTCTTATATTAAATTGCAGACTCTCCCCCAGCTTCTCCCTAGCCTTTCTCATGCAGATTACAGAAGCTGGAATTCAACTGACTGTGTCCTTGAAAGGTGGGGGGTTTAAACTCTTGGTGACCTATAGTATTCCCTGAGCATGCTTAATTAGCTGATGCATATTTACCTCTCCGCCCTGCATACTTAAGGAGTTAATTATAATATACATGCGATGTATGTAGTGATGTAACCACATGTATGCTTGTATGAAACGGAAGTGAGCTGTAAGAGTTCCTGTTTCTGCACATGTGCCCAGGAGGAAAAAGATAAATACAGCCTGCAAAATTCCTTGGTGGGTTCAGAGTAATCTGAGTTTTTGACTCTGCTCTGACCTGATTTGCAAATACACCTTTTGTGCTGCTAAATGACTGTGTGTCTGAGATTCTTTGCGAGCCTTCAAGAAACAAACCGCAATCTTTTGCAACAGCCTATTCCTCCCTTCTAGCATGCCCACATCCCCCCACATCTTAGTGTCATCAGCAAATTTGAACAGGTGCTTTTTACCCCCTTGTCCAAGTCGCTGATGAAGATGTTGAGCAGTGCGGGCCTGAGGACTGAGCCCTGCGGAACCCCACTGCCCACGTCCCTCGAGGTCGAACATGACCCGTCCCCCACCGCTCTCTGGGTGCGGCCCTCCAGCCAGTTGGTGACACATCTGACTGTGCGGGTGTCGACACCGCAGTCCTCTAGTTTTTTAATGAGAACGGGGTGAGAGACAGTGTTGAAGGCCTTCCTAAAGTCCAGGAAGACGATGTCCACTGCTACCCCTGCATCCAGGGATTTGGTGACCTGGTCATAGAGGGCCACCAGGTTGGTCTGACAGGACCTGCCTCAAATGAACCCATGTTGGTTGCCCCTAAGCATAATCTCCCCCCTGGCCCCTCGTGGACAATATTGACAAATTGATCAGATTTTGGTAAAACAAAGGATTTCTCATTGCCAGGACAGGGTAGTTGAAGTAATGTGCAACACTGGCAACCATCTGTATATTCGCACAAACTAGGTGAGACTAAGAGCTGGCGTTATCACGATGGATACAAGCCTCCTTATCACAGGGGCCTGTGAGTTGGCAGCCTGGCACACAGAAACTGCTTCACATTGAGCAGGTCTTTTCTTCTTCACAAGAGTCCCCTGATGGCCAGGACACATGGTTTCTGGTGACCTAAAAGGATTTCCACCTGTAATCCCAGCCCAACCCCAGCTCCTTATTCAGTGCTACATACATAGCACAAAGGCCCGGGGTGCCACCCGTGGGCAGCCTGGCATGCAAAAATGAAGCTTCAGATGGGGCAGGGCCCTGCTCACGCTTACTCAGAAGTGTCCTTCAGTGGCATTGACATGCATCTTGGGGTGTCCCAGAAAGTATTGTGTCCCAGAATCCCAGCCTAATCTCAGGTCCTTTTTCAGGGCTGTGCATTTGACGCATGAGATTATTTTACCTTTTTACTAGCAAATCTCTATTTTGGATGAATCTCTTGAGCCTGTGTCATTTGTTACTGACATCCTTTAATTATATAAGGATTCACTTTGAGAAAGGGGACGGGAAATGGAACAAGGAACCATTGTCAGC
This sequence comes from Crocodylus siamensis, assembly GCF_052110815.1. NCBI lineage: Eukaryota > Metazoa > Chordata > Crocodylia > Crocodylidae > Crocodylus > Crocodylus siamensis. Next base: position 23,597,563 of record NC_143400.1, read on the forward strand.
CCCATTGGGAAGGCTTGAATAGTCCCAGAGGCCAGGCAGGACCCCCCAGTTCCTCTATTTACCCCCTGGACCACTCTGCCCAACCCTTTCTCCAGGGCCAGATTAACCCTTTAGTGCACCCTAGGCAAACAACCTCATGGGTCCCTGCTTAATACTGTATATTTATAGTACTTTTTTCACTCAGTAATTATAATCTGTACAACAAGCACAACTGGGCCCCTTCCTGGCTTAGGGCCATAGGCCCGTGCCTAGTTTCCTGTGCATTAAATTGGTCCTGCCCCTCACTTCCTTTTGCTGCTAAGACACTTCCAACCCAGACAGGAGCCCTGAATTGAGGGCTGGGGTGCAGGACAGCCCAGGGCACCCTCCATGCCCTCTGTCGGCACCTACCTCATGTCCAGCCTCAGTTTTCCCATGGTGCTTACTTGTTGTGGGTCGAGACTGGTGGTTCCCCATGGCTGCTGCAACTGGAGGAGTTGCTAGGGAGCAAAGTCAATCCAAGGCTTCACACAGTCCCAGGACACGAAACCGAAAGCAACAGGCCCATGTGACCGTTTTCCAGAAATAGAGTCACTGGCCAGGAGCCAGGGCTGGGTGTGCTTCCTTAGGGAGTAGGAAGAAGGCACCAGGTACCGTGGGGCCCCTGTGGGAGACTTGGCAGTCTGGTGGTCGCACCAGAGGAAAAGGCGGACCTTTTTAACAATTTCTTTGGCTCCATTTTTTTGTGCAGGGCCTGGGACTCCCCCACCAAGATCCAGGATGGACTCAGGAGAGACTGTGCCATGCCTAGGGTCAGGAAGGAGCAAGTTAGGGAACGTCTGGAGGGGCTGGACGTGTTCAAAGCAGCAGGTCCAGACGCTCTCCACCCCCGAGTCCTGAGGGGATTGGCAGGGGTCATCGCGGGGCGACTGGCACGGCTGTACGAGCACTCATGGTGCTCTGGTGTGGTGCCAGATGGCTGGAAGAGGGCCAGTGTGGTCCCCATCTTTAAAAAAGGGAGGAGGGAGGACCCAGGCAACTATAGGCCCGTTAGTCTTACTTCAATCCTGGGGAAGCTGTTTGAGAAGATTATCCAGGAGCACATCTGTGATGGGCCGGCAGCAGGGATGATGCTCAAGGGCAACCAGCACGGGTTCATTAGGGGCAGGTCCTGTCAGACCAACCTGGTGGCCTTCTGCGATCAGGTCACAAATCATTGGATTCAGGTGTTGTGGTGCATGTAGTCTTTCTGGACCTCAGCCAGGCCTTTGACACTGTCTCCCACCCCATCCTCATTAAAAAGCTAGGTGACTCTGGCGTCAATGCCTACACAGCGAGATGAATTACAAATTGGCTGAGGGGCCGCACCCAGAGAGCAGTCGTGGAAGGGTCATATTTGACCCGGAGGGATGTGGGCAGTGGGGTCCCCCAGGGCTTGGTCCTCGGGCCCGCACTATTCAATCTCTTTATTAGCAACTTGGGCGAGGGGGCAAAAAGCACCCTGTTCAAATTAACTGACGACACCAAGATTTGGGGCCAGGTGGGCAAGCTGGAAGGGAGGGACAGGATCCAGCTGGACCTGGACAGGTTACAGGAGTGTGTGACTGTGAATAGGATGGGATTCAACACTGACAAGTGCAGGGTACTGTGCTTGGGCAGCAAGAACCAGCACTACACCTACAGGCTGGGGAATGCCTTTCTCGAAAGCACAGAGGCAGAAAAGGATCTTGGAGTCATTATTGATTCCAAAATGAACATGTGCCAACAATGTGAGGGCAAGGTGCAGTTGGCCTTCCTGACCGCGCTCTCATATTGTCAGCCCATGTTCATTTTGGAATCAATAATGATTCCAAGATCCTTTTCTGCCTCTGTGCTTTCGAGAAAGGTGTTCCCCAGCCCCCCACGTGGGACCCAGAGGACTTTGACAACACAGCCGCCGACCGTCGGCGACCCCCAGATCCCAGCGGCTTCGCTGCAATACAGCGGACATCAAATAGTCCCCCTACAGACCCGAGCGGGGGAGGTATACACCTCTTTGGTGATAGCCCCTCCCTTGCACCGGGTGTACGCCTCCTTTTTGGCAGTCAGGCATTCCCGAATGCCCTTGGTGAGCCAGGGGGGCTTTTGGGCACTCTTGCCCCGCTTGCTCCTTGTTGGGACTGTCACCCCTTGGGCTCTGAGTATCGTCTCCTTAAGGAATGACCACTCATCTTGAGCACCCAGTTCCCCTACTCTCGAGGACCCCAGTGCCTCTCCCACTAATCTCCTCAACTCATTGAAGTTGGCCTTCTTGAAGTCTAGGGCTACTGCCTTGCTGCAGGCCCTTGACACCCTGCACTGGATGATGAATTCCCACAAGTGATGATTGCTATTGCCCAGGTGGTTGAGGACCTGAAGCCCTCTTACCAAGGTGTCACCTGTGGCCAGGACCAGGTCCAGGAGGGCACTTCCCTTGGTAGGACTGTGTACCTCCGGGGTTAGGTGGAGGTCCTGTATCTCAGCCAGGAACCTCTGTGAGCAGTTTGACCTGGCTGATTGCTCCTCCCAGCAGAAGTCCGGGTAATTTCATAGATTTCATAGATTTCATAGACATTAGGGCTGGAAGGGAACCTCTTCGGGGTGGTGGCAGCTTACGTTACCCCCAGGCTAGCGAGTGTGCTCCAGGAAGGGGGTCAGCCGGACACGAGGCACCCCTGGGGAGGAACTCAGAGCCTGGAAGGTGGTCTGGCGCAGTGAGGTGAGTGGCTCAACACAGGAGCGCCCTCTACTGGTCAGCTACAGTCATCAGGTCACCCCTGAGCCTGCGCTTTTCTAGGCTAAAGAGCCCCATGTCTCTCAGCCTGTCGTCGTAAGGTCTGTTTTCCTGACCTCTGATCATGCGCGTGGCTCTCCTCTGCACTCTCTCAAGCTTCTCCACATCCTTTTTGAATTGTGGAGCCCAAAACTGGGCTCAGTACTCCAGCTGCGGCCTCACCAAGGCCGAGGACAAGGGGAGAATGACGTCCCGGGATTTGCTCGAGAAGCATCTATGGATGCAAGCCAGCGTTTTGGTTGCTTTACTAGCCGCAGCATCACATTGCAGGCTCATGTTCATCTCATGGTCAATCATGACCCCCAAGTCCCTTTCATCCGTAGCGCTAGCCAGCGTAGCACTGCTGAGCCTATAAGGATGCTGCAGGTTTTTCTTCCCAAGGTGGGAATTTTTCAGTGTTGAACACCATCAGGTTCTTGTCCACCCATTTGCTGAGCCTGTCCAGGTCAGCCTGGATCACTCGCCTGTCTTCTAGTGTGGATGCTTTGCCCCAAAGTTTGGTGTCATCGGCAAACTTGGCCAGTCCACTTCCGACTCCAATGTCCACATCATTGATGAAGATGTTGAACAATATGAGTGCCAGGACAGAGCCTTGAGGGACCCCACTGGTCACAGGGCACCACGATGAGTGACTTCCATTGATTACTACCCTCTGGGTCTGACCACGGAGTCAATTTCCCAGCCAGCAGATCGTGGTGGACCCAAGGCCACAATTGGCCAGTTTCGCCAAGAGATGATCATGGGATACCAGATCGAAGGCTTTTTTGAAGTCAAGGTATATGACATCAATCTCTTCTCCCTTGTCCAGGTGATAAGTCACCTGGTCGTAGAAGGAAATGGATTGGTCAAGCAAGACCAACCCAAAACAAACCCATGCTGGGTATCCCTCAGGATGTGGCGTCAGCCAGTCCATTAAATATGGCCTCTTTAATAAACTTTTCTAAGATCTTCCCTGGGATAGAAGTCAGGCTGATGGGCCTATATTTAGCTGGATCCACTTTCCTCCCTTTCTTGAAGATAGGCCCCACATTGGCCTTCTTCCAGTCTTCGGGCACTTCACCAGAGCGCCAGGAGCTCTCAAAGATCTGTGCCAGGGGCTGGGCTATGATGCTCGCCAGCTCCTTGAGTACCCTGGGGTGTAGGTTGTCAGGGCTGGCTGACTTGAAGGTATCCAGCTTCTCAAGGTGTTCCTTCACGAGGTTGGCATTGATGGAGGGCAGGGGATGACCCTCACCTGTGAATTTAGATCACCCATGACAACTACATCCCTTGCCTTAAGTGCTTCCATATGCTGATCGGAGAATTCACAGTCCAGCTCTTCCCCATAGTTAGGAGGTCTGTAGTAGACCCCCGCTGTTAAGTCCCTTTCCCCACAACCCCCCTGTATGCTGACCCAGAGCACTTCAGCCTGCTGGTCCTCTGACCCCATCCTGCTGGTAGAGGATGTGTATTGCTCTTTGACGGAGAGCGTCACACCCCAGCCTTTCCTCCCCGCTGTATCTCACCTGTACAGTCTGTAGCCCCTAATGTTAACTGCCCAGTCATGCAATGAATCCCACAGGTTTCTGTGAGCCCTGCTATGTCCGGATTTGAACAGGTTATTTAGAGGTCAAGTTTGTCCTGATTATTCCCCATACTACGAGCATTTGTATAGAGGCATTTAAGGCATGATCAGGAGGCAGCAACGCAGACCCTATGAGGAGAGGCTACAGGATCTGAACCTGTTCAGCCTCCACAAGAGAAGGCAGAGAGGGGACCTAGTGGCCATCTATAAACTTTCCAGCGGGGACCAGTGGGGAATGGGAGAGACCCTGTTCCCCTTAGCCAAGGGGGACCAGCAGCCATTGGGAGAGTCCCTGTTCCCCTAAGTACTACTGGGAGTAACAAGGAATAATGGCCATAAGTTGACTGAGAGTAGATTCAAACTAGACATCAGGAGGCGCGACTTCACAGTCAGGGCGGCTAGGATCTGGGACCAACTTCCAAGAGAAGTGGTGCAGGCTCCTACCCTGGGGGACTTTAATAGGAGACTAGATGAACACCGTGCCGGGGTTGTTTGACCCCAGTACTCTTTCCTGCCATGGTAGGGGTCGGACTTGATGATCTGCTTACGTTCCTTCCGACCCAACCAACTGTGAAACTATGAAACTAAGGGTTATGGATTCATGATGAAGTCAACTCCATGTGTCAACGACCTTATTCATCTCCAGGGACCTAATGGACCCACTCATTGGCTCTATAGCAGCATCAGCCCCATCCCTTCCCCTTTTCCACACAGCCCTTTCTTTTCTTTCATTGCTGATCTCTTCGTACTAAATTACAGCAGAGGGTGCCACACACCACTAATCCTTGTTATAAACCATTCATATCTGTAACTTACAGCGATATTAATTCATTAATTTAATTAATTTTTACACATATTTTGACTTTTTTTTGCATTTTTTCCACCAATAGTTTTTAATTTTTGTATTCTTATTTTATTCTTCCTCTTTTCATTCCTAGCTTTATTTTTATTCTAATGTTATTTTTTTTCCCTACTTCTATGTCATTATGTAAACTTTTTTCCCTGTGTAAATCCACTTTAAAACATTTCATTCAAACATCTACCCCCATGAACAGGGCACTGAAATTCTCTGCTTCTAATATGCTCACCAGTCTGCACCCCATGCATTTCTTATATATCTCTCTTGGTGTACATATTGGAGTGAGTCTTGTGGTCTCTGTTCACATGCATATTGGGGTCCACATCCCAAGCACATACCAAATACCAAATCCACATACCAACCAGCCAAGCTCCCCCCACCCCACGTTAACAAGAGATCCTGGCCTTCTGACTGGACATACCCCATCCCAGACAGGAGCGGAGAGCTGCTTCATTACCACCTCCCCTCTCTCCAAGCAGGGTGCTGAAGTTCTCTGAGCACTTATAAAAATGCATGAATCAGCACCCTGTGAATCTCTTATTTTTTCTGGGTGCTGAGTGAATGTGATCAGTGGTAGGAAATGCATTTTAATATCCTTGCCGCATCACAGCCCCCATAAACACAAAGCAAAGGAAAACCTGTAGACTTCAGCCGTCTCTGGCTCCTACCCCCTCCCCACCACCTGCTTGCGCTAAGAGGGTTGAATAGGTAGGGCTTTTAAATAGGGTCATTAGTATTATAAGAGCCCTGTTCTTTACATCTCAATTCCTACACACCCCAGGTTCCTGGAAACACCCTTCCTGCAAGAGCTTGGGGTTTTAGGTTTCTTGGGGATTACCCCTGAACTCCATCAAGCACTCAGTGGATAAAAAGCAGGTGCTGAGCAGACGACTGAACGGATGAACCCCCAATTTCCCATCCCTCAAACCCAATAGACCCCCCAGAAGGAGTGGCAATGCATAGGAGGTGCAAGCGGGTGCATGTGCACCCCCTAAGATTGGCCACCACTGATGCTACCGGCAGTGCCTCCGGGCGGTCAGCGCTTGTCACCACCTCCCCTCACCACTGACACAGTCATTGGCTCACCGCCCCCCAACCCTTGCTGCCAACATCGCTGCGGCCACCTACGGGAGCTCCCTACTCGACATGCAGTCCACGTGCGCTCGCCATGCCCCCAGCCTCAGGAGGCTCGCGACGTTCATGCCCAGGAGCACAGCTGAGTGACTGATAGGTCAATTGATAGGTTGGACAGCGCACGAGTGGGGGAAGGTGTTTGGCGGCATGTATTTGGCAGCGGTTGAGAACAAAACAACTTCAAAACCAGTCAGGTAAAAGTTTGACTAATGGTAATTGCCACTAGCGCTCCAAGCCAGCAACCCCCCTGCCCACCAGCACTGAGCTGTCTGAGCACTTGAGACATAGCAGGTGAGGGAATGAATGGTGACAAAACTCACCCGCTATGTATAAAGCAGGTGCACTTAAGGCTCATGATGGCGTTCACACAACTCCACTCACCAGGTTCACATAAAGCCAATGAGTAAATTAACGGTGTTGGGGGAAGAATTACGCTGCGGCCAGCTGAAAAGGGACGCTTTAGAGGTTCAGGGCATGGGGCCATAGGGGTTCCTTATGGTTCAGGGTGGGAAAAGTCTGGGGACTTTTGCCACCAGCTGTCTGGACAGCAAGGGAAGTTTGGGGACCCATTAAACTCCTAATAGGTGTTAAATGCTCAGAGCAGAACCCTCCCAACTTGGCAGGCAGGGTCAGGCTTCTCTACACCAGGCATGGCACAGCAGCTGTGGGGGAAACCCTGCTCCGCCATCCCCGCTCCCCAAAAATCCCTGGCATGGCACAACACCACTCATAGCACTAATCCCAAGTGAGGTGACCAGCATTCAATAGCATGCTTCACTGTGCAGTATTTCTATAATACTGCTGCGGGGGTCAGGGTACACCATGCACATCGTTATGCTCGATAATGGAGAAGGGAGAACAGACAGCAAACACTGACCGAGATCCATGAGAGCTGAGAATCAGCTCGATCTCCCCCCCACAACACGCCCTGGGGCCCTTTGCACACCCACCACAAGTGAAATAGGAGATGGCAGCCACAGACTGGTTTCTTTGAATTCTTTATTTAATACAATAATTAAAAGAGGTCACAGGAGATTGGTTCATGTTAGGCTCTGCCGCTACACCTGGTGTCCTAAAACACTCATTACACACAAATATGCCCAAGTGGGCTTCTGAGGTGTGACTTACGGGTGTGGTAAGCCTGTTTGAGAAAACTACTTCTTAGTTTTATTCATCTTAGTAATCATTCCTTTACACTTCTTAGTGATCATTCCATAAGTCTAATCTCCAAATTGAAGCCTTCTTCCAAAAACTGTTTTTACAGATTCTTATGTGATCTTCAAAATGCATACTACCAAGTGTGTACTGGTTTTTATGAAAGTGTACTTCAAATGTTTTGATATACTTTTTACTGAAGTTATTTGAGCAACATCATTCAAAGTCAACTTCACATTTCAGTATAGATTAAGGATGCTTATTTTCTGGTTTTTAGGCATGAAATAAGCTTATATCCACATGACAATTCACAAGATTCATTACAGAAAATCACTTTGGCTTCCTTTTGTCTTAATTTTACAAATATAAAAGAGGAACACACTATGCCCTAAGTATTCATAGAGTCATAAAAAGCTACCTGCACTGAACATAAGAATTAAAAAAACCCAGCAGTTCACTTCTTTACTTCCTACTTTTTTTTTATAGGAAAGGATTTGTGGCCTCTAAGGGAACTTGTTTATGGTTAAAGTCATACAAGGCAAAAAAGAGAACTCCACCTTTAAATGCTAGATCACCATGAACTTGAGTTCTGCCTTCCTCTCATTCATGTTCCTACTTTCTTCAGTGTGCCTACTTGGAAATCATTTTCTGATTTCTCCAAACATATATTTCAAATCGTATGTATATTTCCCATCATCTGTGCTCTCAGATAGTGTACATATAAAAGCAGTGTGTCAAAAAGAATGATTAAATACTAGAGGGGCTTGTTGGGTTTTTTTTTTTAAAATTGGTTTCAATCACTGCTTGTCACAAGGGCCATGCTTGTGGGTACCTGTTCATACAAAAGAGACCATTTTATATCTCTAGTAACGATGGATCCACTTAATGATATTACTCAAAAAAACAAAGCAAAAAAGAGCTCCCAGGTGGCATACAAATATTCAATTCTGGCATTATTTCCACGGCTAGAAATGACTACAGGAGTGGGGGAGGTATAGATGTTCAGTCTGCAACTTTCCTATCAGCCCTACTCCTTGTATCTTCCCAAGACTGGGGTGATCCCAGTCTGATCCTGTTCCCAGTAGAAATGGAACAGCCAGGCAAAGTCCCTGCCTGCTTCTGGTGTCCCAGGGTGAGAAGTAAGTAGGGGCTTTGCTGCTTCCTGTGCTTGGCTCCCTGTGGTTTGAGGAAATCTGGTGTGAGAAGTAAGTACCAGCTCCCAGTGCCCAGCAGTGGAGCAGAGGGAGTAGTGCAGCAAAGCTCTGCCTGCTTTTGGCAGCGAGAAGCAAGCGAGGGGCTGTGCTGCAACCTGCACAACTCAACTCCCAGGCACAAGATGTGAGCAGAGGGAGCAGCACGGCAAAGACACTGCCTGCTTCCTCTCATTGACTAGGTATAAACATTCAAAAAGCCTGAGCCTGAACTGATTCATTCTTTGCAGGTTAGTCTAAGCTGTGCAGCTTAAACTGATTAATAACTGAACGGATATTCTCTGTTAAATCAGGCAATGCAGCCACATGCCTACAGTGGCTCAAGCCAGAAGTTAGGGGGTACTAGGGCACGTCTGCCCACCACTGCCAAAGGGGAGGGAAGAGAGACGCCCTCCAAGTCTCTCACCTACTCTGCTGGAGCAGAGTGGGTGTGGTCAGGCACCGGCCGAAGCTAGCACAACACACAGGCTGCCACCCACCAGCCTGGGGAGGCAGCTGCTACCAGACTGAGGAATGGGGATGGGGAAAAATTAGGTTAGATATCAGGAGGCGCCGCTTCACGGTCAGGGAGGCTAGGGTCTGGAACCAACTTCCAAGAGAAGTGGTGCAGGCTCCTACCCTGGGGGTGTTTAAGAGGAGGCTGGATGAACATCTTGCTGGGGTCGTTTGACCCCAGTACTCTTTCCTGCCATGGCAGGGGGTTGGACTAGATGAGCTGCTCAGGTCCCTTCCGACCCTAGAAACTATGAAACTATGAAAATACCTGCAAATGGTAGCAACACTTGGTGCACAAGGGGGCTCACCACAAATCATTCAGTGACTTGCCATGGACACATGACAGACTAATGGCTGCAACATTGCAAGCTGCAACATTGCAAACTAAACTACCTCAGGATGTGGTTTAGTTTGTGATAATGCAAACTCATTTAAACCCCCCCCAAACTTGCGTACATGTAAAATGTGATGCCATTAAGCCATACGAAGGGAAATTTTCATCAGGTGTACATTGTCTGGATGTCACGTGTACAAGCGCCCTAGGTGTCCTTACCTGGCAGGGGAAATACCATGACCACTAAAGTGGTTTTTCCAGTTGCACCCAGGGAAAACTGCTTTTCTGGCACGGGGTAGGACCCACAGAGGCAATGTATAGTTACTCTCTCCTGTTCTTTGCTCGTGGGAAGATCTAGCTTTACGCCCACTTTATGGACATGGGAGACTTGCCCCTGGGGTGTTACAGCTGAAGGGGAGCGAGACTTGGGTGCATCCGAACCCTAAGCCTCCGGGCGTGGGCCTGCATGTAGGATGCCTGCCAAAGGATTTGGAAACATCTGAAGCCCCAGCTGGGGGTGGAGGATGTTTGCCAGTAGTACGGCCACTTACAGTTCTTGACTGACTCACGGATTTGGAATTAATTTGACGGATTTGGACTGGAACATGAACAATTCTCTTAAAAAAAATACAAGTCCTGTTTCCCTGCTCTAACCCGCCGGAGCCCATGCCCCTCACAGAGCTGGAGAAAAGCCGGGCATCTGGACTCCCACTCACCCCCTCTCATTCCCTTAAAGCCCCGTCCTCACTCTCCCCCCAGATTAGGGAGAATCCAGGTGTCCGGGGCCCTTCCTGGCCTCAGGCTTTACCTGCTGCATGTTCCTGGTCCCTTCTGCTCCCACTCGTCTTGGGAACTCTCCGAAGGTGGAGATTGGCCAACACAGGAAGGATGGGCTGGCCTGGCCACCCCCAACTCCCCCAGACAGGAAACAGGAGTGGAAGTGTGGAGTGGGGGCTAGGAGGTGTGGAGTGGGGGCTGGGAGTGGGAGGCTGTGAACCCAGGTTCTCACCAGCTCTGGGAGAGGAACGGGGGCTGGAGACTTAGGACAGGGGGCTAAGAACCGGGATGCCTGGGTTATCTCCCAGCTGGGAAATGAGTGAGTGGGTTTATAACAATGTGGAGGGGGGGGGGTTGGGGGTCTGAACACCTGGCTCCTTTCCCAGCACTGGGAAGTAAGGAGGTTTAGGGCAGGTCGGCTTGGGAGAGAGAACCCAGGTGCCTGGATCTGAGTTAATCTTGAGATCCCGCTGCTGCCCCACTCCCCAACTCTCTGCCCTGAGCCCCGGCCCCAGAGATTCCTTCTGGGTTCTTTTCTCCCAGAGCCCTGGCACGCACCCGGAGGGCATCAGCATGAAGCTCATTCACAACCAGGAAGAGCTGGAAGATGGTGACGATGAAAGAGCATGTGGCGAATACTAGCATACCAGTCGGACCACTCAACTTCGCAAGTATCCAACCTGCTGTGTGGATCCAAGTTTGGTGTATAAAGAGAAACGTTATGTCTTCAAGTTTTGGTGATCTCATCACTCCCCTCAGCTCGTCCACAGGCAGGTTGCCCAATCTGGCCGTATGGCTCAGCGACTCTTCATCCAGGCCAAAGTGCTTGTAGAAGCCAATCGTGGAGACCAGCAGGAGCTGGATATTGCATTTCAGGGGGACAGTGAGAAGAGGATTGACAATGGCAATGGCATTGGCACCAGTTGAGGCGAGGGCTATGAGAAAGGTCAACTTCTTCAGCTCAGCTCTCTTCTTCTCCAGAATTTCCTTGGAGAAGTTGGGCAGGCTCAGCAGAAACACCAGCCTCTTCAGATGGGGAAGAGCCTGTTTTAGGGTGTCCTCAAGTTGGTGAAAATCAAACTTCCCTATTGTCCAGCTGGAGAGAAGAAAAACCTTTGGATCGGAGACTCCCATGTCTTGCAGCTGTCTTCTGCAGTCGTCCCGGATCCTCTGGAGAGTGTCACCTTCACTGTAGGTTTCACCATGGGTTTTTCTTTCATTCTCTAAGTCTTGGTCCACTTTAGCCAGCACAAAATAGAGCTTCTTCTTCATCCTCTGGATCTCCCGGGCCAGGTCAGCGTGGCTGGATCGAAACCGCTCTGAGCTAATAATGATGAAGAAGTCATAGGCACTGAAGTTCACATCAGTCAGGTAGGTCTCTGGCTTGAAACTCAGGGATCCCATACCTGGCAGGTCACAGAACGTGACGTTAGGGCAGCGGGGACAGGCATAAGGTGTGGGTTTCTTTGTTGTTTCCTTCACCCCAGTTTTAGCCGTGCCTTTTTCTCCAGGGCTCTTCCCCAGGATGGCATTGATGAAAGAGGATTTCCCAGCACCACTTTCCCCTGTGACAGCAATCCGCAGCGTGGTGGTTTCCAATGACTCCAACTCTTCTTGCACTTGACGGGTTGCTTCTTGGTAATCCCAGGAGCAGAAAAATGAATCAACTGACTCGTAGATCTTGAAAGCTGTGGTCAGATCCTCCTCTGAGTCTAAATATTGATACGGACTCATGATCTCCTGGAAAGCTTTCAGTAGTGTCCATTTCTGACAATGTTCTAAAAAACAGCCAACATGGCTTTGTTGTGGGTAGGTCTTGCTTGACAAACCTCATTTCCTTACATGTCCAGGTGACATATAACCGGGAAAGGAGAAGAGGTTGATGTCATATATTTAGATTTCAAAACAGCCTTTGCCTTGGTCTCCCGTGATGTCCTCATGGTAAAATTGTGGAACAGCAGCCTTGACAACCTTATGGTTTGCGAGCTGGGGAACTGGCTCCGTGGTCGGACCCAGAGAGTGATAGTCGATGGCACGGAGTCAATATGGCGCATGGTGACCAGTGGCATCCCCCAGCACTCAGTAGTGAGACCAGTACTCTTTAATATATTCATAAATTATCTGGATTCATGTGTCAGAAGCAGACTGGCTAAGTATGCATACAACACCAAGTTGTGGGGAAGTGTGGTCACGCTAGAGAATAGGTTGGCAATTCAGGTCAACCTGAACAGGCTTGCCAGGTGTGCAGATCAAAACCTGATGACACTCAACACAGAGAAATGCAAGGTGCTGCACTGCAGCAGAAAAACCTCATCGAGCTTATGGGCTTAGCAGTGCTACACTCACTAGCATCATGACCAAAAGAGACTTGGGGGTCATGACTGATCACAAGATGAATATGAGTCATCAGCGTGATGCTGCAGTCAGCAAAGCAGATAAAACTCTGGCTTGCATCTACCAATGCATCTCAAGCAAGACCCAAGAAGGCATCCTTCCACATTACTCAGTCTTGGTGAGGCTGCAGCTGGGGTACTGTATCCAGTTCTGGGCTCCACACTTTAGGAAGGATTTGAAGAAGCTTGAGAGAGTCCAGGGGAGAGTCATACACATGCTTAGAGGTAAAGACAACAGGCTTAGGTAAAGAGAGTCTGAGGGACATGGGACTCTTCAGCCTGAAGAAGCGAAAGCTCAGGGGTGACTTGGTGGCAGCCTACAAGTATATAAGGGGTGTGCATGGGTAACTGGGACAATACCTATTCACCAGGGCACTCCGAGGGAAGACAAGGTCCAATTGTCACAAACTGTGGCAGGAAGCCACCTTTGTTTCTCCCCAAAATCTCTGCGCTGTGACAATGTGATTAGGATGGGCCCAGCAGAGGAGATGCACCTTGACCCTATCTCTTTAGGTAACCTGAGCTGGCTCCAGTCCTGAGGGAGGGGAAACCTGCTCCCTCTGCCCACAGGACTGCTATGAGCTACCTGGGTGAGGGGCATCTACCTGGCGGGCTGGAGTCCGCACAGCAACTAGTGATGTATTTCAAATTGGTTGGCTGACAGCCAACAGATGCTGGCCTCCACTGGACCAGGTGAATGAGGTCTCAGGGGCTACATGTTAAGACTGCCCGGGGGTGGGCAGCAGCCATGAGGGGGACTCAGAGAGGAGTTTACCATCAGAAACCGGCTCTCCCCCATAGCTCATGGGCGAGGAATGGCCTGCCTCCAGAGGGGATCTCCAACAGCCTCAACATGATACTTGTGAGTAAGCTACTTGAGATCTGCTGAGATATCTAGCTGGCAGTAACTCAGATGCATGATCAAAAAGCTACTTCAGCCAGACTGTTTGCTCTATGGGATTTCTATGATATTGGTCTATCTTGTACCCTATTTTCACCCTGCCCCTGCGATCAATAAAGTTCTCCTTTGTGACCGATGTAGGAGACTTATTGAGGGGTGGGTCTAAATTATGCCTAAGAGGCCCCTTGGGTCTGTGGACTGCTGCTAGTTCAAACATGTCACCAGTCCTGCTGAATTCAATGGAGAACATCCAATAGTTTCATAGTTGGTCGGGTCAGAAGGGACCTGAGCAGATCATCAAGTCCGACCTGTGCCATGGCAGGAAAGAGTACTGGGGTCAAACGACCCGGGCCAGGTGTTCATCCAGCCTCCTTTTGAAGACGCCCAGGGTAGGAGCCAGCACCACTTTGCTTGGAAGTTGTTTCCAGCTCCTAGCCACCCTGACTGTGAAGTCGCACCTCCTGATGTCTAATCTGAATTTACCCTCTGCCAGCTTGTGACCATTATTCCTGGTCACTCCTGGCGGTGCTCAGGGGAACAAGGACTCCCCCAATGCCCACTGATCCCCCTGACTAGTTTGTAACAGGTCACTAGATCCCCCTCAGCCTTCTCTTGTGGAGGCTGAACACGTTCAGGTCCCATTGCCTCTCCTCGTAGGGCCTGCCCTGCTGCCCCCGATCATGCAAGTGGCCTCCTCTGGACCCTCTCCAGGCTGTCCACATCCCTCCTGAAGTGTGGCGCCAGACCTGGACGCAGTACTCCAGCTGCGGCTTGACCAGTGACGCATAGAGGGGGAGGATCACCTCCCTGGACCTGCTCGAGATGCATCTGCGGATGCAGGACAAGGTGCGGTCGGCCTTCCTGACCACGTCCCCACACTGCCAGCCCACGTTCATCTTGGCATCAATGACGACTCCAAGATCCTTTTCTGCCTCTGCGCTGACAAGAAGGGAGTTCCCCAGCCTGTAGGTATGGTGCCGGTTGTTCCTCCCCAGGTGCAGCACCTTGCACTTGTCAGTGTTGAATCCCATCCTGTTCCCATCCGCCCACCCCTGTAACCTGTCTATGTCCAATTGCAGCCTATTCCTCCTGTCTAGCGTGCCCACATCCCCTCACATCTTAGTGTCATCTGCGAATTTGAACAGGTGCTTTTTACCCCCTCATCCAAGTCACTGATGAAGATGTTGAACAGTGCGGGCCCGAGGACCGAGCCCTGGGGGACCCCACTGCCCACATCCCTCGAGGTCGAACATGACCCGTCCCCCACCGCTCTCTGGGTGCGGCCCTCCAGCCAGTTGGTGACCCATTTGACTGTGTAGGTGTTGACGCCACAGTCCTTTAGTTTTTTAATGAGAACGGGGTGAGAGACAGTGTTGAAGGCCTTCCTAAAGTCCAGGAAGACGATGTCCACTGCTACCCCTGCATCCAGGGATTTGGTGACCTGGTTGTAGAAGGCCACCAGGTTGGTCTGACAGGACCTGCCGCTGATGAACCCGTGTTGGTTGCCCCTAAGCATAACCTCCCCCGCTGGCCCCTCATGGACAATATTGGCAAATTGATCAGATTTTGGTAAAACAAAGGATTTCTCATTGCCAGGACAGGGTAGTTGAAGTAATGTGCAATACTGGCAACCATCTGTATATCTGCACAAACTAGATGAGACTAAGAGCTGCTGGCGTTATCACGATGGATACAAGCCTCCTTATCACAGGGGCCTGTGAATTGGCAGCCTGGCACACAGAAACTGCTTCACATTGAGCAGGTCTTTTCTTCTTCACAAGAGTCCCCTGATGGCCAGGACACATGGTTTGTGGTGACCTGAAAGGATTTCCACCTGTAATCCCAGCCCAACCCCAGCTCCTTATTCAGTGCTACATACATAGCACAAAGGCCCGGGGTGCCACCCGTGGGCAGCCTGGCATGCAAAAATGAAGCTTCAGATGGGGCAGGGCCCTGCTCACGCTTACTCAGAAGTGTCCTTCAGTGGCATTGACATGTGTCTTGGGGTGTCCCAGAAAGTATTGTGTCCCAGAATCCCAGCCTAATCTCAGGTCCTTCTTCAGGGCTGTGCACTTGATGCATGAAATTATTTTACTTTTTTACTAGCAAATCTCTATTTTGGATGAATCTCTTGAGCCCGTGTCATTTGTTACTGACACCCTTTAATTATATAAGGATTCACTTTGAGAAAGGGGACGGGAAATGGAATAAGGAACCAATGTCAGCCCCAGGCCAGCCAACCTCTGTTTTGCAGGGCCCTGCACAGAGTACGTGGAGCTCCCACACTCACACACCACCAGGGAAAGCCCCATATGATGGATCTGGTTGCTTTCCCTGCACCCTGCTGTGCAGGTCTCAGGACTCCACAGGGAAGCAGGGGCTGGGACTCCCTCTCCACTTCCAGCAGAGTCCCTGGACCACTGGTGGCATGTGAGTGCAGGAGATGTATGTCCCCCTCCCCTTTTCATAACCCTTCACCCCCTTCCCTATTCACCATTGTCTCCCTCCCCCTCTCCTATTCATCACCCTAGCCCTCCCCATTCTCCTTCTCAGAACCCAGGACACACGCACATACTTCCCCACACACTCGGAGAGCCCAGGCATCTGGATTTAAAACATAGTGAATGAGGAAGAGGAAGTCATTAAGCATTTATTTTTGACTATTTCTCGCCATACAGGACTGAGGGTTCACAGTGTTAAACTATCTGGTCATTGGTTTTGAACCCACAGCAGGAAGTTTTTTCACCTATTGTGGGAGGAAGCTGAGAGCTTGTGGCCACCAGCTGTGGTGGAAGCTGAGAGTTTAGACAGATACACAAAGGGATTGGACCCATTCTTGGAGGAAAGGGGCATCAGGAGCTATTGAGCAGGGAAGTGAGGGGCACGGCCTCTAAATCCAAATGTCCTGGACCTTCAATGCTGGAGGCTGCAGGGGAGAGAACAGGGGAACCCCCGAGCTCAGACCCAGGTCATGCTCCCTTCCAGCCGCCATTCTCTGCTGCTTCAGGACATGGGAGGTGGATGGACCTGTGGTCTGACTGAAGTTCTTGTGGCTTATGGTCTTATGTTTCATGGTGTGGTGTGACCAGTGCCTCCACTCTCAGCCCTAATCCACAGCACCTGGAGACTCCTTCAGCCCCTTTAATGAGTCTCTTCTCCCAAAGCTTTGGCATATACCTAGAGGACATTGGCATACGTCTTATCAAGAATCTGGTTGAGCCGGTAGATGTCAATGATGAAAGAGCATGCTGCACTTCCTAGTTTCCCAATCAGAGATCCTCTGAACTATTTGAAGACCTGCCACATGGCTCTAGGTTTGGTAGTCAATGAGAAGATCTATGTTTTGGATTTCTGATGATATCATCACTACCTTCAGGCAGGCCTGTGTGGCTGTATGGCTCAGGGAGTCATCATCCAGGCCCAAGTGGCTGTGGAAGGCAATCATGGAGACCAGCAGGAGCTGGATATTGCATTGCAGAGGGATGCCAGGGACAGGAACAGCACCAGCGCCAGCTGAGGCCAGGGCTGGCCAGGTCAACCACTTCAGCTTAGGAAGCTTCTTCTTCAGGATTTCCTTGGAGAAGTTGGGCAGGATCAGCAGAAACAGCAGCCTCTGCAGATGGGGAAGATCCTGTTCTAGGGTGTCCTCCAAGCGGTGAAAATGGGAAGTGGGGATTCGGGGGTGGGGGGTGTTAAAGCAGGGGGCTGGGAACCCGGACTCCAGCTCTGGGACAGGAATGAGGGCTGGAGGCTTAGGGAAGTGGGGCCAGGAGCCAGGATGCCTGGGTTCTCTCCCAACTGGGAAATGAGTAAGTGGAAGGAGAACAAACTGGAGGAGGAAAGCAGTAGTTGGGGACCTGAATACCTGGATTCTCTCCCAGCTCTGGGAGCCAAGCCAGGTTAGGACAATCTGGTTTGGGAGCCTGGACTCCTGGGTTTTCTCCCACAGGGGATGGAGCTGAGGCATTCAGGCTCTGAGCCACCCTTGAGGTCCCACTGCCCCTCCCCTGATGTCTTCCATGAGCTACAGCCCCAGTAATGATTCTCATCTCCCAAAGCTGGAGGGTGTCGGCATAAAGCTCATCCAGAAGCTGGGATAGCTGGATGACAGTGATGATGAAAGAGCACTCTGCATTTGTTAGCATACAAATCAGAAGTGCTTCGAGCCCAAACCCTCCAAGTACACAACCTGCCACCTGGGCCCAGGCTAGCTGTACAAAGGGAAGCCGTAACCACTGCGCACGGGGTAGGTTGGCCTGTCTGGCCATACAGCTCAGCGACATCATCCAGGCCCAAATTGTGGATACTAGCAGGGACTGGATATTGCAAGGCAGGGAAACACCAGAAACAGGAATGGCACCAGTGCCAGCTGAGGCCAGGGCTATGAGCCAGGTCAGCTTCTTCAGTACAGCTCTTTTCTTGTCCAGGATTTCCTTGGAGAAATTAGGCAGGCTGAGCAGAAACAGCACCCTCTTCAAACAGGGAAGATCCTGTTCTAGGGTGTCCTCCAGTTGGTGGAAATCCAACTGGGCTATATCCCAGTTGGTGAGAAGAAAAACCTTTGGCCTGGAGACCCCTATTCCTTCCAGTTCTCTCCTGCACTTGTCCTGGATCATCTGTAGAGCGTTGCCTTCATTATAGGCTTTGCCACAAGCTTTTCTTTCATTCTCTATGTCTATGTCCACTTTGGCCAGCACAAAATCAAACTTCTTCTCCATCCCCTGGACCTCCTGGAACAGGTTGGCATCACTAGATCGGAACTGCTCAGAGGCCACAATGATGAAGTCATAGATACTGAAGTTCACGTCCCTCAGGTAGATATCTGGCTTGTAATTCATGGATCCAATGCCTGGCAGGTCATAGACTGTGACGCTGAGGTAGTGGAGGCAGCAATAAGGTGTGGGTTTCATCGTTGTTTCATTCACCCCCATTTTGGCTGCGCTTTCTTCTCGAGGTCTCAGTCCCCAAATGGCATTGATGAAAGAGGATTTCCCAGTGCCTGTTTCCCCACAGACAGCAGTCCTCAGCTCAGTGCTTTCCAGTGACTGAAGCTCCTCCCATGCTTGACTGGTGGCTACTTGGTAATTCTGGGCGGAAAAGAACTACTCGAATGACTCAAAGTTTTTGAGAGCTGTGGCCAGCGCCTGCTCTGAGGTTAAACCTTGATCTACATCCATGGCCTGATGGAAAGCTTTCAGTAGTGTCCATTTCTGAAAGGCATGGGGACAGGAGAGCTATGGTTGGTGCATGTTTGGAGGCTGGCAAATAAAATACCAATCACATTACAATCTCTTCTCCCACCCCCGTCCCCCCAGGCCTGCCCCACCATGCACACAACAGGCTTGTGTTTCATGAATGGGTTTTCCAGGTTTCCTGGCACTGGGCAGGACACCTGGGTTCTTCCCCAGGGCCAGGTTGGGAGGAGGAGAACAGGAACACAATGCACACCACTCCACACAATGCACCCTCACCTCCCCCTGCTCAGATCTCCCTGTGGGTGCCCAGACCCCTGGGTTCGGTCCCTCACTCTGGGAAGGAAGTGGAGTATGGTGGATTAGACCAGGGTGGCTGGGAGTCCAGTTATCTGGTCCCAGCTGGGAGGAGGCAGAGGGTTAGAGCCCAGGAGCTGTGGACCAGGACTCCTGAGTTCTTAATGAACTCTGGGAGCAGGCTGGGAACTGATGGATATAAGTAGGGGGGTGCCGCAGAGCTCTCAGGCGCCCTGCGACTGAGAGCAGAAACAGCTCTGGAGAGACCCCTAGTGGCGGGAAGGGGGAAGCTTAGCTGCCAGTCACCAGGACTGCGCAGGTGCTGGTTGCCTTAGCAACCAAGGAAGCCTAGAGCCAGGAAGGGGCGGAGCTTAGCCCTTCTTAAGCGCAGGCAGAAGGCCAGGAGGGCAGTTCCCCTCCGGCAGCCGAGGAAGGAGGAACTCAGCCAGAACAAAGGGGAGAACTCTGACGGTCGAAACATCCCCTGGTTCCTGCTGGGGGTTGATGCGCTCTCTCTCTCTCTCTAGGGAGAGAGTCGTATTTTGACCAGAATGGTCTAGCTTTTATGTTGTAGCCCGGGGGCTTTGCATTTTGTGTTTTCTGTTTTACCAGAGGACCGGGTGAGGCTGTAAGGGGTTGGAGGAGGCCTCATAGGAGCTCCACGATAGCATGGGGTCTCCTGGCGCTGGAGGAGGCACAGCTTTGTTTGGGGGCGCATTGGCCCATCCCAGAACTAGGGGGGCAGCGAGGAGCCCCGGAGCTAGGGGGGCAGCGAGGAGCCCCGGAGCTAAAGGGGGGCAGTGAGAAGCCTCAGAGTTAGGGGGCAGCGAGGAGCCTGAGAGTGAGGAGGGGCAGTGAGGAGCCCTGAGTCAGGGGGCGACAAGGAGCCCCGAGAGTAAACGAAGGGCCGAGACATAATCACACGGCCCAAGTTAGATCATACCAGCACCATCTGCGAGGCTTGGGCTGCAGTGTAGGGGAGGAAAAGGAGCCGCAGACAGCGCCCCCTGTCATCGGGGTGCATAAAAATGGGCAGCCTCCCGCTGATTCCAATCATCTATTAATCACAAGTAAGATCAAGGCGTGGCAGGAGAATAAGCAGGCGGTTGGCCCATTGCAGGAGGGCGGAGCCACACATCCAGAGGGGCTCCGAAAGTAGGACTCCTGCTACAGGAGGTTGGGGAAAGGAAAAGCCACAAAGGGCAGCTGTAGCCCAGCTGCAGTGCTACTGCTGTGGGCTCACACAACATGTCTGGATCTCCAAGAAGCCTTTAATGAAGCTCCAGACTGTAGTCAGGACCCTCCCCACTGCCCTCAGTACCCTATCCAACCCCCTACCACTCCTCCAACCACCCCCACCCTTCCTTTCCCTGCTACAGCCCCTTACAGCCAAGACTGGAGCCCTGAAGTGCGGGCTGAGGTGCAGGACAGCTCAGGACACCCCAGACTGCCTGCCCTCTCCCATCACCACCATGCCCATTGTCTAGGCACCTACCTTATTTCCAGCCTCAGTTTCCCCATGGCTCTTACTTGCTTTGGATCAAAACCGGCAGTTCCCCATGGCTGCAGCTGCTGGGGGAGCTGCCACAGGGCAAAAGTCAGTCCCAGGCAAATGCACCCAAAACAAAGCATAGACCAACATGACTATTTCCCCAAAATAAAAGAGGAACAGCCACTGGCAAGGAACCAGGGCTGAGAAAAACCATTGCTTCACTGCAGCCTTACTGGAAAGGGCAGGGAACTTTTGGAGGGCACTAACACAGAGGGAAGAAGTAATTCAACACCTACCATGTTGGAGGAGGAGGAGGAGGAGGATGGGTTGGAAGAACAGGAATGGCTTCACCTGGAGAAGACCAGAGAGAAGATTTGTTCCCCAGTCAATCCTAGTTTAGGGATTTGTTCCCCAGGACCCATTCCCCTCCCAGAGCTGGAGGGAACCCAGGCATCCAGGCTTGTAACCCACCCTGTTCCACTCCCCCAGCCCCCGCTCCCCTCCCAGAGCTGAAGACATGCCAGGTGAGTGGATTTACAATCCATGGCTCTCAGCCACCAGACCCCATACCATTCCTGGAGCTCAGGGCAGAGCCAAGGCCCAGACCCCTCCTCCCCTCCACGCTCTCTCTCACCCACTACTCCCGCACCTCAGTCCATAGCCAGGAATAGAACTCACATGTCCTGGGTGGCATCACACGACTCAGAAATGGGATTCAGCAAGTGCAGTGGTTTGGCTGCTGCATGTCACAACTGTGGATTGACAAAGTCCCTGGGCACATGATGCCCTGCAGTGAGACCGGGAAGTTGGGGGGACGGGGAACAGGGCAGATGGGCTGGCATGGCCCAGCTTGAGCACTGCCACCCCTACCTCTATCTCCACACCCAGTCTTCCACCCCCCCTCGTCTCCATCCACCCACCCACTGTTTCGCCTCTCAATCCACCCTTCTTCCATTAACCCCATTCCATCATTCCAGCCTTCCATCCATGCATTCCCTTTCTCACTGCTCCCATCCACCCATCGCACCCCAGCTGAGTACCACCAGTTTGGAGACCAACTGGCTTCGGGGACAGAGTGGGCAGGAGATTCTATCAGCAACAATCTACTGCATCTGACGTTAGGAAGGGTGGGCAGAAAGGAAGGGTTTTGTGGACTAAAGGAAGGGGTGGGGGTGATGCTGCTAAGAGCTGATGAGTGGGTCTGTTAGGGTAATGAAATGGATTTTAGATGTTGGGGTAATGATATGAAATCTGGGGGTGCTGAGTGTGCAGCTGAATGAAGGCTTTTTGCTGTGTCTCAGCAAAAAGCTGCTTGTCACAAGGCTGGATGATATATTAAAAGTAACTAACTTTTTAAATACTTAGGCAAATGGTTTTCTACACAAAGTAGTGTTAGAGCCCATTGTGTAAGAAGAACAAGATGCAACCCACCAGCTATTATCAGGAAATAAGACAGAAGCCAAACCTTGGAGATGGTGATGAAATCAGAAAAGAACAAGAAAGAACCAGCAAGTGACTGAGAGTGCCCGAGTTCATGGTCTTACACATGCGCTCTTAGCAGAGAGGCACGTAAATGAAGGAAATGCATAAGCAAGTCCATGTTAATGAAGTAAATATAGGTGGAGCTTGAGATGAGAGGAAAGATGGGTGGAACCGGAGGTGGAACAAGGTAGGGTAAATGTTAATGTGTATAAACTGAAGTGTATAGATATTGGAAAGAACTGTTGTTCAGGGTGGCTCCACATATTCTATTGGTGAGGGAGTTGGCCCGAAGCTGTCTCCATTCTGAATAAATTTCACAGACATTCAGGCTGGAAGGGACCCCGGAGGATCATCAAGTCCATCCCCCTGCCCCAGGCGCAGGAAGTCAGTAGGGATCATATGATCCCAGGAAACTAAACATCCAAAAGTGTCTTGAAGGCATTCAAAGTGGGTGCTTGAACCACCTCCAGCAGCAGTCTATTGTAAACCTTGGGGGCTCGGACAGTAAAGAAGTTCTTTCTTATGTCCAGACTAAAACGGTCACAGAGAAGTTTGTGACCGTTCGACCTTGTCATCCCTTGGGGTGCTCTGGTGAACAGACATCCCCCCAGACCCTGGTGAATACCCCTAATAAATTTATAGGTGGCCACCAGATCACCTCTGAGCCTGCGCTTTTCCAGGCTGAAGAGTCCCAAAGCTCTCAGCCTGTCATCATAAGGTCTGTTTTCCTGACCTCTGATCATGCGCGTGGCTCTCCTCTGCACTCTCTCAAGCTCCCCCAAATCCTTTTTGAATTGTGGAGCCCAAAACTGGACACAGTACTCCAGCTGCAGCCTCACCAGGACCAAGTACAAGGGGAGAATGACGTCCTGGGATTTGCCTGAGAAGCATCTATGGATGCAAGCCAGTGTTTTGCTTGCTTTACTAGCTGCAGCATCACATTGCAGGCTCATGTTCATCTTGTGGTCAACCATAACCCCCAAGCCCCTTTCATCCGCAGTGCTAACAAGTGTAGTACTGCCAAGCCTATAAGGATGCTGCAGGTTTTTCCTCCCAAGGTTGAGACCCTTGCATTTTTTGGTGTTAAACACCATTAGGTTCTCATCCACTCATTTCATGAGCTTGTCAAGATCTGCCTGGATCACCCGCCTGTCCTCAGGTGTGGATGCTTTACCCCAGAGTTTGGTGTCATCAGAAAACTTGGCCAGTCCACTTCTGACACCAATGTCTACATCATTGATGAAGATGTTAAAAAGTAAGGGCCCTAGGACAGAGCCCTGAGGGACTCCACTGGTCACAGCTCACCACGATGATTGACTTCCATCAACCACCACCTTCTGGGTCGTGCCGCAGAGCCAGTGGATCGTGGTAAGGCCAAGGCTGTAGTTAGCCAGTTTTGCCAAGAGATGATCATGGGATACCAAATTGAAGGCTTTTTTAAAGTCAAGATATATGACATCAATCTCTTCCCCCTTGTCCAGGTGATAGGTCACCTGGTCATAAAAGGAAATTACATTGGTCAAGCAAGACCTACCCGCAACAAATCCATGCTGGGTATCCCTCAGGATATTGCTATCAGCTAGCCTGTAAAGGATGGCCTCTTTGATAATCTTTTCCAAGACCTTCCCCAGGATAGAGGTCAGGCTGATGGGTCTGTAGTTTGCTGGATCCACTTCCCTCCCTTTTTTGAAGATAGGCACCACATTGGCCCTCTTCCAATCATCGGGCACTTCAGAGCACCAGGAGTTCTCAAAAGATCCATGCCAGGGGCTGAGCTACGATGACTGCCAGCTCTTTGAGTACACTGGGGTATAAATTGTCAGGGCCGGCTGACTTGAAGGTGTCCAGCCTTTCTAGGTGTTCCTTTACAAGGTCAGCTTTGATGGATGGTAAGGAATCTCCCTCACTCGGGCCTCCTTGTCTCGCAGTGGGCAGGGTTGTCTCATGGGACTGGTGAAAAACGGATGCAAAGTACCTATTTAATACCCAAAAAGCTGTTGTGAGCAATGTGTGCTGGTGTTTGCTCCCTGCTGTGCTCTAGCTAGTGAGCAACAGGATCCATGGGCAATTGGACCATTGTCTTCCTAGTTGTTGGGCACTGCATGGAGTCAGGGTCTAACAAGGTCCATTAGATCCATGGAGAAGAACAAGGCAGTTGACACCTGGAGATGACTCCATCATGAGTCCCTCACCTATGCTGAGACTAAAGTTGGTACAATCCATCTTTGACCTCTGAGGACCCGTCCTTGTCCAAACACCCCTCAACAACCACCTAAAACATGAAAACATCACCCAGAGACTGGGTTGGGTAGCCAGGTATCAGATCATCTGTAGCACAACTTCACTGATCCCTGGAAGCAACAGGGCTGTTGAGACAAGGGTCTCCCCATATTACACCTCCCTCCACCCCCCACCTGAAGTCCATGGCTTCATCTTCAGTTGAAGTTGGAGAATCTCCACTCCAAGTTGCCTTCTTGCAGATGTGGGCACCTTTCAGTAGGAGACTTGAAAGGGACAACTGATGAAGCCAGGCTGGAAGAACTAGGGTCACTGAGTGTGGAGAAGAGAAGACTGAGGTGGGGATTGGATTGCGGTCTTCCAATCCCTGAAGGGCAATGACAGAGAGGATGGGGATGGGCTTTTCTCTATGACCAGAGGGGACAGGACTTGAAGCAACAGGGCTTCAAGCTGCAGCAGGGGAAACCAAGGAGATGAGAAGGAACTCCTTGAAGTGGACCAGACTACCTAGACATGAGGTGAAATCTGCATCCTTGGAGATCTTCAAGAGCAGGTTGGATGGACACATGGCTGGGATTGTTGATTCAGGGGTGATCCTGCCCTAATCAGGGGACTGGACTAGATGTAACCTCTTAAGATTCCTCGTAGCTAAAATTTACCATGATCCTATGGTCTGTTACATTGCTGAGATACATGTGACTGAGCAACATGTGGCCAAGACCATGGCATGGAGATTCTCTCTCACTTCCCCACTCCCATCATCTCCTCCCTCTTTTTCTTGGTGTCTCCTAAAACTCCTCTGCTCAGAGAAGAAGAAGAAGCCTGATTTGGCTTCTAACCACTGCTGGAGGGACCTGGATGCTTGGGTTCCTCCCTGGGCATGCTCCAGACACGAATAAGGAATCACCATGGGTAATGGGAATTCCCTGAGTTTTCCCTAAAACTGAAAAAGGGGAAGTGACTCCTTGGCTGCTGGGACTTGGATGGTGTTGGGAGATTGGCCCAACTGGGTTGTAATGGGAGCCCTGATGACTCTACCCAGCCAATTGGGAGGGTGAAGGGTGTGGCTAGCTGGACTCATCCCAGCTGGCCAATGATTTAGGGCTGATAAGAGGCAAGGACTGTGAGTCATCGGGCTCCAGCCATCCCCATCCCCATCCCCATCCCCATAACTACCACATGGATTCCCTGCACCTTCCTTATTGTCTTAGCTACTTGGTTACATGAACAGACATCCATCAGAAACTCACTGTTATTGGCTGCTTTTATTCCATCAACAGTCAACAAGACTTAGTGGATCCCAAAACCCATCTCAAGGAAAAAAGAAACAAGGCCTCCAAAGAGGCTTCTCCAAAAGGTTCCTCCTCCTGGTAGAATACACCTCTGATGGGAGTGATCCCAGAATGCATCATTACATGAGAAACCATTGGCCAGTAAAGCCCATGAAATATGCAAGCAAATGCACCATAAGTAGCTAATTTTGAGGGACAGATGAAGGTCATATGTCAGGAAATATGGTAATCACTTCTCCTGCTACAGAACATGGGGTCTTATCAAGCTAACAAACAAAACATTGGAGTAACATCACAGGAGCATATGTAGAGGCTGGAAGTAGCTTGAAAGGGCTGGAAGAAACATCCAATAGTAGTAAGAAATTCCATCAGCATTCAGATGGAGCCCCATTGATTGACTGAAAAGGTTCAACACCAAAGTTTCTTCCTGGAAAAGCAAGGATGAGACCTAGGACAATTCCTACCAGGCCACTGTTACTATCTCCATGGAGATGAAGCTGCAGGAGAACACAGAGATGAGGCAGCAGGAGAAGGTCTATTGGTTGACAACTTCTCTTCCTACCCCAGAAGTAATGGGAATGGGAGAGGCCTAGAGGAGGAGTCTATAAGGCCTGGGAGTCTGACTTCAAGGTGGATTGAGTCTGGGCAGCCACTATGGGGGCATCCTCAGTGAAGGCCTTCTCAAAGGCCAAGAACAGTGAGTGCCGTAGCTTCTCTTTGAAGTCATGAGCCATAAAGACATAGAGGATGGGGTTGAGGCAACTGTTGATGAAGGCCAGGCTGGAAACCAATGGCATGCCGATGTAGACGGCTGTCCTAAACTTAGGCAGGTCATCCATCTCAAGGAAGGAGAAGACATGTAAGGGGAACCAGCAGAGGAAGAAGACCACAATCACCACAACAATGATCTTGAAGGGCTTGCTGGAGAGTGCTAGTTGGCTGGTGAGGAGCTTGGCCACAATGATCCCATAGCAGATGACAATGATGTAGAAGGGGATGATGAAGCTAAAGATGAAGCGGATGATGACTGTGGCTCGGCTGTTGGAGGTGGTCACCCGCTTCCACTCCTCCTCTGTGGCCTCCTCCCCAGCTGTGTCAAACTCCTTGTAGCAGTAGGTGACATTCTTGGAGTCATCGTAATCTATCTCCCGGAAGTACCAGTAGGGAATGCAAAGGACCAAGGACAGGATCCAGGTGCCCAAGGCCACCAGTGAGGCTAGGCGGGGCTGACGATGGTTCTGCGTCCACACAGGAAACACCACGCAGACACAGCGGTCCATGCTGATGACTGTGAGGAAGAAGACACTGGCATAAAGGTTGAGGGAAGCCAATCCCGCATTGAGTTTGCAGAGGGCTCTCCCAAATGGCCAGTGGAAGTTCATAGCTATGCTGGTGATGCTCAAGGGGAGGAAGAAGGTGAAGATAAAATCCGCTATGGCCAAGTTGAGGAACCATATGGTGTTGACTGTTCGCTTCATGTGGAAGCCTGTGACCCAAATCACCAGCCCATTTCCTGTCACACCCAGCAGGAAGGCAATGCTGTAGATGATCATGGTGAAGATGTGAATGCCCCTCGTAAGCCTGTCAGGGGCATTGTCAGTGCCTGGGGAGCTGGTAGGGCTTGAGGTCTCCATGCCGGTGGGAGCTGTCCCTGGCTCTGTCCTCACCTGAAGAAGACTAATTGTTCATTACATGCCTCCAGGCCTCAAGCAAGCATCATAGAGACTTTGGGATAGGTCCCTCAGGAGGTCCCAGCCCCTTGCTCCAAGAAGGCACAGTCCCTTCTGAAGCAAACCAGACAATAGGTTGTCCAGCCTAAGGATCCATCTCTCACTCAATGATCATACACTTTGCCAAGGCATGAACACCACCATTGGACTTGCCTCAGGTCAAGCTGGGGGCTGAGGCCTCCACCCAGGTCCTGCCCCTGACAGGCTAGGAAGGAACAGGTTCAAATCCCCTCCAGGGATCCATGTTCTCCACTCCAAAGGCAAGTGAAGCCCTCCCAGGTCCATGGGGGCCAACCCATCAAGGTGTCAGACTGAGCAGAGGGGCAAGACCCTCTAGCCAGGAGCCCCCAGGTTTTCTATGACCATTGGCTATGGGAAAAGAGGACACCTGGGTTCTCAGCCCTTTGCACTGCACTTGAGAGACGGTTGATCCTTCCATTCCTGAAGGTCACAATATCTTCAGCCCCATCCTCCATACCTCAGCAAGTAACTTGAGTATGGGACATCTGAGATGTCTGCCCAGGTGCAGGCCCAGGTGAAGGGGGAGAGGTTGGGTTCTCCCTTGCTCTGGGTGGGGTGTGAGAACTGGCAGTTAGAAAGCAGCTGTGGTGTGAAGGGGGAGAGGGGAAGTAGGGGCCAGCTCAGCCCAACCAGCCAGCAGTTCCTTTTTTGTGAAGGAGGCAATGTGACTAGCTTTACCTTTTCAGCCATGGCCCCATGAGAATAGGACCCAGGTGTCCAGGCTGCCTCAGTCTAGGGATCACCCACCAAGCCCTATTCACCTCCCAGAGCTGAGGGAGAACCAGGTGTCATCCAGGATCCTAGCCCCACTCTGCTGTGCCCAAACAGGTGCCACGCTCCTCCCCAATCTCAGAGAGAACCCAGGTGTCCGGGCACTGTGCTTTACCTCGCCAGACCTCTGCCCACCCAGAGCTGGTGTAGGACCAAGGGGTTCCTATCCCACCACTCTCACGCCCTCCAAGACCCGCCCTCCATACCTCCTCCCTCCACTGAGCTGTCATAGGACCCAGGTCTCCTGGCACCTTTAGCCCATGGAGCCCCTATTCCCCTACGTGATGTAGGAGAGAACCCAGGTGTCCTGGATCCCTGCTGTCTCCCCCCAGTCCCCACACCCCTCCCAGAGCTGGAGAGTACCCAGGCATCCAGACTACCAGACCCCGCTTGCTCTCACTCCCCAACCTGCCCCCCACAAGGGAAAACCCAAGTGTCCAGGCTCCCAGCCCCACTTCCTCTAACCCCCCCAGCCCTCACTCCCCCCAGAGTGGGGAGAGAACCCGGGTGTCCAGAGCTCCCTTGCCCTCAGCCATTACCTACTGGGTGTCCCTGGTCCTCTCCGCTCGCACTGGGCTCTGAGCTCCTCTGAGGCTGCAGATTGGCCAACACAGGAAGAACAGTTTTATCTTCCTATCCCACATCCCCGTAAGACAGGAAACAGGAGTGAAGTAACCCTTGCGGCACACAGCTAGGGATTGCAACTTAGTGGGCAAGGGCAGGGGCTGGGATTCTCCCCCATTTCTTGAAGGTAAGTGGGGTCCCGGGTAACAGCAGTGAGACTGGACACCTGGGTTCTTTGGGAGCAGAGTAGGGTCAAGGGGCGGTCGTGTGAGCCGAGGCCTGGACAGGCCGGGAGGGGAACGGGGGCCGAGGGCTGGAGGGAACCCAGATGCCAGGATTCCCTCCCAGTCTTCTTAGGCAGCTAGTCAGGGTGGGTCAGCCCGGATGCTTGGGTTCCCTTCAGCAGTCAGGAAGGTACCTCAAGCCTGGCTCCAGGTTTCCAGAAAAGGTGGGATCTTGGGCAGGCTGTTGTCCCTCCTCCCCAAGGATTCTGGGTGTGTGGGAACAAAGCCAGGCACCTGACGGAGGTTCAGGAAGGCTGGAAATGGGATGCTCAGTGGGGGTGGAGGTAGAAAGGAGAAGACACAGGTGGCTCCCACTCTGCCCCAGGGAAGAAGGAGATATTTTGGGGACACTGAGCATGGTGTGAAGGGACTGTGCCCGACTGGCAAGGGATGAACATGACCAGAGACTTGCACCAGCTCGGTGGGGAGAGGTATAAGGCAGGGAGGATGGCCAATAGGGTGTGTTTGGGCACCGCCCCACTAGTTTCAACACACAAAAACTGCATCAGCCAAATAAATAAATAAAAGTAATAGTATCGTTAATTGGAAGGATCCAAAACAGTGTCAGTTGAATTAACAATGTAAACAAAAGTAATAATATTTTTTTCCGGCCTACATCCATTTGTAACATAATCAACGATTATGCTCGCCCACTACGCATACACAACGAAAAGTTGTGTACGTGCAGTAAGATCTCCTTACTGCCCAAGTGGCACATGAGCAGTAGAAACACCTGAACAGTTTGAATGGATGACAATAACCACTTGTTTAAGCAGGCAGCGGAGTGCCTGTACTGACGCCCTGGCCCGGGTAAAGAGCAGTTACCTAGGAACCCATGGCAAACCCCCAACCCTGCCCAGAGGGGAAACGGTGGGGCCTGACACCCTCAGTCACCCAAAGCTTGTTTCAGGCTCACTTTCCTTCTAGAGCTTGTGAGGTAAGTAGGGCTTGCAGGGTCCTGGGGGGTGCGGGGCAGGGGGCGAAGCTGGCTGCGTGCTGAGGGAGTGGGGAGGTTTGCAACTGGCTGGGCACTCTGGCTGGGAACTGAGGGGTTTGCAGCCAGGAAGCTGGAGGGGTGGGGTTAGTTTTGATAAACATAAAAAAAATCCATGTTATGTTTTATAGCATTGTTTTCATAAACAAACAAAAATTGAATAGTTAAAATAAAATTTTAAAAGATTTGAAACTGGATGACACAGTGTGATGGTCCACCTGCCTCACCTGTCTCAGAGTTCACCAGTCGCACCTGAGGCAGAGTCTGCTCCAAGCCCCCAGTCCCCCAGCCCGGGGAGAGTACCTAGGAGTCCGGGCTCCTGCCCTCCCTGATCCACCCAGACCCCACTACCCTCATAGCATGCAGATAGCACCCAGGCACCTGAGCTCCCAGCTTTGACCCCCCAGCCACCACTCCCTTTGCAGAGCAGGGGAGGTCCCCTCTCCATCCATCCATCCATCTCCTCACATCCCTCCTCTATCCATCCATGCATCTCTCCAGGGATCTTGCTATATCCCCCATTTATCCTTCAGTCCATCCCCACACACCCTGTCCATCCATCTATGACCACAGATGGATTTCATAGATTTCATAGACATTCAGGCTGGAAGGGACCCCGGAAGATCATTGAGTCCAGCCCCCTACCCAAAGGGCAGGAAGTCAGCTGGGGTCATAGGATCCCAGCAAGATAAGCATCCAATTTGCTCTTGAAGGTGTTCAATGTAGGTGCTTGAACCACCTCCGATGGCAGGCTGGTCCAGACCTTGGGGGATTGGACAGCGAAGAAATTCTTCCTTATGTCCAGCCTGAAACGGTCTCGCAGGAGTTTGTGACCGTTCGACCTCATCATCCCTTGGGGCGCTCTGGTGAACAGATGTTCCCCCAGACCCTGTTGGTCACCCCTGATAAACTTATAGGTGGCCATCAAATCACCCCTGAGCCTGCGCTTTTCCAGGCTGAAGAGCCCCATGGATCTCAGCCTGTCATCGTAAGGTCTGTTTTCCTGACCTCTGATCATGCGTGTGGCTCTTCTCTGCACTCTCTCAAGCTTCTCCACATCCTTTTTGAATTGTGGGGCCCAAAACTGGACGCAGTACTCCAGCTGCGGCCTCGCCAAGGCCGAGGACAAGGGGAGAATGACGTCCTGGGATTTGCTCGAGAAGCATCTATGGATGCAAGCCAGTGTTTTGCTTGCTTTACTAGCCGCAGCATCACACTGCAGGCTCATGTTCATCTTGTGGTCAACCATGACCCCCAAGTCCCTTACATCTGTAGTGCTAGCCAGCGTAGCACTGCTGAGCCTATACGGATGCTGCAGGTTTTTCCTCCCAAGGTGGAGAACCTTGCATTTTTCGGTGTCAAACACCATCAGGTTCTCGTCTACCCATTTGCTGAGTCTGTCCGGGTCAGCCTGGATTGCTCTCCTGTCCTCAGGTGTGGATGCTTTGCCCCAAAGTTTGGTATCATCAATGAACTTGGCCAGTCAGCTTCTGACTCCAATGTCCACATCATTGATGAAGATGTTGAACAATATGGGTCCAAGTGTTGCAAAAATTTGCTATGGTTCATTTCTCGGGAGGCAAAAAACTCTCAGTCACAGACACACTCCATTAGCAATACAAAAGGTATATATTTGCAAATAGGGTCAGAGAGAGAGACAAAAGATCAAACCCTCTGCCCGCAGGGAACACTTCTCAGCAGGCTTTTATCCCCTCTCTCCTGAGAACGTGTACAGAAGCAGGAACTCTTACAACTCATTTCCGGTTCATACAAACATATATGAAATGACGTCACGTCATACATCGCATGTGTATTATAATTAACTACTTAAGTATGTGGGGCAGGTAGGCTTATATGTATTAGCTGATTGTGCTTGCTCAGAAAGTACTTTAGGTTACAAAAAGTTCAGACCCAAGGCCAAGATTGCAATTATTCTTATCTACCCTGAGAAATGTAGGGGGCATGAAAGGAAGTGTGATTTAGTGTAACAAAGAGCTAGTAAATTTGCAGAACAAAGAGAGAGTGATACCTTAGTACAAAGAGCCCTTAGTAGCTTTTTTTTTTTTTCTTCAATCTCCAGCCCCCCCTTCTTCCACCAAGGAGACAAGGAGAGCTAGCAGCTGTGCTGTTCTAACAACACTATTGATAATGCATTTTTAATAATATTTCTAACAATATCCCCCCTCAAGATGCTTTCTGATCTTTACTTCATTTGGGCATATCAAGATAATTACGAGGAATTTTTCTGAGGACCATGACTTTTGCTACAGTCTGTGCTTTCAAAGGGACTGCTGTGACCTGCATTCCTTCTACTGTGGTGGTTATCAATCTAGTAAGACAAGGAATAAGGCAAGGGATAAAAATCAAACCAGTCAGAGCACACAAAAGCACAAATCCTACTTTTTTCCACCAGGGTCCTTCAAATAATTGAAACCACCAGTCCTTATTCCATGTGGTTTCCCACGTTTGTATTGGTACATGGGCTATTTTCCTAATCTCTTTGGCAATCTCTAAGACCGCTTTTCCGTTGTCATCTATTTGGAGGCAACAATTAGAAAGGTTGAGCTTTCCGCAGACTCCGCCATCCTCTGCAAGTAAATAGTCTAAGGCCATCCGATTTTGGTATATGGCTGCTCTCATCTGAGAACTCTGTCGGGCCAATAACTCGAGAGCAGTGGCAGTCTGGTTAGTAATTATTTCCAAGACTGCCTGCAACCTGATGATTCTATTTAGCATATATATTGGTGTCCGGTACCCACAACTCCCATCATTAGCCCATGTAGCCGGTCCATAATACTCAATAATCCTCTGAGGAGGCCACTCATCCTCCTTCCACTTTTGGGAGCCACCCTGTGTCAAACTTACATCAATACTTCTCTTGGCCCTTTTCCAATCATCATACAAAGAGACTCCCAGCTTATTTCCAACCTCAGACGGTAACAAAAAGAAAGCTGGTACTATTACTCCCATATAGCAAGTTCCTGTCCACCCTTGTGGTAGTATTGTATAGGCCCGTCGTCCACAAATCCAATAGTATCCTCTTAAGGCCCTATTTTCTCTATTGGTGGCATTTGGAGGGGCCCAACCATAGGGCATCTTGGGAAACCCCAAGCCTCCTTCTGGACCCAAAGGACCAGCAACTGCGTGGCCTCCTTTCATGGAACATTCCCATAGCCCATCTTGGTTCTTCTCTGTACAATCTGTCCGATCATCACTTCGATTTGTGGCACTCCAATACTTATTAAACCACACAATTGTTCCATTAGGATGCTGCCACACTAGCCGATTATACCCTGGGCTATTAGGATAATAAAGCCGTTCTAATTTTGTAAGGTTCATCCACCTTACTTTTAAAGTCCATATGCAACGGCTGTGTCCCAACCTTTTTCCTGTACCATTATTACTGATGCAATACTCTCCCAATGCCACTTGGGAAAGTTCCCAACTGTGGTTCTCATCCCATTTTTGACTAGTACTCTTAACATCTGCCTTACTACTTACTAGCCACTTCGGGGCCAAAGGAAAACCCCTCCAAGGCCAATGGCCTCCGGCCTCCCAGAGCCCCCCACAGGCCCAGCAGTTGGTAAGATTAAAAGTACCTGCAATTCTTTCCATCATGTCAACATACAAATTTGTCCCTGGGGAAACAATTGGGGAAAGTGGGGGCATAGGCCAGCGGCTAAGGCTACGCAATCCTGCTTCTTTCATTATGCAGATAACAACAAGGCACATTAAGGTTCCCACCATATTTTCCCTTTTACTTTCTTGACTAATTTTCTGAGCTCTGATTAAGCCATCTCAGGCGCACTTGGAGATCACCAGTAGGTTCACAGCTCCACTTCCTGGCTTCTTGTTCCGAAGACGACTCAGCTTCCGGAGTGAGTTCGTCTTGGGAGTTGTTGTCCTCTGACGCTTGTGGATGTCGTTTCACACGGGTATGGTGTATCCAATGGTCATGGCCAGCAATCTTTACAGCGGTGTGGGTTGTTAGAAGTACCTGGAAAGGGCCACTCCACCTCTCAGTCAAAGGTTCCTTTTTCCACCGCTGCACCAAGACCCAGTCTCCCAGGGAGAAGTCATGTACCGGTACGTCTAAAGGCAGGTGCTGAAAGGAGGCTGCATACCTGTGAAGAGAAGACAAGACAGACTGCAAAGCAATAACGTACATATGAAGTTCACTATTACCTAATTCAAAAGTTACATTTTCTTGCATCCCAGGAGGTAAGACTCGAGGGGGCTTGCCAAACATAATTTCATATGGGGTCAATTTGAGGCCCCATCGGGGAGTGTTTCGAATGCTAGTAAGAGCGAGCGGCAATGCTTGAGGCAACTTAAGGCGTGTTTCAATACAGATTTTGGTGAGCAAAGTCTTTAAAGTCCTATTCATGCGTTCCACTTGTCCTGAACTCTGTGGTCTCCATGGTGTGTGTGTAGTTTCCAAGTAACCTTGAGAGTTTGCGCGACTTCTTGAACCACCTTTCCCACGAAGTGTTGTCCTTTATCCGACTCAATGGACTCAGGCAGGGAATACCGGGGAATGATCTCCTGCAACAAATACTTCACTACTGTAGCCGCAGTGGCAGTCCTGGTGGGCCAGGCCTCGACCCAACCAGAGAGCTGGTCTACCATGACAAGGAAAAACCCGTGATGTCCGGACCGTGGGAGCTCAGCAAAATCAATCTGCCATGCCTGTCCAGGGTACGCTGCCCAGGGTCTACCTCCCATTGGCACAGGGGGTTTCCTTCAAGGGTTTACTTTCTGGCATGTGATGCACTTGGTAGCAATGCGCTGAGCTTCTACATATAGCCCTGGGGCTACTGCTTGGCGGATCACTAGATCACCCATGGCCAAACCTCCCATATGGGTTCTTGCATGGAGCTGTTGCAGCACCTCCCGAAGCAATGGCCTGGGTATCATGACTTTCCCTCCTGGTACTATCCACCACCCCTGGGAGTTCTTTTCTGCACAAGCTTTCTGTGCAAATTTATCTTCTTCAGGGGAATACTGTGGGACTAAATCCTGAACGTCTGGCCATATGGCATGGGACATGGCCTGCTTGGATACCCCTTCCGCTTCTCCCCCAATAAATGCAGCTTCCTTTGCTGCTGCATCAGCCTTTGCATTTCTAAGCTTATGCTTCTCCTCAGCAGCCTTCCCATGGGCCCGCACATGAATGACTGCTACCTCTTTAGGCTGGTGGAGTGCCTCAAGTAGCTTGATAATCTGGGGGCCATTAGCAATCTTATTCCCAGAGGCCGTAATGAAACCCCTTTCTTTCCACAATAGTCCGTGTGCATGGACTGTAGAAAAAGCATAGCGAGAGTCAGTGTATATGTTAACCCGCTGGTCTGTCCCCAGCTGTAATGCTCGGGTGAGCGCAGTGAGTTCCGCGGCCTGTGCCGACCATGAGCTCGGCAATGACCCCCTCCATACTACCTTATCCAAGGTTACCACTGCACATCCTGTTCGTCTTTTTCCATCGATGACAGAGCTGGAACCGTCTACGAAGTATTCAACATCTGGGTCCTCAATTGGGTCCTCAGCAAAATCAGGTCGCACCTGCGTGGTTTGATTCAGGACCTCAAGGCAGTCATGCGTCGGTTTCCCTGGCTCCGGCAGCAAGGTTGCAGGGTTTAAAGCTGTAGTATGTCTGAAAGTAAGTCCTGGATTAGAGAGCAAAAATATCTCATACCGTGATTGTCTGGAGGGGTTAAGAAATTTCCCTCCCTCAGTCCCTACGATCTGGGGAACTCCATGAGGAGTGAGTATTTCCATATCCGCACCCATGACTATCTTCTGGGCTTCTTCAACAACCACTGCTGTGGCTGCCACAGCCCAAAGACAGGCTGGCCACCCGAGTGCAAATGGATCTAGAACCTTTGAGTAATATCCCACGGGTCTCCAGGTCGGGCCCGATGGCTGTGTCAGCACCCCTCATGCGACCCCTCGATTCTCATGAACATACAGTCAATATGGCTTTTTACTATTTGGGATGGCCAGGGCAGGGGGCTGGGTTAATGCCGCCTTCAGCAGATCAAAGGCAAGCTGCATTTCTTTATTCCATTTCCATTTAGTGAGACTCTCCTTAGTCAGGGATTCATACAATGGTCTAGCCTTCCCGCCATAATCTGGTATCCATAGTCGACAGAACCCAGTTAGCCCTAGGAATGCCCGCAGCTCCTTGGGTGACTTAGGTGGGGTTAGACCTTGGATTGCCTGTATGCGATCTGCACTCAGGGCTCTGACTCCTTTTGAGAGCTTATATCCCCAAAATGTGACTTCAGGCTGACATATCTGGGCTTTCTCTCTAGAGACTTTATATCCTTTTCCCCCCAGAGTGTTTAGGAGTGACCTGGTGGCTTCCTTGCAGAGCTGCAAGTTTGGACTTGCAACTAGCAGGTCATCCACATACTGGAGGAGAGTCACTGTGGGGTGTGATCCCTTCCACTCCTCCAAGTCCTTCTGAAGGGCAAGTCCGAAAATATGGGGGGCTGCTATGAATCCTTGTGCAAGAACTGTCCACATGAGTTGGGCTTTATGGAAGGTGTCTGGATCCTCCCATTCAAAAGCAAACAATTTTTGACTCTCTCGGTGAAGGGGAATGGAGAAGAAAGCATCTTTCAAATCTAGCACTGAAAATATTTCAGCCTCCCCTGGTACTTGTGTCAAAATCGTGTGAGGGTTCGGGACTACAGGATGGTCTGAAAGGACCTTCTTATTTACTGCCCGTAGGTCTTGGACCAGTCTGTATGAGACCCCATCTGCCTTCGGCACTCCAAGAATGGGGGTGTTATAGGGTGAGGACCCTTCCACTAGCCATCCGCACCTCTTGTATTTCTCTATTAACGGCTTGAGTCCAGCTCTGGCCGCTCGGCTAAGTGGGTACTGCTTTACCCGAACGGGCCCCTCCCCATCCTTGAGTACGATCCTTACCGGGGAGACGAACTTAGCTCGCGCAGGGGTTCCATCAGCCCATACCGAGGGGTCTACTCCAATCATGTGATCTTCTGGACTTACTGCAGGGCATCGGTCCTCCAGGAGAGCCATCTGATAGTTCGAGCTCTGCTTGACAGGTAGCTGGACCACCATCTGATCGTCTCTGAAAAAGATCTCAGCTTGCAATTTTGTGAGTAAGTCCCGCCCAAGGAGTGCAACCGGGCAACTTGGAGAATACACAAAGGAGTGCTCGAGCAAATGGTCCCCCACTTTGGTGAGGAGTGGTTTACAAACAGGGAGTCGGGTCTTTGTTCCCTCAATCCCTTCCACAAGTACATGCTGTTCACTAGTTCCTGCACAGGGGTTTTTTTCTGGAATCATTGAAAATGTAGCCCCAGTATCCACCAAGGCTTCAAAGTTTTTGCCACCAACCCTAATGGTTACCATGGGATCTTCTCGGGCTCCAACCCGAAGGGTAGTGGTCTTAGATCCCTGTCCCCTTCATTCTGAATCCTCACCCTTGTCTTCTGCCCGCATGAGGTGACCTCTCGGTTCCCTCTCTCTCTTCTCCTTCAACTTCGGGCATTCCCTCTTCCAGTGCCCTTTCTCTTTGCAATAAGCACAAACATCTGCTCCCACTCTTTCTCCTTTCCCCTTCTGTATCCCAGCCTTTCCAGGGTTACCTCCAGTTATAGCAGCTGCTAGTGCTGCCATCTGTCGCTGAGCCTTTTTATCCTCCTTGCGCTCCTGCACTTGCTCACGATTCCCATACACCTTATATGCAATTTCCACCAGCTCTGAAATCGGTTTCCCCGCACCTCCCTCAGTTTTCTGTAACTTCTTAAGGATATCAGCAGCAGATTGACCAATAAACATAAGATTTACCATGCGTTGATTATCTGGGGCTTCTGGATCCAGATCTGAAAACCTGTGAAACGCCTCATACAGCCTCCCAAGGAAAGCTGAGGGATCCTCCTCTCTTTCCTGTCTCACTTCATACAACTTACACAGATTGGTAACCCGGGGCACTGCCTTTCCCATTGCTTCCACTATAATTCCCAGATACCGTGCACTCAGCTCTCTGCCCTCTGCGGTATGATTGTCCCATCTCGGCTCTTCTACAGGGCAGGTATCACACAGAGTACGACCAGCAGCACCCTCTGACTCAACTCTGGCTGCCACAATACGTTCCGCTGTTCCCAACACTAATCTCCTCTCCTCCGGGGTCAGGAGGGTCTGGAGCATCATCTGGACATCAGCCCAAGTGGGTCGATGAGTCTGCCCAATAGATCGAAACAGGTCCCTCATCTTTTCAGGGTCTTCACGAAAAGAGGGGCTCTGATTCTTCCAGTTAAATAAATCTGAAGTGCTAAATGGGGTGTAGACAAAAGTTGCATTGCCCCCCTCTCCAATAACCTCTCGCATCGGGCAGTTCAGCACCAGCTGTGACTCTACAGGCTTGCGCAAATAATAACCCTTATTCCCTGATTCAGATGAGGCACTTGGCTGAGGCTCACGCTCTAACTCATTAGGTATGCTTTGGTACGTCGGTGGTGGTCTCTCTAAGGGAGGGGGCGGTGCTGCAGAAGGACTGGATCCCGAGGAGGCATCTGACTCATCTTCGCTACCTGACAGGGCAACCGGAGCGCGGGTCCGGTACTCAGCCAATTCAGAATCTTCCCCCTCATTAGACTCAGGGAGTACAGGCGCCCCCCCCCCCCCCCCGAGTCTTTTCCTTAACAACCATCACATGAGACTTTGCTAAGTAACTCTTAATCCAAGGTGGCTGATTTTGAACCACCCACAACCAACAATCAATATAAGGAAACTGATTCCAATACCCATTCTGCATAACAATTTCATGGATAGCTATCACTTCTTTTAGCACTAAGGATCCTTTCGGGGTCCAGTGGACCCCAAATGTTGGCCACTTGAGTTGACAAAACTTAATTAAATCACCTTTTTTCATTTTTACTCCGTAATCGGCCGGCCTTGCAAATTTATTAAAATGACGTAATAAGCACCTTAGAGGGGTATTCATGTTGTTTTCTACACGAGAGCGACTCGTACCCATTTTACCCACAAGAGTGCGCCCAGGGCACACCAAATACCAAAAGATCTCTTAACAACAGATGGTTTACAATGAAAGCCAAGCCCAAAGTTTCTCAGCAAACATACACATCCTTTGTTTTGGATCCATACACCAGATTGGGCAAAGGGAATTCGTATACTCACTCAGATACCCCAGAGATCTCGATCCAAATACCAAGGTGTGTCTAACCTCTCCAGAAACTGAGAATTTTGCACGGGATCCTTTTAATGTCCCGAATATCCCGACCTGCGCCTCAAATTCCAGGGGCGAGCCCCAAAAGTCGGCTCGGTGCGCACGCCCCCTGGTACCAGAGGCGCCCCGCCGCTGGATTTCGGGGTCGTCCACGAGAAGGTACCATCTGGCTGTCCAGAATTGTTGCAAAAATTTGCTATGGTTCGTTTCTCAGGAGGCAAAAAACTCTCAGTCACAGACACACTCCATTAGCAATACAAAAGGTATATATTTGCAAATAGGGTCAGAGAGAGAGACAAAAGATCAAACCCTCTGCCCGCGGGGAACACTTCTCAGCAGGCTTTTATCCCCTCTCTCCTGAGAACGTGTACAGAAGCAGGAACTCTTACAACTTATTTCCGGTTCATACAAACATATATGAAATGACGTCACGTCATACATCGCATGTGTATTATAATTAACTACTTAAGTATGCGGGGCGGGTAGGCTTATATGTATTAGCTGATTGCACTTGCTCAGAAAGTATTTTAGGTTACAAAAAGTTCAGACCCAAGGCCAAGATTGCAATTATTCTTATCTACCCTGAGAAATGTAGGGGGCATGAAAGGAAGTGTGATTTAGTGTAACAAAGAGCTAGTAAATTTGCAGAACAAAGAGAGAGTGATACCTTAGTACAAAGAGCCCTTAGTAGCTTTTTTTTTTTTTTTCTTCAATCTCCAGCCCCCCCTTCTTCCACCAAGGAGACAAGGAGAGCTAGCAGCTGTGCTGTTCTAACAACACTATTGATAATGCATTTTTAATAATATTTCTAACACAAGGACAGAGCCCTGGGGGACCCGACTGGTCACAGGGCACCATGATGAGTGACTGCCATCAATTACAACCCTCTGGGTCT
Source organism: Crocodylus siamensis (assembly GCF_052110815.1). NCBI lineage: Eukaryota > Metazoa > Chordata > Crocodylia > Crocodylidae > Crocodylus > Crocodylus siamensis. Next base: position 23,637,649 of record NC_143400.1, read on the forward strand.
GACCACGGAGCCAATTTCCCAGCCAGCGGATCGTGGTGGTGCCAAGGCCACAATCGTCCAGTTTTGCCAAGAGGTGATCATGGGATACCAGATCAAAGGCTTTTTTGAAGTCAAGATATATGACATCAATCTCTTCTCCCTTGTCCAGGTGATAGGTCACCTGGTTGTAGAAGGAAACGAGATTGGTCAAGCAAGACCTACCCGCAACAAATCTGTGCTGGCTATCCCTCAGGATGTTGGTGTCAGCCAGTCCATTAAGGATGGCCTCTTTAATAAGCTTTTCTATGATCTTCCCTGTGGCGGGCCAGTAGGGGGTGCTCCTGCATTGAGCCAGCCACCTCCCTGCGCCCGACCACCTGCCAGGCGCCGAATGCCTCCCTGGGGGCGCCTTATGCTCGGGCGACCCCTCTCCCGGAGCACACTCGCTAGGCTCCCCCTACCCAGTTAAGGAAAGCATCCCACATCAAGGCCACATAATCCACCATTGACTTCTCCAGTTGTGGGCGGAGATTCCAGAATTTTTTCCGGAAATAGTCCGGTCCTAACTTGAACCTTGCAGCCACGGCCTGTTTAAATGTATCATAGTCATCAGCTGCATCTGAGGGCAGGCTGTTCAGGACCGCCGCCAGGTCGCCTTCTACCAGGGCCGCTACGTGCAGCATATACTCCTCCTCAGGCACCTTCAACCGTCGGGCTTGCTTTTCAAAGATGCTGAGGAATACTTTGGGGTCGTCTCCAGGTCAGTAGCAAGCGAAGGCTGAGGAGTTTGGTTTGGGGCGTTCCCCAGGCACTCGCGGAGGGGCCGCATCTTCCCCGTTGGTCTGCAGATGGAGTACCTCTAGTTCGTGCTTGCGCTTGGCCTCTGCCTTTCGGGCCTCCGCCTCACACTTGAGCCTTGCCTCTTCAGCCTCACGCTGTGCTGTCTTCTCCACCACCTCCATCTTTTTCAGCTCCATCTCCATCTGTACCTTCTCATGCTGTGCCTGGGTCGCCAGCTCCATCCTTTTCAATTCTAGCTTGTACTTGCGCTTGCTCTGTCGCTCCCGCTCTTCAGCTTCTAGCCGCATCTGGTACCTCCAGCGCTCCTCTGTAGGGGTTGATCCCTCTGAGGACTGCGAACTTGGCGTGCGGCGCTGTGATTCTGGGGAGGACTCATGAGTTGGTGAGTGTGGAAGTTGCTCTATGGCTGAGTTATTGTCGCACAGGAGTTTAATCAGTTCCTCCTTCTTTAGCTCTTTCTTCGCATGAAAGCCTCTCTCCTTCACCGGCTCTTTCAGTTCAGGCATGGTCTTTTGGGCGTACTGCTCCGCCATCCTGGCTATCTACATTATCCAGTCAACCCGATGCCAGATTAGAAATTGTTTGCTTAAGGGATTTCAGTGACTCTATTACTCTTTCCAAATTATGCCTGTAAAACAGTAAGGTATTCGTATCCCATGTGTGGTGGGCAGTAGGGGGCGCTCCTGCGTTGAGCCGCCCACCTTCCTGCGCCCGACCACCTGCCAGGCTCCGAATGCCTCCCTAGGGGCGCCTTATGTCCGGGTGACCCCTCTCCCGGAGCACACTCACTAGTCTGGGGGTAACATCGCCCCCACCACCCCGAGAAGGGACTGTCTCAGCCCTGTGTCCTTGGGGAAACACAGGCCTAATAGTCTGACTGGTACTCGACCCAGTACAGGCACTTGGGGCACTTCCCCAAGTGAGGGGGCAAAAAGCAAAGTCTCCCTTAGTCCACAGACCTAAGGGGTCTCTTAGGCATAATTTAGACCCACCCCTCAATAAGTCTCCCACACCAGTCAAAAAGGAGAACTTTATTGATTACAAGGGGTAGGGTAAACTAGGGTACAGGATTGAGCAATATCTTAGAAATCCTAAATAGCAAACAGTCTGGCTGAGGTAGCCTTTTGATCACGCATCTGTGTTACTGCCAGCTAGAAATCTAATCAGATCTCGAGTAGCTTACTCACAAGCATCTTCCAGAGGCCGGTGCAATTCCCCTCTGAAAGTAGGCGGTTTCTAGCTCGTGCGTTTTGGGGTGAGAGAGAGATCGTTTCAGATGGTAAGGCTCCTCTGTGTCCCCTGTTTGGCTGCTGCCTCACCTCATGGCTGTAGAGAGAGACCACCTCTTCCCCCCACAACTTCTATAACCCCTGTGACCTCATTCACCTGGTCCAGTGGAGGTCAGCCCCGGTTGGCTGTCAGCCAACCAATTTGTAATACATCACCAGTTACCAGGCAGATTCCAGCTCCCCAGGTAGATGCCCCTCACCCAGGTGGCGGATGCCAGTCCCGTGGGCAGAGGGAGCAGGTTCTCCCCCCCCCCCCCCCCCGCCCCGGACTGCAGCCAGCTCAGGTTACTGAAAGAGACAGGCTGAGGTGTGACTCCTCTGTGCTGGCCCACCTAATCACATTGTCACAGGGCAGAGATTTTGGGGAGAAGGTGGACCCAAGTCCACAATCGTCCAGTTTTGCCAAGAGGTGATCATGGGATACCAGATCAAAGGCTTTTTTGAAGTCAAGATATATGACATCAATCTCTTCTCCCTTGTCCAGGTGACAGGTCACCTGGTCATAGAAGGAAATGAGATTGGTCAAGCAAGACCTACCCACAACAAACCTGTGCTGGCTATCCCTTAGGATGTTGGCGTTGGCTAGTCCATTAAGGATGGCCTCTTTAATAAGCTTTTCTATGATCTTCCCCAGGATAGAAGTCAGGCTGATGGGCCTGTAGTTAGCTGGATCCACTTTCCTCTCTTTCTTAAAGATCGGCACCCCATTGGCCTTCTTCCAGTCTTCGGGCACTTCACCAGAGCGCCAGGAGCTCTCGGAGACCTGTGCCAGGGGCTGGGCTATGACGCTCGCCAGCTCCTTGAGTACCCTGGGGTGTAACCCGTCAGGGCCGGCTGACTTGAAGGTGTCCAGCTTCTCACAGTGTTCCTTCACGAGGTCAGCACTGATGGAGGGCAGGGGATCTCCCTCACTTGGACCTCCCTGTCCTGTAGTGAGCGTGGGACTGATGAAAGACCGATGCAAAGTACCCACTTAATAGTTTGGCTTTTTCCTGGGCATCTGTTGTCAGTTGTCCCATCCATTCACGCATCCATACTTATACCTTCTATCCATCCATCTAACCATCTGTCTGCATATACCCTGATATCTACACATCCCTTCATCCCACACTCTTTCTACCCATCTATCCCCATATACCCATGTACCTCTCTATCCCTTCACCCCTTCCCATACTTTCCCTCCATCCACCCATCCCTATATACACCAACATCTGTCCATCCTTCCACCCCAAATCCTCTGTAACTGTAAGTGTGACACTACTCACGCTCTCACCTGAATAGTGGGTACCTGGTAGGAAGTGGTCCCGCTCAGCTTCCTGGGTAGCTGCTGCAGGGTCCCCGAGCAGAGAGCCTCCCCTTACAATTAAACACCTTTCAGACTGTTATAAAACTACAGGATTTAATTATTTACAAGGTAACATATAACCAACGCAATAGAACAAATGTTACACCGCATGACTTGGTGATGGTGGCTTAAGGGTTAATGCTTCTTGGATACACTTTACACTAAGGGAAGGTATGCAAATTACCCATGATAAATAAGGAACCAATACATAAATACACTGATACTCCAAGTAATAAACATCAGTAACTTATTTACAAAGTTTATAACTCATACAGTGTGTACTGAGGACCCCATGTGCACAGCTCCTGGCGGGGTGACTCGGGGAGTAGGACTGTCTGTGCTCCTGCACAGGATCTGTAGGTGGTCCCTGGTGCCGGTGTCCCTCCCATGAGCTCCAGGGGGCTTGGTGCAGCAGGTAGTGGCTCCTGCCCTGCAGTCCCTGCAAGGGAGCTGATTCCTGCCCAGACCCTGGCCCTGGCTCAGCAGGGAGCAGTGTCTGGGCTGCAGGTTGTAACAGTTTACCCTGCCCAGCACAGCCTCACAGCACCCAGGAAATGCAGCCCCTCCTGGGCAGTCTCCAGCCTCTTCCCCTGGCCCTGCGTCCCGCTCCCCTGCTGCGCTCACCCAGCCACACAGGGGCTTGCAGGAGGGTTTTCCCAGGCTTGGAGTCTCCTCACAGGCAGCTTCTCTCTTGTCCTGCCCCGGTGGGGCTCCGGGGGGATGGGAGGGAGAACAGGACACAATGCAGCACTCTTCTCCGATGCCTCTTGCTGCTACTTCTGCAGGGCTCTGCCAGGAGCTCTCGGAGGGATGGCCATGGGGAGATCCTTTCCCTGGTCTCCAGCCTCTCTCTCACCCCCTCTGTCTCCTCTCTTCTCTTCCTGGGAAAACTGCTCCCCTCTTTTAACCAAGCCTCTCAGCCAATCCCAGGCCAGGGCTCTTCCCGGCCTTCTGCTAGCATCTCTCATTTTAACCCTGCTGGGCTTACATCACCCTTCCCACTTCCAAGAGGGTTACCTCCAAAGCAGCTTCACTCACCATCAGGGCAAATGGTATCCCTACTGGGACAAACTCTGTCTCTTCATGCTCTGTCTCTTTGGGTCCCTCTGCAGGGCAGCCCTTCCTATTCCTTCAGGTGGGTCTATTTTTAATGCTCTGTCCTTCTACCTATCCATCTCTATATACCTTCTCCATCCATTTATCCCCATATACACTCACATACTTTTCTATCTCTCTATCCCTTCCCACTCATACCCTCCATCCATCCATTCCCACACACCCCATCCATCTATCTACCCATCCTTATATACACCTATATCAATCTATCCATCCATTTGCACATCCTCGCTGTCTATAACCTCATCCCTATATACCAGACTTAACCATATATAACCATGTACCTCTCTATCTACCCATCCCTTTCCACCCCAAAGGTCTCCCAAGCCCCACCCAGAAGCTGACACTTGCTCACCTTCACCATGGAGCTGCCAGAAATTGTGAGGAAGACAAGGATGCAAAAGGACCTTCTGGTCTCTGACCTGAGCTACTCCAAGCTGGGTGGACCCGAGTGGTGCATAGGGACCAAGGACATTTATAACCCTGAGGGGAGTGGGAAGGGGAAGGGGAAGGGGGAGAGGTTGAAGGTGTCCTTGTTTTCTGTTATGAACCAGGTTGGAGGAGGGGAGAGGAGGCCCTCATTGGTGGGGACGGGCTTCTGGGGCAGGAAGTGGAGGGGGAGTGACAAGAGCTCTTGAGCGGAGAGGAAACCACCGCCACCTTGCTAATCACATACACTGTGGCTTTGCTCAGGGAGCAAAAAAAACAGGCATCCAGGCTCTCAGGCCCCTAGCCCTCAGCTCATGGCCAAGCCCTGTTGCTCCTTGGTGGCCACAGATAAGAGCACCACAGACATGAACCCCCTGTAGAGCCTGGGCATGCCATGACCTGGTCTGGGTGTGTGGGGAAATCACGCATGGGGGGAGATCCCTTCTAGCCCCACTGTCCCCATGATCCTGTGGGTCCTTGGTAGATCCCTTCTGGATCCTGTCACCATGATCCTGGTAGATCCCTGTGATACCCCCCTCCAGCCTCATGGTTGTTAAAAATAGAATATTGTTAGAAATGCGCAGTTTGCATCTTGCACCTGATAAGAAAAAATTTCTGCCAAGGACTTTTTTCTTTCCCAGCCTTGCCACAGCCTTTCTCATGCTAATTGCAGTTTCTCCCCCTCACCTGCCTTAAGTTTTTCTCATGCGGATTGCAGGAGCCAAAATTCAATTATCTGTGTCCTTGAAAGCGGGGGGGGGAAGTAAACTTTTGGTGACCTGTTGTAGTTTCTGAGCATGCTTAATTAGCTGATGAATATTTACTTCTCCGCCCTGCATACTTAAGTAGTTAATTATACTATACATGCAATGTATGTTGTGATGTAACTTACATGTATGCTTGTATGAAACGGAAGTAAGCTGTAAGAGTTCCTGTTTCTGCACACGTGCCCAGGAGAGAGAAGATAAATTTCACTTGCAAATACCAATGCTTGGTCAGAGTAATCTGAGTACCTGACTCTGCTCTCACCTTTGTTTGCAAACAAATACCGCTTTTGTGCCGTTTAATGTATGTGTGTCTGTGATTTTTGCGGGCCTCCAGAGAAACAAACTGCTTTATGCATCAATTGGCAACCGCGGCAGGACATCTTCTGGATCACCGTGGAACCCAGTGACAAGATCGTCTCTGCCACCACGGGGAGTGTGCACCGAGCCGCCTTTTTGGGCTCACCCAGGGGGCTTCAGACGTGAGTCAGGGTATCCGAGAGATTAAAGGTTCCCGTGCAAAATTTTTGGTTTCTGAGGACGCCAGACACACATTCTGGCATTCTGATCGAGATCTCTGGGATACCTGAGTGAGCATACGAATTCCCTTGCCTATTTAGTCTGGATCCGGGGACAGAGACGTGTTCGGTTCGGTTTCATACTGGGAGATTTTTAGCCCAGTATGTGGTGTGCGTAAGATGTACTTTTGCAAACAGTCTGTTACTAGAATCTTTTGGTATTTGGTGTGCGTTAGGTTCACTCTTGTGGGCATTAATATGGATGCGGGTCGCTCCCGTGTAAAAGACTCAGGTACGCCTTTAGGTTATATATTACAAAACTCCAGTAAATTTGCAAAGCAGGCAGATTATGGGGTGAAGATGAGAAAGGGTGATTTAATTAAGTTTTGTCAACTCGAGTGGCCAACATTTGGGGTCCACTGGACCCCAAAAGAATCCTTTGTAGTAAAAGAAGTGATAGCTATCCATAAAATAGTTATGCAGGAGGGACATTGGGATCAATTTCCATATATAGATTGTTGATTGGAAGTGGTTCAAAATCAGCCACCTTGGATTAAGAAATGCTTAGTAAAGTCTCATGTGATGGTTGTTAAAGGAAAGACTCAAGGAGGACTGCCTGTACTCCCCGAGTCTAATGAGGGGGGGATTCTGAATTGGCTGAGTATCGGACCCGCTCTCCGGTCACCCCTGTCAGGTAGCGAGGATGAATCAGACACCTCCTCGGGATCCAGTCCCTCTGCACCGCCGCTCCCTCCCTCAGGGAAACCACCACCGGCATATCAAAGCATACCTAATGAGTTAGAGCGTGTGCCTCAGCCAAGTGCCCCATCTGAATCAGGGAATAAGGGCTATTATTTGCTCAAGACTGTAGAATCACAGCCGGTGCTGAATTGCCCGATGTGAGAGGTTATCGGAGAGGGGGGCAATGCAACATTTGTCTACACCCCATTTAGTACTTCAGATTTATTTAACTGAAAGAATCAGAGCCCCTCTTTTCGTGAAGACCCTGAAAAAATGAGGGACCTGTTTCGATCTATTGGGCAAACCCATCGACCCACTTGGGCTGATGTCCAGATGATGCTTCAAACCCTCCTGATCCCGGAGGAGAGGAGATTAGTACTGGGGGCAGCAGAGCGCATTGCAGCAGCCAGGGTAGAAGCGGAGGGAGCTGCTGGTCGTACCTTGCGTGATACCTGCCCTGTTGAGGAACCGAGATGGGATTATCATACTGCAGAAGGAAGAGAGCCGAGTGCATGGTATCTGGGGATTATAGTGGAAGCAATGGGAAAGGCAGTGCCTCGGGTTACTAATCTGTCTAAATTGTATGAAGTGAGACAGGGAAAAGAAGAGGATCCCTCAGCTTTCCTCGGGAGGCTGTACGAGGCGTTCCGCAGGTTTTCGGACCTAGATCCAGAAGCCCCAGATAATCAACGCGTGGTAAACCTTATGTTTATTGGTCAGTCCACTGCTGATATTCGTAAGAAGCTACAGAAAATTGAGGGAGGTGCTGGGAAACCAATTTCAGAGCTAGTGGAAATTGCATATACGGTATATGGGAATCATGAGCAAGTGCAGGAGTGCAAGGAGGATAAAAAGGCTCAGCGACAGATGGCAGCGCTGGCAGCTGCTATAACTGGAGGTAACCCTGGAAAGGCTGGGATACAGAAAGTTGAAGGAGAAGAGAGGGTGAACCAAGAGGTCACCTCATGCGGGCAGAGGAAAAGGGTGAGGACACAGAATGAAGGGGACGGGGATCTAAGACCACTACCCTTCAGGTTGAAGCCCAAGAAAATCCCATGGTAACCATTAGGGTTAATGACAAAAACTTTGAAGCCTTGGTGAATACTGGGGCTACATTTTCAATGATTCCAAAAAAATCCCCCTGTGCAGGAGCTAGTGAGCAGCATGTTCTTGTGGAAGGGATTGAGAAAACGGAATCCTGACTCCCCGTTTGTAAGCCACTCCTCACCAAATTGGGGGATCATTTACTTGAGGACTCCTTTGTATATTCTCCAAGTTGCCCGGTTGCACTACTTGGGCAGGACCTACTCACAAAACTGCAAGCTGAGATATTTTTCAGAGACGATCAGATGGTGGTCCAGCTACCTGTCAAGCAGAGCTCGAACTATCAGATGGCTCTCCTAGAGGACCGACGCCCTGTAGTAAGTTCTGAAGATCACATGACTGGAGTAGACCCTTGGGTATGGGCTGATGGAACCCCTGCACGAGCTAAGTCGGTCTCCCCGGTAAGGATCGTACTCAAGGATGGGGAGGGGCCCGTTCGGGTAAAGCAGTATCCACTCAGCCGAGCGGCCGGAGCTGGACTCAAGCCGTTAATAGAGAAATACAAGAGGTGCGGATGGCTAGTGGAAGGGTCCTCACCATATAATACCCCCATTCTTGGAGTGCCAAAGGCAGATGGGGTCTCATACAGACTGGTCCAAGACCTGCGAGCAGTAAATAAGAAGGTCCTTTCAGACCACCCTATAGTCCCAAACCCACACACGATTTTGACACAAGTACCAGGGGAAGCTGAAATATTTTCAGTGCTAGATTTGAAAAATGCTTTCTTCTCCATTCCCCTTCACCGAGAGAGTCAAAAATTGTTTGCTTTTGAATGGGAGGATCCAGATACTTTTCATAAAGCCCAACTCATGTGGACAGTTCTTGCACAAGGATTCATAGCAGCCCCCCATATTTTCGGACTTGCCCTTCAGAAGGACTTGGAGGAGTGGAAGGGATCGCACCCCGCAGTGACTCTCCTCCAATATCTGAATTACCTGCTAGTTGCAAGCCCAAACTTGCAACTCTGCGAGAAAGCCACCAGGTCACTGCTAAACACTCTAGAAAAAAAAAAGATATGAAGTCTCTAGAGAGAAAGCCCAAATATGTCAGCCTCAAGTTACATTTTTGGGATATAAGCTCTCAAAAGGAGTCAGAGCCCTGAGTGTGGATCGCATACAGGCAATCCAAGGTCTAGCCTCACCTAAGTCACCCAAGGAACTGCGGACATTCCTAGGGCTAACTGGGTTCTGTCGACTATGGATACCAGATTATGGTGGAAAGGCTAGACCACTGTATGACTCACTGACTAAGGAGAGTCTCACTGAATGGAAATGGACTAAAGAAATGCAGCATGCCTTTGATCTGCTTAAGGCAGCATTAACCCAGCCCCCTGCCCTGGCCATCCCAAATAATAAAAAGCCATATCGACTGTATGTTCATGAGAATCGAGGGGTTGCATCAGGGGTGCTGACGCAGCCATCAGGCCCAACTTGGAGACCCGTGGGATATTACTCAAAAGTTCTAGATCTGGTTGCGCTCAGGTGGCCAGCCTGTCTTTGGGCTGTGGCAGCCACAGCAGTGGTTGTCGAACAAGCCCAGAAGATAGTCATGGGTGCGGACATGGAAGTACACACCCCACATGGAGTTTCCCAGATTCTGGGGACTAAGGAAGGAAAGTTCTCAACACTTCCAGACAATCACGGTATGAGATATTTTTGCTCTCTAATCCAGGACTTACTTTCAAACATACTACAGCCTTGAACCCTGCAACCTTGCTGCTGGAACCAGGAAAACCAACGCATGACTGTCTTGAGGTCCTGAATCAAACCACACAGGTGCGACCTGATCTTGCTGAGGACCCAACTGAAGACCCAGATGCTGAATACTTCGTAGACAGCTCCAGCTCTGTCATCAATGGAAAAAGACGAACAGGATGTGCAGTAGTAACCTTGGATAAGGTAGTATGGAGGGAGTCATTGCCGAGCTCGTGGTCGGCACAGGCCGCGGAACTCACTGCGCTCACCCGAGCATTGCAGCTGAGGACAGGCAGGCGGGTTAATGTATACACTGATTCTCGCTATGCTTTCTCTATGGTCCATGCACACGGACTATTGTGGAAAGAAAGGGGTTTCATTACGGCTTCTGGGAATAAAATTGCTAACGGCCCTCAGATTATCAAGCTACTAGAGGCACTCCACCAGCCTAAAGAGGTAGCAGTCATTCATGTGCGGGCCCATGGGAAGGCTGCTGAGGAAAAGCATAAGCTTGGAAATGCAAAGGCTGATGCGGCAGCAAAGGAAGCTGCATTTATTGGTGGAGAAGCGGAGGAAGTATCCAGGCAGGCCTTGTCCCATGCCATGTGGCCTTACGTCCAGGATTTAGTCCCGCAGTATTCCCCTGAAGAAGATAAATTTGCACAGAAAGCTTGTGCAAAAAAGAACTCCCAGGGGTGGTGGATAGTACCGGGAGGAAAGGTCATGATACCCAGGCCATTGCTTCGGGAGGTGCTGCAACAGCTCCATGCAAGAACCCATATGGCTATGGGTGATCTAGTGATCCGCCAAGCAGTAGCCCCAGGGCTATATGTAGAAGCTCAACGTATTGCTACCAAGTGCATCACATGCCAGAAAGTAAACCCTTGAAAGAAACCCCCTGTGCCAATGGGAGGTAGACCGTGGGCAGTGTACCCTGGACAAGCATGGCAGATTGATTTTGCCGAGCTCCCACGGTCCGGACATCATGGTAGACTTGTCATGGTAGACCAGCTCTCCGGTTGGGTCGAGGCATGGCCCACCAGGACTGCCACTACGGCTACAGTAGTGAAGTATCTGTTGCAGGAGATCATTCCCCGGTATTCTCTGCCTGAATCCATCGAGTCGGATCAAGGACAACACTTTGTGGGAAAGGTAGTTCAAGAGGTCACACAAGCTCTCAAGATCACTTGGAAACTACACACACACCATGGAGACCACAGAGTTCAGGACAAGTGGAACGCATGAATAGGACCTTAAAAACTCTACTCACCAAGATCTGTATTGAAGCATGCCTTAAGTGGCCTCAAGCATTACCGTTAGCTCTTACTTGCATCCGAAACACTCCCCGATGGGGCATTAGATTAACCCCATATGAAATTATGTTTGGCAAGCCCCCTCGAGTCTTACCCCCTGGGATGCGAGAAAATGTAACTTTTGAATTAAGTAATAGCGAGCTTCATATGTACGTTATTGCTTTGCAATCTGTCTTGTCTTCTCTTCACAAGTATGCAGCCTCCTTTCAGCGTCTGCCTTTAGACGTTCCGGTACATGACTTCTGCCCGGGAGACTGGGTCTTGGTGGAGCGGTGAAAAAAGGAACCATTAACTGAGAGGTGGAGTGGCCCTTTCCAGGTACTTCTAACAACCCACACCGCTGTAAAGATGACTGTTGGATACACCATACCCGTGTGAAACGACATCCATGAGCGTTAGAGGACACCAACTCCCAGGACGAACTCACTCCGGAAGCTGAGTCGTCTTCAGAACAAGAAGCCAGCAGGTGGGGCTGTGAACCTACTGGTGATCTCCAAGTGCGCCTGAGACGGCTTAATCAAAGTTCAGAAAATTAGACAAGAAAGTGACAAAGAAAAAGTTTAGGCTGTATTTAATCTCAAGAAAGGGAAAATATGGTGGAAATCTTAATATGCCTTGTTGTTATCTATGTGGTAAAAGAGGCAGGATTGAATCGCCCTAGCCACCACCCTATATCCCCGTTTCCCCCAATTGCTCCCCCAGAAGCCAATTTGTATGTTGACATGATGGAAGGAATTGCAGGTACCTTCAATCTCACCAACTGCTGGGCCTGTGGGGGACTCCAAGAGGCCAGAGGCCGGTGGCCTTAAAGAGCTTTTCCTTTGGCCCCAAAGTGGCTAGTGAGTAGTAAGGTGGATGTTAAGAGTACTAGTTAAGAATGGGGAGCAGAAAGCATCTTGAGGGGGGAATATTGTTAAAAATAGAATATTGTTAGAAATGCGCAGCTTGCATCTTGCACCTGATAAGAAAAAATTTCTGCCAAGGACTTTTCTTTCCCATTCTTTCTCATGCTAATTGCAGTTTCTCCCCCTCACCTGCCTTAAGTCTTTCTCATGCAGATTGCAGGAGCCAAAATTCAATTATCTGTGTCCTTGAAAAGGGGGGGGCGGGGAAGTAAACTTTTGGTGACCTGTTGTAGTTTCTGAGCATGCTTAATTAGCTGATGAATATTTATTTCTCCGCCCTGCATACTTAAGTAGTTAATTATACTATACATGTGATGTATGTAGTGATGTAACTTACATGTATGCTTATATGAAATGGAAGTAAGCTGTAAAAGTTCCTGTTTCTGCACACGTGCCCAGGAAAGAAAAGATAAATTTCACTTGCAAATACCAATGCTCGGTCAGAGTAATCTGAGTACCCGACTCTGCTCTGACCTTTGTTTACAAACAAATACCACCTTTGTGCCATTTAATGTACGTGTGTCTGTAATTTTTGCGGGCCTCCAAAGAAACAAACTGCTTTATGCATCATGGTCATCATGATCCTGGGAGATTCCTAGTATATGGGATAGGCCTTCTGTGGTAGGCCAGTAGGGGGTGCTGCTGTGCTGAGCTGCCCATCTCACTGTGCCCTACCAAAAGCCATGCTTCAAGTGTCTCCCCTGGGATCCTTATGTCTGGCCATCCCCACTCCTGGAGCACACCAGCAAGCCCGGGGTAACCACTGCCACCACCAGCTCGATCTCAAGTAGGGCTCTGTGCAGCCCAGGGTACACGGACCCTGCAGACCTTGGGGGTGCTTTGCCCACAGCAAGATATATCTGGGTGCTTCTTACAGCTTTAAAAGTAGCTTCCCTTAGCTAGCTGAACAAAGGGAGCTATAAAACTAATCTCACCCTTTTAAGCACACACAGTGAGGAGTGCTTTAACAGATAGTTTTATTGATCAAGGAGGGAGAGCATAGGGAAGGAATATGAAATGAAAGGAAACTGCTTTGAGCAAATCAGTGTAGGCTTGTTTGGCCCTTTGGATACACATCTAGAACACTTCATCCCAAACTACTAGCTACATTTCAGGTAGGTTACTCACATGTTCACCCAGAGACTGAATGAGCTTGCTCTGGAGGCTGATTGATTGTTTCAGTGACCCAAAATGTCTGCCTGGAGGCAGTTCCTCCTGAGATCAGGTGACCAGACCTTTAAATACCCTTTTATGACCTCATCATCTGGCTCCAGCCAGAAGCAGGCAATGTCTGAACCCATCTGAACATACCAATCTTTTAAAAAGATGTCAGCATCCCCAGGTTGGGGCAGCCCAGCAGCCCCAAACTGGCCTGACAGGTACCTGGGCAGGCACTGAGACAAGGTTTCTGCACCACAAGCTGGGCTGGGGTGGGGGGGGAATGGGAGGTCTCAGGCCCAGGGACAGAGAGAGAAAGTGAAAGACGCTTTCACACTATCCACCCTCATTGTCCCCATGAGCCTGTGGATCCCTGTGATATTCATAGTTTCATAGTTTACTTCTAGCCTAGCAGTCCCTGTGATTCTGGGAGATCCCTGCTGGACCCCTTCCAGCCCCACTGTTCCCACGATCCTGGGAGATCCCTTCAAGCACCACAATCCTGATCAATCTCCAGTGGATCCTTTCCAGCCCCACTGTCCCCGTGCTCTGGGGATCCAGCTGCTTTGGATCCCGCCTTCAGCATCACAGACAGAGCCACCGGACAAGCCCAGGGGAGACGGATGGGGCTGGAGGTCCTGGGGCAGGGCCAGGTGTGTGTGGGGTGTGGGGCAGCAGTTATGACCTACCAGCTGCCAGCACTGGGAGAGAGCCCAAGAGTCCTGGCTCCCAGGAGCCCCGCATCCCCCTACCCCTGGGGTGGGGAGAGGAGAGGGAAGGGAGCAGGCATCCTGCCTCCCAGTCTCACTGCACTTCCTAGCCTAGAGCTGAAGGCAGAACCCGGATCCTGGCCCTCAGCCCCCCTGCTCCAACCCCTCCAGCCTCCACAAGCAGGGAAAGAACCCAGGTGTCCTGGCTCCCACCCACCCCTCCACCCCTTGCCCCAGGAACCCAGAAGTTCCCGCTCCACTCAGGAGAACCCACAAGTCCTGGGAGATTCCTCCCACCCCCCACTTCCCGAACGTGACACGAACCCAGTAGTCCCAAGTCTCAAGCCTCTTGCTCTGATCCACTAGACCCCGCATCTCTCCCAAACCTGAGTCTGGGCTCCCAGGCCCCCCTGCTGCAACCCCCACAGCCCCCACTGAACTCCCAGAGCTGGAGAGAGCCCGGGTGTCTGGGTCTGAGCTTTTCTACCCTAGCTCAATAAACACCAATAACATTTCTCCATATGTCTGGGAGGGGACTGGGAGCCCTGGAGGAGGCTGGGAGGCCGGACACCTGGGTTTTCCCCACAGTCCAGGGGGAAAGTGTTGGGATTGGGGTATTAAAACATGGGTGCCTGAAGCCTAGACATTTGGGTTCAGTCCCAGCTCCAGGAGAGAAAAGTGAGGCATGCAGGGCTGGAGGAGGGGGCTAAGATGCCTGGGTTTTCTCCCCAGCTATAGGAGAAGAGAAGGCGCTGGTGGATTACAGTATGGAAGGTTGGGATCCCAGACACCTGGGTTCTCTGTCCAGATCTTGGGGAGGAGTGTGTGTGTGGGGGGGTGGGTTTGGAGCAAGAGGATTTTGGGGCCCAGATGCCTGGGTTCTATGTCAAGCTGTGGAGGGGGAGTGGGGTCTTGGGGGCTGGGAGCCTGGGTGGATACAGGATTTAGATGCCTCTTCAAGTCCCTTTTCACCACATATAAAAACACAATGCATCTTTTCCTCCAATTAAAAAGCATTTCAAACTCTACGGAGATTTCCAGAGCCTAGCGCTGCCTCAGTCCAGTTTTGTTTCAAACAAAAACAACCACAGACCTTGCTGGAATGGGCACAACTTTACTAGCTTCATATACAAAAGGCTTAAAAAAAACCCAATGACCACCTGGGCCAAAATAGTCCAGAGAAATCATTTTGTTTACCCAAGTGTTAGTATAATTAAATGTCTGTCACTTATTCAGAAATCAGGAAAACAAAACCTTGCCTTCTTGACAATGCCTCCAATATGTCACTGTCCATCATGACTGTGCCTTCATCAGACAGGTCCACCCCTGCATCAAGGTATTTAGGTACAAGAAAAACAGGTATGAAGGGCTACGGAGTAGATGAGACACGTTACTGGAAGTGGCCAACAGAGAGCAACATGGCAGAAGAATGAAGAGCACGATTAGTGGAACATCAAGATTATTCAAGGGGTGGGGGTGGCATTAATACCTACAGAATAAAAAGATTAGCAGGGATTAGGTAAGTTATAATAAAATGTGAAATCAGTAGACCCCACCAGTGCTACCTGAGTAGAAATGTCACCGTCTCTCCTGGATAATGGGTGGGGCAGACATCAGAGTGAGAGCTGTGACTGCCTCCCTCCACCCCCAGATGTGTCCCTGTCCAGATCCCCAAGTTCTCCCTGCATCCAAGAGAGCCACTGTTGCCTGCTCAGATGTGTGAAGCCTCCTCCAGATGGATCCCTGCATCTCCAGTGTGAGTTGAGGTGTTCTGACTTGAGTCCTCCTCAAATGCTGCACGGAAGTTGGCCAGTATGGAGTGTCGAAGCCTGTCCCGGCAGCTGCCTCCCACAAAGGCATAGAGCAGTGGGTTGAGGCAGCTGTTGAGGTAGGCTAAGGGAATGGCCACATCAAAAAAGTGTTGCACCCCTGGTTTTTTGTAGTGGCCTGCAAGGGCAAGGAGGCGGGCAATGTGCAAGGGGAACCAGGAGATGAAGAAAGTGGCCACCACTGCTACCATGATCTTGAAGGGCCTGGAAGACCGGGTCAAGTGGTTTCTCTTCATAGCAGCTGCCAAGACCCCGTAGAAGCTCAAGATGAGGATGAAAGGCACCAGAAAGCCAGTCACAAAGCTGGTGAGAACCATTGCCTGCTGCCGGCTTGTCCACAGCCTGTCCACCTCCTCTGGAGAACCATTAACAAGAATGTAGTTGTCATAGCAATAAACGATTTCTCTCCCTGACTGCAAGTCAGTCCTAATGTCTCGGAAAGCCAGAGATGGGCTGCTCAGAGCTAAAGCCACTAACCACATGACCAAAGCCACCAGAGAAGCCCGGCGAGGCTGGCGGTGCTGGTGGGCCCAGACAGGGAGACACACGGAGATGCAGCGGTCAGCACTGATGATCGTGAGGAAGAAGACACTGGCATAGAGGTTAAGGTAGGTAATGGTCCCATAGATCTTGCATAGCACCAGCCCAAGTGCCCAGTGGAAACTCAGGGCAGAATAAGCCACTTCAACAGGGAGGAACAAGGTGAAGGTGAAGTCAGCCATGGCCAGGTTGAGATACCAGATGGTGACCACCGTCTTTGGCATCCGGAAGCTGATCACAAAGATGACCAAACCATTCCCAGTTACTCCCAGTAGGAACCCCAGCATGTAGAGGGTGGCAAGGATTACTGATTTCCTTTGTGTCTGTCTGGTGATGTCTTCTTGGTTCTTGTATGCATTGGAGTAGGCCAAGGAAATGGAGATGTTCATGTATGTAGAGGTGGGGTTGAACAAGAAGGACGAGGTCCCCTCCATTGTTGTCTCACCAGCCTGTCACATAGGAACCCAGATCTAATTTCACTTCCAGGGTGATAAGCTCAGAGAGTGAAGTAGAGTCTAGAGGCTAAGAGCTGGGAGCCTGGACACATTGGTTCACACCCTGCTCTGGGAGGAGAGTGAGGTCTGGGGGATGAGAGATGGGGGAGCTGGGAGCCCAAACACCTGAGTTCTCTCCCAGCTTTGACAGGGGAGCATTGGAGACCCATAGGTTTGAGTAGGAGAAGATGTAAAATCAACCTGAAGATGGGTTCCACCTCCAGCTCCAGGAACAGAGTTGAGGTTAAATGAACTGGAGTAAGGAGGGCTGGGAGCCTGGATGCCTGGGTCCTCTCCCAGCTCTGGGAAGGGAGCATAGCCTTAGAGAAAGTTAGCATAGGAGAGGTTGGGAGCCCAGACACCTGTCTGCTATTCCTAATTTTGGGTGGGTAAAGGAGTCTAATGCGTCAGAGCTGGATGAGTGTGTGTGTGTGTGGGGGGGGGTTCCTCTGTTGTACTCCAGCTTGGTGAGGGCAGCCAGGATTCCTGGGTTCCATCCCCACCCCAGGAAGAGAGAATGCGGTTGGATGGGTTCAGGGCAGAACCATGGTTTTCTTACCTGGGTATCAGGACACTAAATAGCTTGCAGAGAGATCCTAGATGCACGGTGCATGATGTCCAGGGCAGGAACTTGCTGGAGAAAGGTCCCAGAGAGGAGCTGTGGTTTAAAGATGCAGTCCTGAGAATAGAATCCAGGACAATGACCTCAGCACTTTCATTTCCTGCTTTAATTGGGCCTCCTATGAGTGACAGGAAGGGGAAGTGGCCAAATGATACCTACCCCAGGATCACCTTCCCTCAAGCTAACTGACCTGGGTCCCAGGATGGACCATCAAGGAATAAATCAGAGCCATACACTCTTTCTAGCAACCAGCAGCTGCAGCTAATTTTCATACAGCTCAAGGCAGGATGGGTCAAACTAAGCTACAGACCCACACACTAGCTGTGGTCCAAACCACATGGATGACAACATCCAGGTTCATTCACCTGCTCCTGGAGGATCATGGGAACATTGAGCTGGAAGGGACCTCAGGAGGTGGCATCAAGGCCAGCTTCTGCTCAAGGCATGGTCAGGTCTGGTGGCACCAGAGTGAGGCTGAAAGAGCAGATGGAGGAGACAGGAGAGGTTGGAGATGAGGTTACAGGGATGGTCGTGTTGGAGGGAGCTATAAGAGATACTTCTTTCAATCATCCTCCCTGGCTACATCATAAGACCATGGGCTTGAAGGGCCCCCAGGAGTTTGCATCTCAGGGCAGGATCAGCCTCAACTAAACCATCCCAAACCAAGCATTCATCCAATCTGCTCTTGAAGATCTCCAAGGATAGAGACCCCACCATCTCTCTGGGAAGCCTGCCCCCCTGCTGGACACCCTCATGGTCAGGAATTCCTCCTGATCAGCCTCCAATACCCCAGCGCCCAGATTCTGTCATCTCCCTTCCCCCAGTTCTATGCCTCCGCCAGGCCCATTATCTCATTTGTTCTGGAAATGCAAAACAGGATGGATGTCACAACCCAGCCAACAGGAACCCATCACCCCACAGCATCTCCTCCCCACCCCCCGCAGCCCTTTATCAGCCCTTCCTCTGCCAGCTGGCACCTTGTTACAGAAATGTGAGGGCAGCAGAAATAATTTGGGTGTTGTCATTACTGAAGAGCACACCACTGGATCCACAGGGCTCTGCACTGGACCCCTTGCTGTTCCATATCACAGCATCAGTGGCTCTAGGGCTTAAAGCAGGGGGTGCCCATGCAGAAATGTGTCATTTCATGGGACAGGCTTCCCAAACACACAAGGGGCCCATGGCCATGTTGTCTCAGTGGAGATGGAAGCAGAAGCCAGGAGACCTTATTTGGATTTGAGGTCCAAACAACCTAGGGGTAGGGACTGTGAAATCAGAGCTCCATGCCCAGGAGAAGCCACCAATGGCAGAAGGGCAAGAGAATGGGGAGGGTGGGTTTTTTTTTCATTCTCTATGACTTGATACACTTTGGCATGCACAAGATATAACATCTTCTTCATCTTCTGGATCTGCTGGGCATGGCCAGATCGGAACCAGTTGCAGACCACATGGTGACATCATAGCAACTGGATTCCACCTCTTTCTGATAAGTCTCCATGTCCACATCTGCCATGTCCTTATGAAAAAAAGAGGTGTACTCACAGTGGAAGCTAGGGACAGTTCTCAAGGAGGACTATACTTTAGTGGCCAGCACTTGTATGGAAGTGATCAGGAAAGCCAAGGTGGTGACTGAGTTTAGGTTAGCCACAGGAGTCAAGGACAATACCTTCTTTAGGTATGTAGGCAGTAGAAGGAAAACAAATGGAAGTGTGGGACCTGCTTAACACCTTGGGACAGCTGGTAACTGACATTCAGGAAAAAACTGAACTCCTGAATGCCCACTTTGCTTCAGTATTTCACCAGACCATGGGGAAAGTCAAGCGAGATAAGGCTTAGAGGGGACATGCCAGGACTGACAGCCTCCCCACGGTGGATGCTGAGCAGGTGCAATACCAACTAGAAAAGCTAGACATTTATAAGTCAGTGGGACCAGATGGATTTCACCCGGGAGTGCTGATGGACCCGGCTGAGGTCATTGCAGGACCCCGGCGAAGCTCTTTCAGAATTTGTGGCACCTGGGGGATATCCCTGAGGATTGGAAGAGGGCCAACATTGTGCCCATCTTCAAGAAGAGGGAGGACCCAGGCAACTATAGGCCAATCAGCCTAACCTCCATCCCAGGGAAAAACCTGGAAAACCTCATTAAAGAATCCATGTGTGTTACACTTGTGGAAGGTAAGATTTTGAATGACAGTCAGCATAGCTTTGTCATGGGTTGGTCTTGTTTTACCGATCTCATCTCCTTCTACAACCAAGTATCTCACCACCTGGACATGGGAGACAAGGTAGACGTTATATATGTAGACTTTCAAAAGACTTTTGATCTTGTATCCCATGATATCCCTGTGGAAAAACTGGAAGATTGTGGGATCATCTGCTTGATGGTTCTTTGGGTGGGAAACTGGCTATGGGGTAGGACCCAGAGAGTTCTCATGTGTCATCCTGGCATGAAGTGGCCAGTGGTGTCCCTCAGGGATCCATGCTTGGACCAGTGCTTTTCAACATCTTTATCAATAATTTGGATAGGGGAGTGAAAAGCTTGCTGGCCTAGTTCGTGGATGACACGAAGTTATGGGGCAGGGTGGCCATGGCAAAAGATGGGTTGCAGATATAGGTGGACCTGGACAGGCTAGAGAGTTGGTCAGACTGGAACGAGATGAAGTTTAACACTTCCAAGTGTAAGGTGCTCCAGCTGGGGGCAAACAACCCTCAACATACATACAAGCTCAGAGGTGACAGCCTGAATTGCACTATGGCTGAAAGGGACCTAGGTGTAATGATTGACCATCACATGAACATGAGCTGTCAGTGCGATGAGGTGGCCAGCAGGGCAAATAACACGCTGTCACGCATCAACCGATGCATCTCCTGTAAAACTAAGGAAGTGTTACTCCCGCTGTACTCAGCACTGGTGAGACTGCAGCTGGAGTACTGCATCCAGTTCTGGGCACCACCATTCAATAAGGTTGTGGAAAAAACTTGAGACGGTCCAGAAAAGAGCCACCTGCACAATCAAGGACTTGCAAGGAAAGCCATACGAGGAAAGGCTGAGGGACTTTGGCCTCTTTAGCTTAAAGAAGAGAGGGTTGAGAGGGGACTTGATAGCAACTTTTCACTGTATCAGAGGAGTGCATCAGGAGCTCAGTGAACTAGGGCACCCCTGGGGAAGACCAGGACCAATGGATATAAATTCCTGGAAGGCCGCTTCAGGTTTAATACCAGGAACAACTCCTTGACACTCAGGGTGTACAGACTGGAATAAGCTCCCTCCAGAGGTGGTGCAGTCACCTAGCCTAGAGGTTTACAAGAGGAGACTAGACAGTCACCTTGCTGGGCTCACCTAACCCCAGTTGTCTTCCTGCCTAGAGCAGAGGGTGGGCTGGGGAGGGGGGCTGGACCTGATGATCTGTGAGGTCCCCTCCAGCCCCACAATCTATAAACATATGACTGGAAATTCATGGATCCGATGCCTGGTAGGTCATATAATGTGATGCTGGGGTAGTGGGGACAGTCAAAAGGCCCAGGTTCCAGTGTTGTTTCCTTTCCTTCACCAGTTTTAGCTGCATCACTCTCTCCAGGTCTGGGAAGGGAACCCGAGCATCGTGTCTCTTTATCCCACTGCGCTGACCAAACACACCCCTCCCAAAGCCCCAAGCGGTTGCCCCGGCACGTGGGTTCTACCCCTCTCTCTGGGGAGGGAGTGGAATCTGGTGGATTAGAGCAGGGGGCTGGAAGCCCAGACACCAGGTCCCAGCTGGGAGGAAGGTGTGGGTTAGAGAACAGGAGCTGTGGATCCTGGGTTCTCTACAGACCCTGGGAGTGAGCTGGGGTCTGGTTGATAATAAGCGGGGGCAGCTGGGGAGAGCAAAAGCCACATAGGGTAACTGCAGCCTGGCTTCACTGTTATTTCCATGGGGGTCACACGGCACCTCTGCATCCCAGAAAAGCCTTGAATGGAGTCTCAGACCCCAGTCAGGACCCCCACACAAGAATCCACTTCCAACACCTCTCTAACTACTTCCCACCCTTCCTTTTTGCTGCTACTGACCCTTCTAGGGCAGACCAGAGCCCTAGGGGGGAGCTGGGCTGCAGCACAGCCCAAGGCACCCCAGCCTGCCTGCCCTCTCCCATCACCCCATACCCTTGGTATAAGCACTTATCTCTAGCCTCAGTTTCCCCACAGCTCTTACTTTCTGTGGACAGGAGGTTCCCTATGGCTGCTGCAGCTGGGGGAGTTGGGGGGAAAAAGTTAGTCCCAGGCTTCCCATGGTCCTGAGGGAAGACCCCTGAAACTGAAAGCAACAGGCTAACATGACCATCTCTCAGAAACACAAATGAACTAGGCAGTGGCTGACTGGGAGCCAGGGCTGGCCAAGGTAGGGAAAGGCTGAGAAGATAAATCAGTGGGGGAGCATTTGGGAGGCACTGACACAAAGAGAAGTGGCTTGACACGTACCGAGTTTCATCCTGAAGAAGGAGAGGCAGGAAGAACCAGGGTGGCCTCATCTAGAGAAGAGATGACCAAAGAGAAGACTTGATAATAGTTTTAAAGACCTGAAGAGATATGACAAAGAATGGAGATGGACTTTTCTCAGTGGCTGTAGAGGACCAGGGTAGGAGCAACAAACTCAAGCTGCAGGAGGGGAAACTGAGGCTGGAGATGAGGAGGAACTTCCTACCTCTGAGAATGGTCTAGCAATGGTCTGCGCGTCTCCTACCTCTGAGGATGGTCCAGTAATGGCCAAGGCCACCTAGAAAAGTGATGGAGCCTCCATCCTTGGAGACCTTCAAGACCAGGTTGAATGGACACATGGCTGGGATGGTTGAGTCGATGGTTTAGTCAGACCTGATCCTGCCCTGACCAAGAGGCTGGACTAGATGTGACCTCCTGAGGTCCCTTTCATTCCAACTTGCCCATGATCCTATGACACAGTCCAGGAGGAGCCTGGGAAGAAACAGCTCTTGTATTCGTGGGGTCATGGTCTCTCCAACCCACCAAGTGACTTCATCTCCAGCCCCTTCCCTCCACAGATACTCCCTCTGCTCTTCCAAGGGAACCAGCACCACTGAGATCCCACCAAAGCCAATACCTCAAGGTGGACATACCTACCTGACACCAGTTGACTACATGACAAATCAAGTCAAGGTAATTTCTCTACCATGGTCTGCTTCCATGCTGGTCCCTTCTCTATTAGCCTGCAGACAGACCTAGCTCCATTGCATCACCTGAAGACTCCAAACTCACCTGGACTTGAACCCAGAATCCCCCAAGAGTGGCATAAAATCAACACATGAATGAGCTTTGACCAGAATAGACCTTGCCCTAGGCTCACTCAGAGGGGGAAGTAGTGCGAGTCCCCTTCCCCTGCCCCAACCAGGATCAAAAACCTCCACTGAGCATCTCACTGTCAGCCCCCAAGACACTAAGCGCCACCCCCCCCAAAAAAAGAACATACCTCCTGATTGGCCAAACCAGGACCTCTGTGATGATGCACATCCACACAGAGGTGGACCCCAGGTTGAATCTGAATCAACTGCAGCATGGCCTCCAAGATCCTTGGAGCTCCCCCCACAGCAATTCTCTGCCCAACTAGTGCCCCCTTCCCTGACCACCTGGGGTAGCACCAGCTGAGCCCTTTTTCCCAAATTGGAATCACAATTCCACAGTCCTCATAGACCAAGAAAGGACACACAGAGTCCACAAAGTGGGACCTAACACTGTGGTAGGAGGAGGTGCCCATGCTGGTACCTATGGGTGGATCTAGGATGTTGAAAAGGGGGATACAGATGAGGGATGCATCATCCCATAAAACACAACACACTTTGTTCTCCGGGGAAAGAGAAACTAAATGCTTTACTAATGTATTGGGGCCCTAGTGCTGTAGTATTCAGTTTAAGATCAGAGCAGAAGTCAAAGGCAACCTTTGAGATGTGCACTCGTTTGCTAGATTACAGACTCAGTTTCAGAAGCAAAACACAACATGCTAGGCAAGAAAAACCCCAGGGAATATAGTCCAAAGATGCTGTGCTCCATAGCCATTGTAGTTAAATCTCTGCTTCTTATTCAGATTCAGTGGGCTGAATGGGCCAAGGAGGGCCATGCCCCCCCAGCTCCTACTTGGCCCAGCCCCCCAGGAAGCTGCGCAACCCCCTGCAAGCACGTGTGCCAGGTTAGGGGGGAGTTACCCACCTGTTCCTTCCCTTGGTGGAGGGGACGGACTCCTCTTAGCCCCCCAAAAAACAGCGAGGCACCAGGCGGACCTTCTGCGCATGCACACAGTTAAAAAAGGGCCCAGCAATGGAACAAGCCTCAGCTTGGTCCCGGCTCTGGTGCAAGATGCACGGGTGTAAGCCCTCTGCACCCCTGTGAGCCTAGGGACCCCAGAAGAGACCCCAGGACCCCCGATGAGCCCCAGCCTGCCCGCAGGTAAGCAGGGGCCCATGAGGGAAGGGACCTAGTCAGCTGGGAGTGGGTTGAGAGGGCTGAGGAGGGTCACGCTCCCCTCATGTCCCCCGCCCTCCAGCTCCTACATCACCCAGCCCCCCAGGGAGCCACACGACCAGGCCGCTCAAACAGGTGCACTCCCAGGCCCAGCGTGTGAGTTAGTGCGGGAGTTTGCACGGGAGAGCATGCAGAAAGGCCTGACCCTGCCTGGGAGCCCCCCAGAGTAGACAGTCCCAGCCGTAGCCAGCCCACCAGCAGCATGACATGGATGGGCATGCACTGCACCCTGAGGGTCCCCTCAGGGTCTGTGCCCCTCCCTCTGGCTCCTCAGAGGCCTCCACCCAGATGGAGCGAGAGGCAGCGAGCTGCTGGGAAGGGATGGCCTCCGCCTCTGTCCCCTGGGGAGGACGCTCTTCTCAGCCAGATGGGCTGACCTGCTCCACTGAGCTTCAAACTAAGCCCACCAAGGGATGGGGGGACTACCACCACTGCTGGCCCACTGAGCAACCCTTGCAAAGCCAGCAGGCCAAGGCACTTAAGGGAGCCCACCCCTGGAACAAAATGTAGGCATGGCAGGGGCCCTCAAGGGGACACTTGCCTGCCTGTACACAAATGCCAGGAGCTTGGGGAATAAACAGGAGGAACTCGTCCTCCTGTTAAACACTAATAACTTCGATGTCATTGGGATAACAGAGACCTGGTGAGACTCGACCCATGACTGGACCATGGGTATAGATGGCTATACCCTGTACAGGAGGGATCGCGTGGACAAAAGGGGCGGGGATGTAGCTCTCGATGTCAAGGAAAGCTACGCGTCCCTGCAAGCTGATGTTGGTGACCACGGTGGACAATTTGAGACCCTCTGGGTTAAAATCCGTGGGAAACACGCTGCAGGGGATATTATGGTGGGGGTCCACTACAGACCCCCTACCCAGAGTCAAGACCTTGACCAGGAGTTCACCAGGGAATTGGCTGAGGCTGCAAGCTCCCGGTGTATGGTTGTCATGGGAGACTTTAACTACCCAGACACCTCGTGGAAGGAGCGCTCGGCCAAATCTGAGCAGTCACAAAGCTCTCTCTCGTGTGTGGATGACCTCTATCTGATGCAGGAAGTCTACAGGCTGATGAGAAGCAAAGCACTGCTTGACCTTGTGCTGGCAACCAGGGTGACCTAATCAACGACCTAACGATCAAGGGAAGCTGGGTGATAGTGACCATGAACTGATCACCTTCACCATCTGCCACAAAGCTGGCAAATCAGTCAGTAATACAGAAGTCCTCGACTTCAGGAAAGCTGACTTTGACAAGCTAAGGAGGCTTGTCAGAGAGGCCCTAAAGGGCCACAACCCAAAGGCGAGGGGAGTTCAGGACGAGTGGCTGTTCCTCAAGGGAGCAATCCTGGATGCACAAGCAAAGTCCATCCCATCTCGGAGGAAAGGCAGCAAAAGGGCACAGCAGCCCGCTTGACTCTCTGGGGAACTGGCAGACCTCCTGTGTCTTAAAAGGCAGACCTACAAAGGATAGAGGACTGGAGCCGCCACCAAGGGGGAATACTCGGCTCTGGTCCGGACCTGCAGAGAGTAAAATCAGGAAAGCCAAGGCTGAGACTGAACTCCAGCTAGCTACAGGTATCAAAGACAATAAAAAGTCCTTTTTTAGATATGTGGGGAGCCGGAGGAAAAGCAAGGGCAACATCGGACCCCTGCTGAACCAGATGGGGCAGCTGACAACTGACACCCATTGCTAAATGGGTACTTTGCATCGGTTTTTCACCAGTCCCATGGGACGGCCCTGCCAACTGTGGGTCAGGGAGGCCCCATCGAGGGTCCAGAGGAGGCCACTCGTATGGTTGGGGGCCTCTGTGGGAAGCCCCATGAGGAGAGGCTGAGGGACCTGAATCTCTTCAGTCTCCGCAAGAGGAGACTGAGGGGGGATCTTGTGGCTGCTACAACCTTATCAGGGCAGCAGGGACTGGGGGAAAGTCTGTTCACCAGGGCCCCCCTTGGGGTCACCAGGAACAATGGCCACGAGCTGAGGGAGGATAGGTTTAGGTCGGATATTAGGAAGAACTACTTCACGGTAAGGGTGGCCAGAGCCTGCAATAGGCTTCCCAGAGAGGTGGTGCTCCCACCTTCCCTGGAGATCTTCAAGAGGAGACTGGACAGGCACCTGGCTGGGGTCTTATGACCCCTGCCACCCCCAGTGCTCCTTCCTGCCCCTGGCAGGGGGTCGGACTAGATGATCTGTCTAGGTCCCCCCTGACTCATTGACTCTGTGATTCGATGATCGAAGCTGACCTCGTGAAGGAACACATCGACAGGCTGGGTATCTTCAAGTCAGCCGGCCCTGACGGGTTACACCCCAGGGTACTCGGGGAGCTGGTGAGCATCATAGCCCAGCCCCTGGCACGGGTCTTCGTGAGCTCCTGGCGCTCTGGTGAAGTGCCCGATGACTGGAAGAAAGCCAATGTGGTGCCTGTCTTCCAGAAAGGGAGGAGAGTGGATCCGGCTAACTACAGGCCCATTAGCCTGACCTCTATCCTGGGGAGAGTCTTGGAAAAGATTATCAAGGCGACCATCCTTAACAGACTAGCTGACGGCAATATCCTGAGGGATAGCCAGCATGGGTTTGTTGCGGGTAGACCTTGCTTGACCAAACTCATTTCCTTTTATGACCAGGTGACCTATCACCTGGACAAGGGGGAAGAGATTGATGTCATATATCTTAACTTTAAAAAAGCCTTTGATCTGGTATTCCATGATCACCTCTTGGCTAAACTGGCTAACTGCAGCCTCGACCTCACCACGATCTGCTGGCTGGGAACTGGCTCCACGGTCGGACCCAGAGGGTGGTGGTCGACGGTGGTGGTCGATGGGAGCCAATCATCTTTGAGCCCAGTTTTTTTCTTTTGAGCCCAGTTTTTTTCTCCTGCCCAGGCGGGGGGTCAGACTTGAAGATCTACAAGGTCTCTCCTGACCCGGCTTCTGTGATTCTATGATCTTGGTGCACGGTCACCAGTGGGGTCCCCCAAGGCTCTGTCCTAGGGCCTATACTGTTTAACACCTTCATTAATGATGTAGACATTGGAGTCAGAAGCGGACTGGCCAAGTTTGCTGGACACCAAACTCTGGGGTAAAGCATCCACACCTGAGGACAGGAGGGCGATCCAGGTGGATCTGGACAGACTCATGAAATGGGCGGATGAGAACCTGATGGTGTTTAACACGAAAAAATGCCAGGTTCTCCACTTTGGGGGGGAAAAACCTGCAGCATCCTTATAGGCTTGGCAGTGCTTCGCTGCCCAGTACTACAGATGAAAGGGACTTGGAGGTCATGACTCACCACAAGATGAACATGAGCCTGCAATGTGATGCTGCGGCTAGTAAAGTGACCAAAACGCTGGCTTGCATCCATAGATGCTTCTTGAGCAAATCCCGGGACGTCATTCTCCCTTTGTACTCGGCCTTGGCGAGGCCGCAGCTGGAGTACTGCGTCCAGTTTTGGGCCCCACAATTCAAAAAGGGTGTGGAGAAGCTTGAGAGAGTGCAGAGAAGAGCCACACGCATGATCAGAGGTCAGGAAAACAGACCTTACAACAACAGGCTGAGAGCCATGGGGCTCTTTAGCCTGGAAAAGCGCAGGCTCAGGGGTGATCTGATGGCCACCTATAAGTTTACCAGGGGTGGCCACCAGGATCTGGGGGAACATCTGCTCCCCAGAGCACCCCAAGGGATGATGAAGTTGAACAGTCACAAACGCCACCATGACCAATTCAGGCTGGACATAAGGAAGAACTCCTTCACGGTCCAAGCCCCCAAGGTCTGGACCAGCCTGCCAGCGGAGGTGGTTCAAGCCCCTACTTCGAATGCCTTCAAGACGCATTTGGATGCTTATCTTGCTGGGATCCTATGACCCCTGCTGACTTCCTGCCTCTGGGGTGTGGGGCTGGACTCAATGATCCTCCGGGGTCCTTTCTAGCCCTAATGTCTGTGAAGTCTATGAATCCAGTGAAATGGAGCCTTCTTGACAGTACTTGACTGCCAGTCATTTATACACCCAAGGTCATAGGACCACACTGGAGTGGAGGATTTTAGCTAGAGCTAACAAGTCATCAGGGTTGGGAAATGGAAGTCAGAGGCTGGGTGAACAGGCAACAACTTTGCAGAAGAAAGGAGAGTTTGATCAATGCAAGATTTATGAGCACTGAAAAGGAGAGAGGGTTGTTAACACCTGTAGACTGGAGATAAGGATGAGTTGTGGAGTCAATGAGCTGCCTCAGTGCTGCCTGAATAGAAATGCTGCCCGCCCCCCAAGTTGGTTCTCAAAAGTCTGGGTGGAGCAGAAATCAAAGGGAGTACAGCTGGATCCATCCTGTTGCATCCCTATGATGCTACAATGGGTCTTATACCAGGCAAGGAGACTAAGACAAGGTTGTCCTAAACTAAAAGCAAATTAATTGAACCCTAACAGATACAATTTTAATTAAAATGAAAGCAGCATTAGCAGTTAAACATTTTAAGTTTGTAGATAGTCAAAGCAGATGCTCACCACCCTGTAGTGTTGCACCTTCACCCATTGATCAAGCCGATGAAGTCTTGTCCGGGGCTTCTGGCTTCCACATCCGATGTTGAGACAGGATGTTCAAGTGGTGACAGGTTCTCCTGAGGCTTTCTTCAGAATTGCTCTCTCACCTCTCTTTATATACCATAGAGTTTGTATTTCTTAACACAAAATTAACTAAAGTTGTCCCCCTAATGCATATAAATAATCTGGCTTCTGTTTGCCAAATACGTTACCTTTAACTGGAATTTTCTGTTCTAAGGACATCTTTTCATTCTTAGGAGGGGGTAAGTTTTGCTCTGACAGTTTCTCTTTTGCCCAGGTTATATTTATACAATTTAGTTAGCCAACTTCCTGATTCATTTTAAGTCAGGGACAATATTTTTCTACCTTCTGTTTTTGCTGGGTGCAGATTTCAACCACAATTCAAGCTAAGCACGCAGTTTGAACTGAGCACAAAGGCTAAATGCAGGCATGAAGACTTCTGGGTCCCAACAATCCCTGCCCTTAGCTCCCCCACTTACAAAGCTGCCCCCACCCAATTGACCTCCAGCTGCTCCCATGGTTTCCCCCAAAGCCTTTTCCAAGACTCAGTCCATCGATGACCATGTCCTCCAGAAACATCTTCAGCTTCTGGTATATCACATTGTACAATCCTTTGGCTACTATCGCCATCCTCAGTGACACCATGCTGTGTCAGGGTCATCTTCAAGTCACCCAGGTCCTCCCTCAGCTGCTTTTGCACCTTTGACTTGGATACATCCAGGGTCAAGGGACAGTTGATCATGTTTTTCAACACTTTGGTATCCTTCTTGATGTGGCTGGTGAGTCTTACCAGGGATCCAGCACCCAGGTGAAAGACCCAGCAGTACCCAATCATTAAATACCTCTGGATCAACATACAACAGATAATGGAGAGACCTGGGATAGGGCTGGCAGCGATGACACAGGGCTCGAGGGCTCTCTAGATGTGCTCCTACAGTGCTGGATTTTCCCTTTGCAAGACATTGGCAGAAAGGTTGGAGAGCCCGAGGAGAAGGACATGCTTCTTTTACTCATCCCTCTGGCCACCCAGCTCATCCTACAAGATCTCTTGCAGACTTGGAGTCCTCCCTTCTCTTGGATACAAGGAAAACCCATGGCATGGGGCTCACCTTTACAGCCAGCAAATGCTTGAGGCAGTCATCTCTGATGACCTGCAGGGTTTGCTCCTCGCTGAAGCCAGCCTTCCTCTTCAAAATCCTGGCCCACCTCACTGCACACACGCTAGAATTTCTTTGCCATTCTGTGAATGTCGGGGGCCAAATCAGCATCAAAGGATGTGGAACTTTTGCAGGCCACAATGACAGAGAAATGCACGGTGAGGAATGAGAAGAGCACAAGGTTTCCCCTCTGCACCACCGCTGGCTCCTGCGTTCTGCAAAGTGAAACCCATACAGAGTTGTGTTTAGGCAAATGACTATTAACATCATTAATATAATAGAATTATATGCAATTTATTCATATAATAAATATATCCTAATACATTATAACAATTATGTATCAAATTATATAGTGTAGTACAGGATTAGCCCTCCTACCCTAGCCCACTGGAGTCTAGATTTTCCAGCTCAAGCTTGCTTGAAATATTAGACCTAATCCCCCGCCAAGAGCTTTGATATAAAACCTAGACTTCCAGGCCCCCAGCACCACTGCCCCATTCCCCAGCTCTGCCCCCCTCCCAGAACCAGGTGTCCAAGCTAGCAGTCCCCCATTTCTAATCCTCAGGCCCCACTCCCTGCAGACAAGGGGGAGGTCCCTTCCAGCCCCACTGTCCCTGGGATCCACATGCATCCTGGAAGCCTAGGGAAGATGGCAAGGCCTGAGGGGCACTGGGTAGGGCCGGGGTTGGAGTCACAGCTGGAGTCATGTCATGAGAAAAGATATGTGGGCTCTGGGACGATGCCAAGAATCTAAAGGCAGAAGGAAGTAGCCCCCATGGTTATAACCTACCAGTACCGGGAAGGAACCCAGGCCTCACTTCCCACAAAGAACCCAGGCATCCAACCTCCCAGCACCTCCCATCCACACAAGTCCCCCAGGCCCCATTTCTCTCTAAAGGTTAGGATAGAACCCAGATGTCATGCCCCCTGTCCCCCACTGGATCCCATTTCCTTTTAAGATAAGGGAGAGATGCTGGAGAGGCAGGGGAGGGCCTGGGATGCCTGGGTTCTTTTGCCCCGCTCCAGAGGGGTGTGTGCTGTAATGCCCGGGGCAACCAATAGAGGGTAGCAGAAGGCCATGGCAGGGGGCAGGGGGTGGCACCCAACTCTGCCCCACTGAGGTCTTTTCATTCAAGACCTCTCACTCTTCTCCCCTCAACCATCCACTGCCATTCACTGTGACCAGCCTGGGGAAAAGAGCCCAGGCAACGGGGCAGCGGGGATGGGGGGAAAGAGTACAAACTAAGTAACAAGATCCTGCTCCACTCAGGAAACCCCAGGAGTCCTGCCCTCTCTAAGCCATTAGGCCTCACTCACTTCTCAGAGCTGGGAAAATACAGGTGTCCCGAGTCTCAACCTCCTTGCTCCAGTCCACTAGATCCCTCTCTTCTCCATGAACTGGGAGAGAACCCAGGTGCCTGGGCTCCCATCCTTCCTCCCATAGCCCATTGGCATCTCGAGTTTCCAGCTCAGTCCTGCTCCAAGTAATAGACTCCACTCCCAGAGCTGGAAAGAACCCAAATATCCAGGCCCTCAGCTACTTAGCTGTAATCCTCCTAGACCCCACTCCAGTCCCTGAGCTGGCGAGAACCCAGGTGTCCCAGCTCCCAGCCCTGACCCGACCCCTCCCAGAACCAGGCTGGGCCCCCAACTTCTGTAACCTATTCCAATAGACCCCAATAACATTTCCCCACATCCCTGGTGAGCAGGGGCGGGGGAGCAGGGGTGGGAGCCCAGATGCCTAGGTGCTCCCTCCAATCTAGGAGGGAGTGCAGGGGCTTGAGATATTAAAACATGGGTGCCAGGAAGCCCAAACACTTGGGTTAAATCCCAGCTCGGGGGGGGTAGGGTCTTGGGAGCTGGAAGCCTGGGTGGATCTAGGGTTCTGCTGCTTCTGCAACCCCCTTTATACTACATGTAAAAATATGACATCTTTTCCTCGAGGTAAAAAGCAACTCAAACCTTTACCAGGATGCCCAGAGCTGGAGAGATCCCAGATGTCCAGGTCCCATCTTTCCTACCCTAGCTCAATAACCCCCAATAACTTTTCCCAATATCTCTGGGAGGGGACTGGGGATTAGAGCACAGGGTGCTGGGAGGTCAGATGCCTGGGTTCATCCCCCAGTCTGGGAGAGTATTGCGGGGCTTGAGGTACTAAAACATGGGTTCTTAGAAGCCCAGATACTTGGATTCAATCCCAGCCCTGGGAGAGAAGGGGCTAGGGGCTAGGACACCTGGGTTCCCACCCAAGTTATAGGAGAAGAGATGGGGCTGATGTCCCAGGGAGGTTAGGAGCTAGGACATTTGGGTTCTCTCTACAGCTCTGGGGGAGGAGTGTGGTTTGTGGGGTTGGAGCAAGGGGAGTTGGGAGTCTGGATGCCTGGATCCTATGCTCAGGTCTGGTGGGAGAGTGACGTCTTGGGGGGCTGGGAGCCTGGGTGGATCTAGGGTTCTGCTGCCCCCTTTTATTGCATGTAAAAATATGACTTATTTTTCCTCCAATTAAAGAGAAACTCAGAGCTTTATTGGGTTGCCCAGAGCCTGGCACCATCTCAGTCCAGTTTCATTTAAAATAAAAACAACAACAAACTTTACTGGAATGAGCAAATTTACTAGCTTCATATATGAAAGACTTTAAAAAAAAAAAAAAAAAAAAACACAACCACCTAAGCCAAAATAGTCCAGAGAAATCATTTTGTTCAACCGGTAGTTAGCATAATTAATCGTCAGTCATTTATTCAGAAATCAGGAAAACAAAATCTTGCCTTTTCAAACATCTGGACAGTGCCTTCAACATGTTACTGTCCATCTTAGCCACAACTGCATAACAGGCCCGCCTCCGAATCAGATAGGCCCTCCCCTGCATCAAGGCATTTAGCTATAACTAAAAGAAGGTCTGAAGGGCGAAGAAATAGAAGAGAGACATTACTGGGAGGGGGGCAACAGAGAACAACATGGCAGAAGAACGAAGAGCTTTATTTGCAGCATATCAAGACCATTCCGAAAACAGAAGGGGTGTTAACGCCTATGGAGTGAAATGATTAGCAGGAGCCAGTTAGATTATAAGGAGCCATGTAATCAACAGACACCCCCCTGAGTGTTGTCTTACTAGAAATGTAACTGCCTCTCCTAGACAGTGGTTGGGGCAGGAATCAAAGGGGCAGAGGGTGCAACTCCCCCACTACCACTCTGCCTCCAGATCCACCCCTGCTTGGATGTCTTGGTTTTCCCCACACTCCAGGAGAGGGTTTGGTTTTCCAGACTGAGCATGGTGCCTCCTCCTATCTTGATCCCCATGTGCCCGGTACCAGGGGGGTTGTCCTGACCCGAGTCCTCCTCAAATGCTATGTGGGAAGCAGCCACCAAGGAGCTCCACAGTACACCCTGGCAGCCACCCCCCATGAAGGTACAGAGCAGTAGATTGAAGCAGCTGTTGAGGTAGACCAAGGGCCTGGCCACCTTGAAAAGCCACTCCACCTCAGAAAGATTTCCCTCCCAGGAAGAGAGAGTGGGGTCAGACTGGGAATCAGAGAAGTGTCACTGTTATCTTACCTGGATAACAGGACACTGGACAGTAGGGGTGTGTAAAGTGGGCCCTATTCAATTCAGATTTGGCCCAAATCAAGGACAGTGATTTGATTAGTTGATTCAAAATCACTGTCCCCAGTTTGATTTGGCCTAATTCAAATCTGAAGATTCAATGCTGATTTGGAGAATCAGCGATTCGGACGTAGACACAGCTTTAACTGTTTTTTCTACATACCTTGAGGTACTATCATGGCTGGTCAACGCTGCAATGCTGGGGCGCATGGAGCATCACACAGGAGTGTGTTTGTGTGGGGGAGAGCCAGCAAACCTGGAAGTGGACCCAAAGTACTTCTGGTCCACTTCCAGATCTGCCAGGGAGTCCACTGGGGGGGGCCCCTCGCCCTGGTGATCAGCCATGGGGGGGACCCTGGGTGCCCCTCCCAGACCCAGGAGGCACCAGTGGCCAAGCTGGGAGGGCCTGGGGACACCGCCCAGCATGCTCCCTGGTGGACCCAGAAGTGGACTGGAAGTGCTTCTGGTCTACTTCTGGGTCTGCTGCCAAGTGCACTGGGGAGCCCCCCGTGCTTTTGTGGGATTCTCCATGCACCCCCACATCGCAGCAGTCATGAGTTGCCTGGTACCTTGAGATATGTAGGAAAAATATTTAAAGCTGTGTCTATGTCCAAATCGCCAAATCTTTTTGAATCTCTCCAAATCGATTTGGAGGATTCCGATTCAATTCAGAGAGATTAAAGGGTTGTGGAAGAAATCAAACTTTGTGTTGTGGTTGAATCAGAACTGACAGAGCCAGCTTTTCTTTATTTAGGGCTATACTGTGATCACAGGGAAGATTTCATACAGCAAGGGAAATCACCCACTTGCTGGTTTCAAAGGATTTCTTGCACTCTCTAAGTTTACAAGTATATTTATACTTAAGACAGAGAAGGAGAAAAAAAAATACGACCTTGGAGAAAGAAACAATGGTAAATCACACAGACATACAGGAAGTTTACTTAAAGAAAACGTCTGTGCACAGGGTAATATATCAAGACAAAACAAGGCATGCAGGATTCCTTATCTCAGAACATATAACTGAAATAAGCAGTATCAGCACTTCTGGTCTTTGTTTTCCTAGTCAAGCAGGCCAGAAGCCCGACCAAATCCACTACCATAAGGTCCTCTGATTTGATTTGGAGATTCGGCCACTGAATTGAATCAGAGACTGAAGCTTCATACAGCCCTTCTGGACAGTGCAGAGAGAGTTCCTAGATGCACGGCATACCATGTTCAGGGCAGAAGCTGGTGGGAGACAGTCCCAGAGAGGCACCGGCATCTGGAGCTGCTGGCCTGAGAGCTGAACCCAGGACCACAACCTCAGCACTTTCATTACCTGCCTTTTTGGGGCTCCCATGAGTGGTAGAAAGGGGAAGTGGTGAAGAGAAATGACCATGGAGCCCTTGAGTGACATGTTCCCCCAGGGTCACCTGTCTTTGAACCAGTGTCCTGGGTCTCAGGATGTAGCAGTCTCATCATCCAGGAATATATCAGAGCCACATGCCCTTGCTAGCAACCAGCAGCTGCAGCTAATTCTCACCCAGATCAGGACAGGAGGGTCCAAGCTGAGCTATAGACCCACACACCAATTGCATCCCTCCCACACCGTTGTTGATCCAAGCCACATGGATGACAACATCCAGGTTCATTCACCTTCATGGGAAAGTTTGACTGGAAGAGGCCTCAGGAGGAGGCATCTAAGCCAGCTTCTGTTTAAGACATGGCCAGTTCCTTCTGGAAGAGCTGGCGGGGTGTATTCAGGTGTGGGTCCAACTTCAGACCTCTTTCCTGTTGTGGTTCAGACATGGGACTGGAACCAGCAGGGGAGGGCGGAGGTGGGATCCTCATTGCTGGGGAAGAGCTGTGTGGGCAGGATGTTGACAAGAAATGCAAGAATTTCATGGTGGACAGGGGAACCTCTTGAAAGAAGCTTCCCCATGCTAGAGGTGGGGGACTCTGACATTGGCTGGGTGCTGAGTAGAGAAAACCCAGGTGTCCCAGCTGCCAGTCCACAGGGCTTTGGGGGGGGGGGGGAAATCAGCCCCCACTGTCCGCCCAGAGCAGGATACAAGCCAGGCATCCAAATCCCCCCATTCTAGCCCCCCAGAGAAGTCCTTCCTCACTTCAAATCTGGTATCAGTCTGACCCTCAAGGGAAGGGCAAGACCCTCTAGCCAGGACCCTCTTGGGTTCAGTCCCACCAGGAGCGTTGGCATGGCCCAGGCACCAGGCCCAGCCTGCCTGCAGCCAACACACAGCACTGGTGGAGAAGGCTTAACTCCCCCACACACACACACGCACACCTGTGTAGCAGCAAGAACAAGAGGAAACAATTACCTTCTGGCTCCACATGGCAGCCAGCACAACCTGGGACACACAAGAGAGAGACACACCTCGATACTGCCCAATCAAGCCTTTTTTTCTGACCCCTGGGCACTCATGCCCCTTCTGCGAGGCAGCGGCCTCATGGATAGGCCAAATCTGGGGCCCTTAAGCTCCCTAGTACACATTATATGCATCATGCAATTCACCCATGAATGGCATAATAAATTTAGACCAGCCACAGGTGCCAAGTCAGTCTCATGCCATAAAATGGCCATCCAGCTACAACAGTGGCCAATCAGCTACAAAGAGAGCCAATCAGCTATGATGTTAGCTCTTCAAAATGTGTACCGATTCTATAGCAGGTTTATCTCCAGCTTTAATTCAATGACACAAACACTTGGAGACAGAGTTTGGCTGGATTTCAATGAATTGCACCATGAAGTTTCTTGCAAAAGCAACAGCAAGGGGAGCAAGATGTCTTGGTGACTGGCCTCACCCCACCCCCATTCAGGAATTCTCTGCCCCACTGAAGGTCCTCCCAATCCCCAAAACACTGGGGGTATACTGGTGCTGTAGTCCCCCAGCCGC
Source organism: Crocodylus siamensis (assembly GCF_052110815.1). Lineage (NCBI taxonomy): Eukaryota > Metazoa > Chordata > Crocodylia > Crocodylidae > Crocodylus > Crocodylus siamensis. Next base: position 23,673,701 of record NC_143400.1, read on the forward strand.
CACTGGAGTCACATACCCACAGACACTGTAGATGAATAAGATGACCCTTTTGGTACAACAAGGTTGCAATTCAGAAGTCAATGTGATGGGAAGAGGATGTGAGCTGTCTGTGCTGCCAGCTCACCAATTTACCTGTTTATTTCTAGGTGGTCTGTCTCCTGCCAGTCCTACATCTCCAAAGCCTTTTTCAGGACTTGCAGTGCATCAGTGACCATGTCCTTCAGAAATGTATACAGCACCTTGTATGTCACATTGTATGATGGCTTCATGCCCCTGCCCCCACCAGTGGTACCACACACGAAGCAGAACCTCTTTTTCAGGTGCTGGATCTCATGAGCCAAGTCAGCGTGGAAGGACCAGAAGTACCTGTGGCCAATGATGAAGAAGAAATCAAAGCAAGTGAACCCAGCATCCTCCAGAGAAGTCTCTGGGTCAGAAATTGGGTGTCCCAATGCCCAGCAGGTCCCAGAATACCACATTGGGGCATGTTGGATGCTCATACCAAGTTGTGATCTTGGTGGTCTCAGTCACTCTTATGGAGGCAGGAACTTCGTCATCATCAGCCAAGCCCTGGAAAGTGTTGATGAATGTGGACTTCCTTGGCCCCAATTCACTCATGACAGCAATGTGGAGAGTGATTTTTTCCATGTCAGCTTCATTCTCCACATAAACAGCTCCAACTAGATTTCCTGCCTTCACAGCCTCATTGAATCTAGCTGTTTCCTCCAGAAAGGCTGGGGAGATTCCCACCCTACGCCAAGCTTTGCTCCTGAACTGAAACCATCAGGCAGGGGAAGAAAAATTTCACCCCCAGTCAGTGCTTGCTCAAAGGCATGACATCATACTAAAAACCACCCCAATGTGGATAGCTGAACTCATGCTCATGCCTCCCACCCACCCACCCACCCAATTAATTTCTGAACTCCCCAGAGTGCCCCAAAGGGGCAGAAGTCATTTAGGGTCATGGAGAAGAAGAAGTGGGGCTAGAAGGGACCGGGGTGGGGTGTCACACCTAGTCCAACTCCTACCTGAGGCAGGATTAGCCCCGGCCAAGCCAGCCTAGATATGTCCATCACCTAAACTCTGCATAAAACTACCATCAAACCTGACACATGGCTATAGCCTCTGAAGGTCCCTTCCAGTCTGACTTCTTTCTCATGATGGATGCATCTGGGTTGGTTTGGACAGGGCTAATCCTACCTCAGGCAGGGGTGGCACTAGATGTGACCTAACACCCCCACCCCAGTCCCATCCAGCCTCACTGCTCTAGGGTTTCTATGCTCTCAACTCAAAGGGAGTTGAATCAGGGGAAGCCTGGATGCCCGAGTTGTAGCCCACAACAGGTAGAAGGTGCCATGGGAAACCAAAAGCAACAGGGAGCATTCCTCAGAAACAGAAGGACCTTGGAAAAAAGCAGGGCTGGGAGCTGGGACCCAGAGAGCAAAGGAGACAGGAGCCCTCCTGGAACCTGGCATGGGGTGGAGTTGGCCAGGTTCAAGTCCAAGGGTGGATTGGGTTGTGCAGGGAGGGGTTGCCGGCAGAGTGAGACCATGAGACCTGCCCACACACTTAAAGCCACATGGCAAGCAACACCAACCCCACCCCCCCGTCTCCAGCCAGGGATGGTTGAGGAAGGCAAGAGCCTCCCACCCTTCAGCACCAGGGAGCCTGGAGGCTGATGCCAGGCCTCTGCTGGCTCAGATCCAAAGAAGAATTCAGTTTGTGCCTGGGGGGTTAGCAGTCCAGGTTCCTAAACCCTCTGCTCTAACCCCCTAGAGCCCACTCCCCTCTCGGGGGGGCGGGGGAGGACAGAACGCAGGTGTCCTGCCCTTCCCCGTTGCACATAGTCCTTCCCTGCCAGGTGCTCCCAGCCCTGGGGCTCTGCCCTCTGCTCCACTCCTACCTGGGGCTGGCTTCCTCTGAGAAAGCCATCTCCCAGGCTGGGGGACAATTCACAGGCAAGGGCAGCTCCCACACTACTGCACCAGGCAGCACAGTTTGGGGAGGAGGTAAGCAGCCCTCAGTGTGAAAGAACAGATTAAGGACTGTTTAGAAGAACTGCATGTGTGCAAGTCCATTGGGCCAGATGTAATGCATCCACGAGTGCTGAGAGTTGGCTGATGTGATTGCAGAGGGCCTGGCCATCATCTTTGAATTCTTGTGGTGATCAAGAGCAGACCAGGATGATTGGAAAAGGGCAAATCTAGTTCCATCTTTAAGAAAGGGAAGATGGAGGATCCAGGGAACTACAGATGGGTCAGCCTCACCCCAGTCTCTAGAAAAATCAGGGAGCAGGTCCTCAAATAATTGATTTCTAAGCACTTAGAGAAGAAGAAGGTGATTAGGAGCAGTCTGCATGGATTCACCAAGGGCAGGTCATGCCTGATCAACCCGATTGCCTTCTATGATGAGATAACTGTCTGGAGAAATCCGTGCGCATGTGATACATCTTGACTTTATGAAATCTTTTAAATCTATGTGCCAAGTCATAAAAATGGCCATCCAGCTACAACAATGGTCATGCAGCTACAAAGAGAATCAACCAGCTATAACGTTAGCTCTTGAACTTTTAAGACCATTTCCCACAGCATTCTTGCAACCAAGCTGAGGAAGCATGGGCTGGATGAATAGACCGCAAGATGGATAGAAAGCTGGCTGGATTGTTGGGTTCAATGGGTTGTAATGAATGGCTCAATGTCTGGTATCAAGTAGAGTGCCCCAGGGGTTGCTCCTGGGACTGGTTTTATTCACTGTCTTCATCAGTGACCTGGAGGATAGGATGGAGAGCACCCTCAGTGAGTTTTCAGATAACACCAAGCTGGAGGGAGTAGTAGATGAATTGGAGGGTAGGGCTAGTATTCAGAGACCTCAGCACATTGAAGGACTGGACCAAATGATGTCTCATGCAGTTCAATAAGAACAGGTGCAAAGTCTTGCACTCAGGGCAGGGGAATCCCATGCACTGGGACAGGTTGGAGACCAACCGGCTAAGCAGCAGCTTTGCAAAAAAGGACCTGGGAGTGACAGTGGACAATAAGATGGAAATGAGCCAGCAGTGTGCCTGTGTTGCCAAGAAGGCTTATAGCATCCTGGGCTACACTGGTAGGAGTGTTGCCAGCAAATCAAGGGAAGTGATTCTTCTCCTCTATTTGGCACTGGTGAGGCCACATCTGGAGTCTGGTGTCCAGTTTAGAGCCCCCCACAACAGAAAAGATGTGGGAAAATTGGAGATATTCCAGCAAAGGGCAGCAAAAGTGGTTCGGGGGCTGGGGCACATGACTTGTGAGGAGAGGCTGAGGGAATGGCTGCTTGAGTCCAGAGAAGAGAAGACTGAGTGGGGACTGAATAGCAACCTTCAACTCCCTGTAGCGTGGATCCAAAGAGGATGGAGCTGGGCTGCTCTCAGTGGTGCCAGATGACAGAACAAGGAGCAGTGGCTCAAGCTGCAGCAAGGGAGGTTTAGATTAGATATTAGGAAAAACTCTCTCACTAGGAGGAAAGTAAAGCACAGAACAAGTTACCTCGAGAGGTGGTGGAGTCTCATCCTTGGAGGTTTTTAAGATTTGGCTTGACAAATCTTGGCTGGAATTATCCAGTTGGGGCTGGTTCTGCTTTGAGCAGGGGCTGGACTAGATGTGACCTCCTGAGGTCCCTCCTAGCCCTCATTTCTTACAGTTCTAACAATTGGCCACTACAAGAGGGATGCTGCTCTGGGCTGTTCTCCCTCTATGCATCTACATTTCCCATCTGCCTCTTGCTCGCCTCCAAGCCAGTCACCCAAAATCAGAAGGACAAGGAAAGTGCTGGCTCTTGGCATGGCGTTGGGCAGCTGACAGGTGGAGTCAGCTGTGAGCTGCCCTTCAGACCTCCTCCTTCCTCTTATTGTCCAGGCAGGGACTGGGGGTGGGGCGGAAGGGAGGAGGCTGGAGCTTCATTGGTGGGGAGGAGCCATATGGGCAGGATGTGGACAGGAAATGGGTAGAGGAGAAACCTCTTAAAAAAGAAGCTGCCCTGTGCTGGCCGGAGGGGCTCTGGCATTGAGTGGGGGCTGAGCAGGGAGAACCAAAGCATCCAGGCTCCCCCAGTAACTCTCAGCCCCCACTCCCCTCCCAGAGCTGGAGGGAACTCAGACATCTGGGTGCCCAAGTCCCCCTGTTCCAACCCCCCCAGATTCCTTCCTGACACCAAAGCCAGCATCAGTCTCACTCTCGGTGGAGGGGCAAGACCCCCCGGGATTGAGTCCCAGCAGGAGAACTGGCACAGCCCAGGCACCATCCCCATCCTGGCTTGAAGCAAACATCCAGCACTGCTGGGGAAGGGAAGTGGAGGAAGAAACAATTCCCTTCTGGCCCACTCAGACATATCTGTGGGAGAGCAGGGGCTGAGGGACCAAGGCCTTGTTTCCCACCCCTGGGCACTAAGGCGCGTCCATGAAGCGCCTGCCTCATGGAGAAGTCAAATCAGGGGCCTTTATGCTCCCTGCTACACATATTACATGCATCACGCCATTCACAGGCAAATTGCACAATAAATTTAGACCAGCTACATGTGCCAAGTCAGAACCATGCCATGAAAACAGCCAACCAGCTACAATGTTATCCTCCTAAAAACATCTAACAACTCTAAAGCTATTTTTTCCTCCAGCTTTAATTTGACAAGACAAACACTCAGAGATGGAGTCTGGCTGGAGTTCAATGTATTGCATTGTGAAACTTCTTGCAAAAGTCATAGCAATGGGACCAGGAGGTCTTGGTGACTCCCCCTGTCCTCGTTAAGCAATTCTCCTGTCCCACTGGGATCCCCCCATCCCCAAAACACTGTGGTCTCCCCATGCAGCTGCTTCTCCAATGGAATGAAACACCCACATGCACCGTACAACAGGGCTGCAATGCAGAAGCCAATGCAACAAGCTGAGGCAGTGTCCAAGCTGCTAGCTCACCAATTTGCCTATTCGCCTCCAAGTGGTTGGTTTCCCACTGGTCCTACTTCTCCTCCAAAGCCTTTTCCAGGACTTGCTGAGCGCTGGCAGCCATCTCCTCTAGAAATGCCCAGGTGCATCTCAAACCACAGAGAGTGCAATGAAGTCTTCTGAAACTGAACAAGAAGTGAAGAATAAATATATATTTGGGGGAGACAGTAACCCGGATGACACCTGAGGTTGGATATCAGGAGAAACTTGTTCACCAGGAGGGTAGTAAAACACTGGAAAAGGCTCTCCAGAGAGGTGATGGAAGCTCCATCCTTGGAAGTTTTGAAAGCCTAGGTGGACAAAGCCTTGGCTGAGATGATGTAGTTGGGGCTGGTCCTGCTTTGAGCAGGGGGTTGGACTAGATGCGACCTCCTGAGGTCCTTTCCAACCCTCATTGGCTATGGGGACTGGGCTGTGCCAATGCTTCTGCTGAGGCTGGACCCGATGATCTTATGAGGTCCCTTCCAGCCCTATCTTCATCCCCAGAAGCAGCACCAAGGCTGATGGAAGAACTTCACAGTCATCTTGTTACCTGTTGCCTCCCTCAGCTGCTTTCACACCAGCTCATCAGATATCACTCAAACCAAGGGGCAATGGATCACAGCCTTCAGTACTTGCACACCCTTCCCAAAAAGGCTGGCGATACTCTTCAGAGAACCAACATCCAGGCCAAAGGCCTGGCAGTACTCAAGTACAGAATCCTTCAGGAAGCCCACATCACTCTTAACAGAGAGACCTAGGACAGGGACAGCAGCAATGACACAGGACTTTAAGGCTCAATTTCCAGATGTGCTTCTACTAGGCTGCTTTTTTCATTTGCAAAATCTGCTCAGATTGGTTTGACAACATCAGGAGGTTGGCAGACCTCCTCCGGCGGGCTTTAAACTAGGCTCGTCGGGGGAAGGGGAAGATGAGGACGGAGGAAACATCAGACTGCCAGACCAAACAGCACCCACAACTACAGCCCGGCCCAGACCAACGAGCAAAGCGAATAAACAGGTAAGAGAGAGGGACCAGGGTAATGCTGGGACTAGGGGGTCAGTACACACATCCACAGGAGGCCTCAAATCCCTCTACACAAACGCTCGTAGTATGGGCAACAAGCAGGAGGAACTCACCCTCCTGATGGCTGACACCAGCCCGGACATAGTGGGGATTACGGAAACGTGGTGGGACGCAACGCATGATTGGGCAGTGAATGTCAAGGGCTATAGGCTGTACAGGAGGGACAGGATAGGAAAGAGGGGTGGGGGCGTGGCGCTCTATATTAAAGGAGGAATACACATCCTCGTTAATTAGCAAGGAGTCAGGGGAGGGGCACTCTGAAGTGCTTTGGGTTAGAGTACAAGGCAGTCGAGGGGAAAGGGACTTAACGGTGGGAGTCTACTACAGACCTCCCAACCAGGGAGCAGGAGAGCACACAAGCCTCCGTGGCTCACCAAAAGCATCTGGGAAATGTCTCCTTGCTAAGAAGGAGGCTTACACCCAATGGAAAGAAGGGGTCATCACCAGGGAGGACTATTCTGCAGTTGCTCGGGGATGTAGGGGGGCAGTCAGGAAGGCCAAGGCAGAGAAGGAACTGGGACTAGCTTCCCAGATTAAGGACAATTAGAAGTCCTTTTTTAAATATGTAGGGGGGAAAAAAGAAGGTCCCGGGTAATGCAGGACGCCATGGGAAACTTGGTCGTCACACCAGATGGCAAAGCTAACATGTTTAACGATTTCTTTGCCTCCGTCTTCCTAAGTAGGGACCAGAATAGCCACCTCCCTGCTGGGCCCCCCTCGGGCCCCGGGGGAGACACACCTGGGCCATGGGTTAGCAAGAATTTAGTTAGGGAGCTTCTAGAGGGGTTGGACGTATTCAAGTCAGCCGGCCCGGATGATCTCCACCCTAGAGTTCTAAAGGAACTGGCCGAGGTCATTGCAAGTCCCCTGGCACAACTTTATGAGCACTCATGGTGCTCTGGTGAGGTACCGGAGGACTGAAAGATGGTCAACGTGGTTCCCATCTTCAAAAAAGGCAGGAAGGAGGACCCGGGAAACTATAGGCCAGTTAGTCTTACCTCAATCCTAGGCAAGCTGTTCGAGAAAATTATGCTGGCACACATCCAGGCGGGGCCAGCTGGCAACTGCATGCTTAGAGGCAACCAACACAGGTTCATCAGTGGCAGGTCCTCTCAGACCAACCTGGTGGCCTTTTACAATCAGATCACCAGATCATTAGATGCAGGGGTAGCGGTGGATATAATCTTCCTGGACTTCTGGAAGGCCTTCGACACTGTCTCTCACCCCGTTCTCATTAAGAAACTGGGGGGCTGTGGTGTAGACACCCACACAGTCAAATGGGTCGCCAACTGGCTGGAGGGCTGCACCCAGAGGGTGGGGGTGGATGGGTCCTTCTCAACCTGGAGGGATGTGGGCAGTGGGGTCCCCCAGAGCTCTGTCCTTGGGCCCACACTTTTCAACATCTTCATCAGTGATTTGGATGAGGGGGTAAAAAGCACCTGTGCAAATTTGCTGATGACACTAAGATGTGGGGGGACGTGGGCACACTGGAAGGATGCAACAGACTACAATCAGACCTAGACAGGTTACAAGGGAGGGCGGATGAGAATAGGATGGGTTTCAACACAGACAAGTGCAAGGTGCTGCACCTGGGGAGAAACAACCGGCACCATACCTACAGGCTGGGGAACTCCCTTCTCGTCAGGGCAGAGGCAGAAAAGGATCTTGGAGTCACCACTTATGCCAAGATGAACGTGGGCCGGCAGTGTGGGGACGCGGTCAGGAAGACCGACCACACCTTGTCCTGCATCCACAGATGCATCTCGAGCAGGTCCAGGGAGGTGATCCTCCCCCTCTATGAGGCACTGGTCAGGCCGCAGCTGGAGTCCTGCGTCCAGGTCTGGGCACTGCACTTCAAGAGGGATGTGGACAGCATGGAGAGGGTCCAGAGGAGGCCACTTGCATGATCGGGGGCCGCAGGGCAGGCCCTATGAGGACAGGCTGCGGGACCTGAACCTGTTCAGCCTCCACAAGAGAAGGCTGAGGGAGATCTTGTGGCCTATTACAAACTAGTCAAGGGGGATCAGCAGGCATTGGGGGAGTCCCTGTTCCCCCGAGCACCACCAGGAGTGACCAGGAATAACGGTCACAAGCTGGCAGAGGGTAGGTTTAGGTTAGATATCAGGAGGCGCGACTTCACGGTCAGGGCGGCTAGGGTCTGGAACCAGCTTCCAAGAGAAGTGGTGCTCGCTCCTACCCTGGGGGTGTTTAAGAAGAGGTTAGATGAACATCTTGTCGGGGTCATTTGACCCCAGTACCCTTTCCTGCTATGGCAGGGGGTCGGACTAGATGATCTGCTCAGGTCCCTTCTGACCCTAGAAACTATGGCCATGGACTGTACAGGTCCCCAGCCTGACTTCTTTATGATGACAGATGTGTCTGGGATGGGTTGGACCAAGCTGATCCTGCCTCAGGCTGGAGGTTGGGACCTGGGGGATCACATATAGTCCATCTGTGAAAGAACTCCATCCCAGCCCCCTCTTTTTGGCTCATCTGTTTTCCCCTTCTCTCTCTCTGCCCATGTGTCTATCAACCTGGGCGCCCAGGAGATCCCCCCGGGGGGGACATCTTCCACTCACTGAATCAAGCTGTGCACATGTAGCATTCCCTGGGCGCTGCTGTGAGTAACTTATCTGAATTATAGCCAGTAAGTTAGACCCAAGTGTTCTAGACTCGTAAGCCCTGGGCCCTTTGAGCCCCTTATGCTGTTTTCATAGAATCATAGAAGTAGGGTCGGAAGGGACCTTATAGATCTTCAAGTCCGACTCCCTGCCAGGACAGGAGAAAGAAAAAAAAAAAAACAACCCCAAAAAACTGGACTCAAATGATCCCAGCCAGGTAGGCATCCAGCCTCCTCTTAAAGCCCCCCAGGGTAGAAGCCAGCACCACTTCCCTTGGAAGTTGGTTCCAGCTCCTAGCCGCCCTGACCGTGAAGTAGCTCTTGCGGATGTCCAATCTAACCCTCCTCTCCAACAACTTGTGGCCGTTATTCCTTGTTATGCCAGGGGGTGCTCGGGGAAATAAGGTCTCTCCCAAACCCTTCTGGTCCCTCCTAGTGAGTTTATAGACTGTCACCAGGTCCCCCCTCAGCCTTCTCTTGTGGAGGCTGAACAGGTTCAGGTCCCGTCGCCTCTCCTCATAAGGCCTGCCCTGCTGCCCCAGATCATGCGAGTGGCCTCCTCTGGACCCTCTCCATGCTGTCCACATCTCTCCTGAAGTGGGGTGCACAAATCTGGACGCAGCACTCCAGCTGCAGCCTGACCAGTGCCGCATAGAGGGGGAGGATCACCTCCCTGGACCTGCTCAAGATGCATCTGTGGATGCAGGACAAGGTGCGGTTGGCCTTCCTGACCGTGCCCTCACATTGCTGGTCCATGTTCATTTTGGAATCAGTAATGACTCCAAGATCCCTTTCTGCCTCCGTGCTCTCAAGAAGGGAGTTTCCCATCTTATAAGTGTGCTGCTGGTTTCTACTGCCCACATGCAGCACCCTGCACTTGTCAGTGTTAAAACATCCTGTTTTTGCTAGCCTACCCCTGTAACCTGTCCAAGTCTTGCTGCAGTCTTTCCTTTCCTACTAGCGTGCTCACCTCACCCCAAATTTTGGTATCCTCAGCAAATTTAAACAGGTTGCTTTGCACCCCATTGTCCAAATTGCTGATGAAGAGATTGAACAGCGCAGGCCCAAGGCCCGAACCCTCGGGGACTCTGCTGTCCACTTCTCCCCAGGTCGAATATGACCCGTCCACCACCACCCTCTGAGTGCGACCCTTCAGCCAATCTGCAATCCATCGACTGTGTAGGCATCAATGCCACAGTCGCCCAATTTCTTAATGAGGATGGGGTGGGAGACGGTGTCAAAGGCCTTGCTGAAGTCCAGAAAGACTACATCCACAGCAACACCTGCATCCATTTTGTGACCTGATCATAAAAGGCAATCAGGGTGGTCTGACATGACCTGCCCCTAATGAACCTGTGCTGGTTGTCCTTGAGCATCATCTCTGAGGCCAGCCCATCACAGATGTGCTCCATGATGATCTTCTCAAAGAGTTTCCCTAGGATTGAGGTAAGACTGACGGGCCTATAATTGCCTGGGTCATGCCTCCTCCTTTTTTAAAGATGGGGATGACGTTGGCTACCTTCCAATCATCCGGCACCTGGCCCGGGCACCACGAGCACTCATAAAGCCATGCCAAGGGCCCTGCAATAATCCCTGCTTGCTCCCTTGACACCCTGGGGTGGAGAGCATCTGGACCCGCTGATTTGAACACAGCCAGCCGCTCCAGAAGCTCTCTAACCCGGCCCTCCCCAACCTGAGGTCTGGAGGCGTTCCCCTCGAGTCCGTTTTGCTTCACGGTGGGGAAGTCCCAGTCCCTGCCCAAGAAAACAGAAGTGAAGAATTGGTTAAAGAGGTCCGCTTTCTGCTCTGGCGCAACCACCAGATTGCCCAAGGGATCTTGCAGGGGCCTCACATTTCCTGGCGCTTTCTTCATCCTCCCTATACATTTGAAAAATGACTTTTTGTTATCTTTGATTTTGGATGCTAGTCCTAGCTCTATGTCTGCCTTAGCTTTCCTGACAGCCCCGCTACAGGCCCAAGTACAGGAGATATACTCCTCTTTGGATATAGCACCCCCACTTACACCAGATGTACACCGCCTTTTTGGCAATCAGGCATTCCCAGATGCCCTTGGTGAGCCCTTGAGTTTTGCTCAAGGCTGTTTTCTTTCAAAGGCCTTCCCCTCTCCCATCAGTAAATCATAGCAAGCCTGGCAGTAAGTGTTTGAAGGAACTGGGTGAGCTTTTTGCTCCCTTTGTAGCTCCTAAGGGAGCTACCTTCTATGCTTCAGACTAAAGGAAGCACCCCAAGATCTCACGGTGGCTTAAGTACCTGCAAGGTTTACAAGCCTTGTGTACCCTGGGGGGCACAGAGCCCTGAACAAAGACCATACCCTGGGTGGTGGCAGCAGTTTCCACAGGCTTGCGGGTGTCCCAGGGGAGGCACTCGAAGCTTAGTTCTTGGTTGGGTACAGTGAGACGGGTGGCTCAGTGCAGGAGCACCTCTTACGGGCCTGCCACACCATCCAACCCTACTGTTCTAGGGTTTCTAGGTGCTCAGCTCAAAGAGCCAAGCTGCTCCCTACCTCAGGGTTGGGGCTAAGGGATAAAAGAGGAATTGATGGGAATCAGGATGGACAGTAGTGGCTTCCCAGGCACCTCTAGCCTGGCTCCCACCTGCCAGCCCCCTCCAAGAATTCAAAGCCTCTGATAAGAGGTCTGAGCTCCCCAGGCACTGTGTTCCTCTCTCAGCTCTGGGAAGGGGGAGTGAGGGAGGAGATACGGGGGTTAAAGTAGGGGAAGCCCAGATGCAAGATGGGGAGCTGGGACCACAACACCTGTGTCCTGCCCCAGCACTGAGAAGGAGGGATTCTCATAGATTAGAAGGGAGGGCTCAGGCCCCAAGTGCTCTCTCACCTCCCCTTCAAAGGCAAGCCACGGGCCCCCCCTCCCTCATTGTGCCACCATCCCATGTACTTTCCTGGAGGTGCAGACTCCTCACAGGGTGCTGGTTGGCTGGACTACTCTTCATAGGGCAGAGGCTTTAAGGGGGTGCAAGCCCAGAGGCAAAGCTCAGTGCTGCCCCACAAGGACTTGCTGGCACCAGCATGTGGGCTGCTCCCACATCCAGGGGGATTCCTGGCTGCAAAGCATTTCTATTTTAGCCTGGCCACAGTTCCCAAAGCCTTTGAAGGGCCTCCAGGACATAGCTGCTGCCCTCAGACTTCTGCCTGGCTCAGAGCTCCCCACCCCCCAGGCAAGGAAATGTGATATCCATCCCTCCAAGGTGGCCTGTGAAGAGCACCCTCAGGATGACCCACCACCAGGAAAAGAACCCAGTCAGCCAGTTAGTGGCCCTGGAGGGCTCACCAACCCTAGATTTCAGGAGGGTGACTTCAATGAGCTAGGGAGAATAGTCAGGGAAGTACTGAGGATCCAGAGGGGAGGGGAGCCGGGTGTCCAAGGAGAGTGGTCACTCTTCAAGGAGACGATCCTCCAAGCCCAAAAGCAGATAATCCCAAAAAGGATCAAAAGGGGGCAGGAGGACACACAAGCCTCCATGGCTCACCAAAAGCATCCAGGAATGTCTCTTAGCTAACAGGGAGGCGCACCCCCAATGGAAAGAAGGGGCCATCACCAGGGATGACTATACTGCAGTTGCTCGGGGATGTAGGGGGGGGTCAGGAAGGCCAAGGCGGAGATGGGACTGGGACCAGCGACCTGGATCAAGGACAACAAAAAGTCCTTCTTTAAATACACAGGAAGTAAAAAGAAGGTTCCAGGTAACGTGGGGCCCCTGCAGGACGCGTTGGGAAACTTGGCTATCACACCCAAACGACAAAGCCAACATATTTAACAATTTCTTTGCCTCCATCTTCCTAACCAGGGACCGGAACAGCCACCCCACCCCCACTGGGCCCCCCTCAGGCCCCAGGAGAGGCGCACCCAGGCCCAGGGTCAGGGCGGATCTAGTCAGGGCACATCTGGAGGGACTGGACTTATTCAAGTCAGCCGGTCCAGACTATTTCCACCCCCGAGTGCTGAGGGAATTGGCTGCGGTCATTGCGGGACCCCTGGCATGGCTGTACGAGTACTCGTGGGGCTCTGGTGCGGTGCCGGAGGACTGGAAGAGGGCCAACGTGGTTCCCATCTTCAAAAAGGGGAGGAAGGAGGACCTGGGAAACTACAGGCCAGTTAGTCTTACTTCGATCCTAGGCAAGCTGTTCAAGAAAATTACGGTGGCACACATCCATAAGGTTGCCAGCAGGGGATTTCATTCTTAGGGACAACCAACACGGGTTCATCAGCAGCTGGTCCTGTCAGACCAACCTGGTGGCCTTTTACAACCAGATCACCTAATCCCCGGATGCAGGGGTAGCAGTGGACATCGTCTTCCTGGACTTCCAGAAGGCCTTCAACACTGTCTCTCACCCCATTCTCATTAAGAAACTGGGGACTGTGGTGTCGACACCCGCACAGTCAGATGTGTCCCAACTGGCTGGAGGGCCACATCCAGAGAGCGGTGGGGGATGGGTCATGTTCACCTGGAGGAATGTGGGCAGTGGGGTCCCCCCAGGGCTCGGTCCTGGGGCCCGCACTGTTCAACATCTTCATCAGTGACTTGGACGAGGGGGTAAAAAGCACCTGTTCAAATTTGCTGATGACACCAAGATGTGGGGGAATGTGGGCACGCTAGATGGGAGGAATAGGCTGCAATTGGACCTAGACAGGTCACAGGGGTGGGCGGATGGGAACAGGATGGGATTCAACACCAACAAGTGCAAGGTGCTGCACCTGGGGAGGAACAACTGGCACCATACCTACAGGCTGGGGAATTCCCTTCTCGTCAGGGCAGAGGCAGAAGAGGATCTTGGCCTCATCATCAATGCCAAGATGAACATGGGCTGGCAGTGTGGGGATGCAGTCAGGAAGGCCAACCACACCTTGTCATGCATCCACAGATGCATCTCGAGCAGGTCCAGGGAGGTGATCCTCCCCCTCTACGCGGCCCTGGTCAGGCTGCAGCTGGACTACTGCGTCCAGGTCTGGGCACTGCACTTCAGGAGGGATGTGGACAACATGGAGAGGGTCCAGAGGAGGCCACTCGCATGATCGGGGGCAGCAGGGCAGGCCTTATGAGGAGAGGCGGCGGGACCTGAACCTGTTCAGTCTCCACAAGAGAAGGCTGAGAGGGGATCTAGTGGGCTGTTATAAACTAGTCAGAGGGGACCAGCAGGCATTGGGGGAGTCCCTGTTCCCCCGAGCACGGCCAGGAGTGACCAGGAATAACGGTCACAAGCTGGCAGAGGGGAGATTTAGGCTAGATATCAGGAGGCGCTACTTCACCGTCAGGGCGGCTAGGATCTGGGACCAACTTCCAAGAGAAGTGGTGCTGGCTCCTACCCTGGGGGTCTTTAAGAAGAGGTTAGATGAACACCTTGCTGGGGTCGTTTGACCCAGTACCCTTTCCTGCCATGGCAGGGGTCAGACTAGATGATCTACTCAGGTCCCTTCCAACCCTAGAAACTATGAAACCAAAGTCAGAAAGTGACTCAGTAGGGAACACCAGCAGGGCCTGGAAGCCAATCTGATGACTCGGGGAGCAGATGCTCCAGAGGGAGAAAGTTGTCTGGCCCTGACTCTGGCATCTGCCATGTGAAGCCAAGGGAAATAAAAGCAGCAGTGACTTTTCCTAAAACAGGATGCATCTTGGAAGCAGAGGGCAGGCAGGAGCCCAAGTGCAACCCAAGCCTGCATCCAGGGTCAGATTCCAACTGGGCTCCTATGGCCGGGAGGGAGGGGGCGGGGGGGCGTGAGGAAGAAAGCAGGTGGGTTAACACCGTAGGAGCTGCACTGCCCTGGATCAGACCCTAGCTCCATCTTGCCCAGTCTCCTGTGTCCCAGGACTACAGGGAGCTGGAAAGGCCAGGCAAATGCAACCATCCAGGGGGATGACTGTGAGGAAGATGATACTGGAGTTGCCCATTGAGTTTGCAGAGGGCTCGGCCATGGAGATGATGCCAAGGAGGAGGAACAACAGGAAGATGAAGCCAGCCATGGCCAAGCTGAGAAAACATCCACACCACACAGAAGCCGGTGACCCTGACAATCAGCCCATTTCCACCACACCCAGCAGGAAGGTCATGCTGTCAATAAGCAAGGTGAAGTGGTCCCCTCATGACAACCATGAGCCAAGACCTGGACTTTACTTGGCTGTGGTGGGCACTGTGGTCCCTCCCATGCTGGTGGGAACTGTCCATGGTCCTACCTTCAACCTAAGGAAGATCACCCATTCACCACGTTCCTCCAGCCCCAAAGGGGTATTATGGAGACTGGGCAAGGAGGCCCCTCAGGAGGTCCCAGATGGTCAGCCCCAACAAGGTGTAGGGCTGAGTGAGCAGTGGGGCAAGCCCCAAGCATTGGGAACCTCTGGAATGTCTATGTTCACCGGCTATGGGAGAAGCTGCCCCCCGGGCAAGATCTTTGGGTCCTCCGTCACCCAACTGGCTCAAGCCTCACTGGTGAGGAGGGGCTGTGTGGGCAGGACGTGGACAGAAAATGGTGAGAATCTCGTTAGTGGACGGGAACCCTCTTAAAAGAAGCTGCCGCGTGCTGGCAGGAGGGAATCTGGCATCGAATGGGGGCTGAGCAGAGAAAGCCTGGTTGTCTGAACTCTGCCACCACCTCACAGCCCCCACTCCCCGCCCAGAGCTGAAGGCAACCAACACCTCAGTCCTAAACCCGCAGAAAATTCCTCCCTGAACCCAAATATGGCTTCAGATTGACCCTAAGCAGAGTCCAGGGTCCTGTAGCCCAGACCCTCTGGAGTCAAGTGTGAGCAAGAGCATTGGCACAGCCCAGGCACCACCTCCAGCCTAGGCCACAGCCAGCTCCCAGCACTTCCGGGGAAGGCTTAAAACCTCCCTGACACACAGTAGCAAGAGTAGAAAGCCCACATGGCAACCAGCATGGCCTGGGGGAGAGCAGGGGCACAGCCCTCCCAAGCTCCTTTTCCAACCTGTGGAACTAAGGCCCTTCTGTGAAGCAGCTGCCTTGCCTCATGGATAGGCCAAAAGTCAGCAGCACTGAAGCACCTGCTACACATTACGTATATCGTGCCCTACACCGGCAGATCATGCAATGAATTTAGACTGGCCAGATGTGCCGAGGCAGTACTGTGCCGTAAATGTGGCCATCCAGCTACGTTATCCTTCCGAAAAGGTGCAACAACTCCAAACTCATTTTTTCTTCAGCTTCAATTCAATGACAGAAACGCTCAGAGGACAAGTCCAACTGGATTTCAATATAATGCACTTTGAAGCTTCTTGCAACAGGAGCAGCAATGGGAGCAGCCATGGGGAAATCGCCCGTCTCAATCACAGCAACTACCAACCGTGGAGAAACTGAGGCTGGAGATATGGTAGGTTCCTAAACCAAAAGTATAGGAGTGACAAGGGGGGGTGGGGGGAAAGAGATGGGGGAAGATGACAACACTCGAGACCTCCAGTTCCTCCTGCCTACAGAACAGGATGTGGGGGGAGAAGCTGCAGTGGCTTTGCCTGGAAAAAAAAAAGAGGAGACAACTGGAGATTTGATGGAGTTTCTCCCTCAAAGCCCTGATGGGTGACAACTGAGGACAACAGCTGATTTGTCCTCGGCACTCAATCGTCCTGTCCCCAGGCCAACAGCTCCAAGCTGCAGCAGGAGAAACTGAGGCTGGGGAGGAGGAAGAACTTGCCTCCAAGGACACTCCAGCAGCCTCCGTCCTTGGAGACCTCCAAAAGCAGGTTGCATGGGACGGTCAAAGCCAGGGATGACCCTGCCTGGAGCAAGGGGTGGATGAGATGTGGCCCCGCGCCCCCCCGAGGAACCTGGCAAGGGGCAGCTCGGGTAGCCCTGGGGTTGTGGTCCCTCTGGCATGACCCTCCTAGGAGCCTCATCTCCAGCTTGAAGTCCCACCAAATCCACCCCCTAATTAAAGGGCAACTTAAGAGGAACCCGCCCCTCATTAAGGGCAACTTCCTGCTTCAGCCTGGATCCGTACAGATGCCTACAGCTCAGCAGAGTGGTTAGAAACTACCCTTACCGTATTTCTCGAGGTAATGCACCCTGCGATTTCCAGCAGCTGGTTTTTGAGGGGCAGGTGGAGAAAAGTTGCCGGGGGGGGGTGAAAAGTGTACATGCTACTCCGTGCATGGAAAACATGGTATATAAAAGAAAAATCTGACCTCCCCCCTCCCATGAAGAACATGGCCCCCCAGTGGGCCAAAAATCAGGGACCTCGGCAACAACACAAGTACACAGAGGCAGAGCCCAGGCCCAAGTGGAACCTATTGTGCCAGGAAGCTACAAAGGAGAGTAGTGGGATCCCAAATCACCTCAGCCACTGAATCCCGAGTCCCTTCCCCACAAGACACTGGTGGGGGAATTCCAGATCAGCTACTGGTACCTGCCCAGAGCCAGCCACCCCCAAAGCCATTACACCCAGCCCAGCCCCACACCGAACCAGCCTCCCCCAGTGCTGTTACACCCAGCCCCCTCCCAAGGCAAGCCACCCCTAGCACTGTTACACCCAGCCTGGCCTTGCCCCCGAGTCAGCTGCAGCGCACCGCCGGCTCTCCACTTACACACTCCAACAGCCAGGACCCCGTAGATACGGATTGAGCAGTTTATTGACCATAGAGAGAAACAGAAAATTGTTAAACTCAACTTACACACACAAAAAACGCCCCCAACAAATGTAAAGCAATGCTTCACTAATGGTGGGGATGGGTGGGACCGAGAACAGCCCCCATGACACATTTGTTCCATGTGTGGTCACCAGGGCAGCGGGGGGGGGGGGGGGGGGGGGGGGGGGGGGGGGGGGGGGGGGGGGGGGGGGGCAGATTCCTGGTGCCTGGATGCACCATTCTACTTATTTCCCCTGCACAGATAAGCCCAGAGGCAGTCGCATCCCAGCACCAGGTCCGTGTTGTACTTGGCTGAGCTCCCATCCCAGAACTAGCTGCATCTCAGGCCTCGGATCCCTGTTCTACTCTGCTTCCCCCACCCCAGAGCTGGCTGTATCTATAAACCAAGCCCATTACACTCAGCCACGCTTCTGCCACCCCAGAACGAGCTGTAATTCAGCCCTAGGAGAATCCCTGTTCTATTCTGCTTCCCCCAGCCCAGAGCTAGCAGTGTCCTGGAGCTGGGGACCCCCAGAAAGCAGGCAGAAGCCCTGAATGAAGGATCATGGGAAGACCCTGAGCTGAGAAATGACCCTCACCCCCTCCAGCAGTGCCTGGGTCTGGGGCCAACCCAATCCCAGAATTAAGGAGACTTAAATCAGCAGCTGGGAAACCTGCCCAGGGGAGTCAGAGGTGCCACTGATCCTCCTCCCCCATGAAGGAAAGGATCAAGGAGTTACACCCACAAGGAGGAGGGCCCAGGGCATACTGGGAATGGAGATGCTGCACCCCAGAGCTAGGTGCAGTTGGGGCAGGACAAGTTGGGGGTGGGGGTTGACGCTGCTGCTCCCCCTGGTGGCCAGACAGGGAAGGGGGAGAAGTCATCCACATGCAGGGGGATGGGAGGAGCCAATGGGGGAAGGGGCAGAGCCTGGAGGTCCCTGTGAGGGTGGGAAGGAGTCCTCAGCTTCAGGCCAGGGCCAGCACTGTGGGGAAGAAAGGGTGTGATCAGAGCCCTGCCTGCTATTGGGGGATGCTAGCCCCATCCCCAGTGACCCAGAAGCCCCATCCCCCTGGGTGATGGGGTGGGTGAGGCCCTGACCCCTTCCTTATGGATCTCCCCAATGGCTGGGAACAGCTCAGCCCACTCACTTGATGCAGGACCCCCAACCTGGCAGGCAGTGGGCAGGACCTAATGACCCCCAGGTAAAAGGGGGCAGAGCCAAGTCAAGCAAGCTCCGCTCCCAAGAGGCTGCATCAGGAGTTTCGGGGGAGACAATCCTCTCACCCCCATCCCAGAGAACCCAGGTGTCCAGGCCCCACCCCCACACCTGTCAGGGCCTCTTGGGCAAAGTACTTGACGTCCACGTCTTGGTCCTGCGTCAGCTTCTCCAGCACAGGCTTCACCTCGTTCTGCAGCGTGCTAGGGATGGGGCCGAGCAGGAAGGGGCAGGGTTAGGACCACAGGCCCACCCACTACTGAAGCCCCAGGCACTCAGGCCAGATCATTCTCCCTCCCCTGCCCAGTCCCTTGGCTCCACCCTTTAGCCCCAAGCCCCTCCTACCCTAAGCCCCACTTCTCTGTTTAGGCCCGTCTTCCCCACACTTCCTCCTGGGGCCTAGCTCCGCCCCACTTACCACCCCTCCCCTCAAGCCCCAACAGCCTCACCTGGCACCAACCAGCGAACTTCCTCCCCCAAGCCTAACCCCACCACCCCTGCTAAACCCCACCCCTAGCACACTGCCCTAGCCCCAGGCCATCTCCCACCCCTCACCTGTTGTCCAATATGGGGCCGATCTTCTGCAAGGACTTAGCCACATTGAAGCGCACGTTGGCGACGGCATCGGCCGCCATCCGCAGCACCGTGGGCAGCATGTGCTTGGTAGTGATCTCCTGGCCGCACACCTCTGACAGCACCTGGGGGGGGGGCGCAAGGGGGGGGGGGGGTGATGGGACCCAGGCATCCAGGTGACCAGCTCCTCTGTTGCCATCCCACTGGCCTCCAAGAGAACCTAGGCATCCAGGCTCGCAGTGTCGCCCCAACTCCCAGCTTCCAGACCTGGAACGGGACCAGGCGCAGCCCCCCTCACCTTCCTGCCCTTTATGGAGGAGAGAACCCAGGAATCCTAGCTCCAAGCTGGGCTCCCAGCAATCCACCGGACTCCAGTCCCCTCGCAGAGGACAGAACCCAGGTATCCAAGCTCCCCTGCTCGCCCTCACCTCCCAAGAGAGCCCAGGAGTCTGGACCCCCAGCCCCTTGCTCTCACCACCAGCCCCCCTCCCTTCCCAGAGAACCCAGGCTTTAGGGTCCCTGACCCTACTCTACACCAGCCTGCCCCTACAGTGCCCCCCACTGTAACAACCCCCAGAAGGGCTTAGATCTAGAGCCCCCTATCGAGCCCCACTGCAGCCGAGCTGACGCTGCTCTCGTGCCCTCTAGAGGTTCTTATTGTCCATTGCACAGCCCCCCCACATCACCCCTTAGTGTCCCCCCTGGGAAACATCCAGATGTCCGGGCTCCTCTAGACCCCAATCTCCTCCCACAGAACCCAGGTGTCCAGGCTCCCAGCTCCTCAATGCTCTCACCTGTCCAATTCTAGAGCCTGGGGGAACCTAGACATCCGGGCCCTTAGCTCCCACCCCTACTCCCCTCCCCGCAGAGAACCCAGGCACCCAGGCTCACATTGATGCAGAAGAGCGTGGTCATGCGGTGCAGGTAGTTGGGATCCCCGGCCATGGCTAGCACCTTGGGGATGATGGTGGCATGGGCCCAATCCTTGCCAAATTTCTCCACCAATTTCTTCAAGTTACTGGTGGCTGCTTCCCGGATGGCGTAAACTGGGAGGGGAAGAGCAGAGGGGCTACCAAGGGACCCAGGCGCCTAGGCTCCCCACCCCCTTAGAGCCTCCACTCCCCCTTCCAGAGTGCAGAGAACCCAAGCATCCAGGCCCCTTATTCTCCCATCCTGCCAAACCCCTCGCAGAGAAGAGAGGAATCCTAGCTCCCAACATGCCCTGCTTACCGCCTTCTAGACCCGGGGGAATGTTTTCCCACCTCCGGCCCAGCTCTCATCCCCCAACCCCATTTCCCACAGTTGGAGAGAACCCAGGCACCCAGACCCTCCTGTTCTAACACCAGCCCCCCAGAGCAGCCTCATCTGCCCCCTTCCACCTGCCTAGGGCAATTAGGGGATCTGCCCCAACAGGGGAGGGGGCTCACCATGATCCACCAGCCAGGCCATGCACAGCGAGTTCAGCTTCTCGTCAAAGAACTCCACGCCCTGTGGGGGGGAGGGGAGGTAAAGGGCGGCCCCAGAACCCCCTCCCCCGAGACCCTCAGGGCCAGAAAGGAAACCAGGTGCCCAGCTCCCACTTGGCCTACAGCACCCCTTAGTATCCTCTTCTACACTGTAATGACCCCCGGAGGAATTGCAGTGGGTCTAGCACGCCCTACTGGCCCACACTAGCCATTACAGCTTGGTTGATGATGCTTTAGTGCCCCCAGGGGTCCCCAGTGACCACTGAAAGAGCCCCCCCAGCCCCATAGAAAACATGGTGCCCTCTCCCCGGTGCTATTGTAGGGCACCTACCACCCCCTAGTAGCTCCCATTGACCACTGCAGTCCCAGCTGGGTAGTTTTGTGCCCAGTGCCCCCCCGGGAGTTCCTCATTAGACACTTCACAAGACTCCCTATTGCTCCCCCTCCCCCCCCCAAGACCACAGCAGCCCCATAAGAGTGCAGCACACCGGGGCTAGTACCCCATAATAGCCTGCATTGGCCCTTGCAGCCCCAGCTGGGTTGAAAATGCCCCGGTGCCCCTGGGGGGTCTCCACTAGCCACTGCAGCCGAGCTGATGATGCCCTGGCACCCCCTGGGGGTTTCCATTAGCCACTGGAGCTGGGCTGATGATGCTCTGGCTGTCCCTGTTGGCCACTGCAGCTCAGCTGGTGATGCAATAGCACCCTGTGGCGGTCCCCGTTGGCCACTGCAGCCCCCGGGGTCTGTGTCCCATCCCCCGCAGCACTCACCAGCTGCCCAGCCAGTAGGGGCATGTACTCAATGATGGCCAGGCGCACACGCCATTTGG
Organism: Crocodylus siamensis; assembly: GCF_052110815.1. NCBI lineage: Eukaryota > Metazoa > Chordata > Crocodylia > Crocodylidae > Crocodylus > Crocodylus siamensis. The sequence continues at coordinate 23,695,051 of NC_143400.1, forward strand.
CGTCCTCAGCCAGCTCCACGATGGCCGGGAGCAACGACTGTGACAGCTGCCGGATGCCGATCACCTCGTTCACACAATCCAGGTTGGAGATGATATTGAGCCGCACCTCAGGGCACTGCCGGGAGAGGATGGGACCAGACCCAGGGTAGATGATTAGGGGCTTTCCAGTGAGCAGGGAGAATTCAGGAGCCAGGGATCCCCATGCCAGCCCCTGGCTTTAGCATCTTCCCCAAACTGGGATAAAACCCAGGGGTCTGCCCCACCCCGCACCCCAGCCCCCTGAAAGACAGGCTAGAACCCAAGAGTCCAGGCGCTCTCACTCTCACCCCAGCTCTCTCCTCTTCCCTGAGCTGGGAGACAACTCTGGGCTCTCACCCCCACCACCCCTTGCCCCTCCCAGAGAAAGGACAGAACCCAGGACTCTGGGTGCCAAATCTCCTTCCTGAACTGGATGCCTCTTTGGGAAATCTGGGTATAGGAGCCCAGGGGCAAGGCTTGCTGGGTATCAAGATGCAGCCAGCTCTGGAGTGGAGCAGGTGAGGTACAGCCACATAAAACACGGCTCTAGCATGCAGCTGGCTCTGGTGCACAGCAGCAACATAGAACAGGAGGAGCCCCCTCTCCATGGTCTTGAAATGCACCCAGCTGGGGGGGGGGGCCAGCTGCCTATAAACACAGCACCAGGGAGAGCTCTCTGGGTCCCAAATTTTAGCCAGCTCTGAGATGAAGCATATAAAAGACTGCTATATATAAAACAGGGCAAAAAGGGGATCTCTGGGTACCAAGATACTTCCAGCTCTGGGGTGTGGCAGCTATTTATAAAAAACACAGCAAAGGGAGAGCTCTGTGGGCCCCAAGATGCACTTGGCTCTGGGTGGGTGGGAGGGAGGGGAAAAAAAAACAGCCATGTGTAAACAGGCGGGGAGGACCAACCTCATCCTTGAGCTGCGCCAGGAAGAGGGGCAGCAGGTGCTCCACCGTGTTGTCCTTGCCCAGGATGGGTGACAGCCCCATGATCACTGAAGCCAACGCTGACTTGACATGTTGATTGGCGTCTGACACCAGCTCCTGTAGGGGCAGAGCCACAGTCAGCCTTACCCCCATCAACAGGGGACACTCCCCCTCAAGCCACTGAAGCTGGAGAGAGAACCTAGGTTCCCAGCCCCACTCTGATGACCCCTCCACACACCCCCAAGAGAGCTGGAATGCCTCTGCCTAAAGAAGGCAAAGAACCCAAGCACCTGGGCTTCCTGTGTCCCCCTTGGTCCCATGCCCCAAGTAGAGAGAACCCGGTTCTGGCTCCCAGAGCCCCCTGCTCTCCACCCCCCCAGCCCCTACTTCTTTGCCAAAAGGAGTTGGAAAGAACCCTAGTGTCCAGGCTGCCAAGACCCTGTCCCCAGATCCCGCATCCCGCACTGTGCCAGATAACCCAGGCATCTGGGCTCCCAAACCCACCCACCAGCTCCCCTCCAAAAGAACCAAGGCACTCAGGCCCCTAACCCCCCAAAATCTCCCAGCCCCACCCCAGTGCCCACCCCCCAGCCCCACCTTCCCTCAGAGACCTGGAGAGAACCCAGGTGTGCAGGCTCCCAGCCCCCCATCCACTCCTGGAGCAACAGGGAACCCAGGTCAGCACCTTTATGCAGGGCAGGATCTGGGTCATGATGACATTCTCCCGGCAATCAGGTGACAGGTTCTCACAAAATTCTGGGAGGGGAAGGGGGGGCAAAACAGGGTCAGACTCCTAAAACTGGCCCTGCCCCCAGGGTCCCCAACAACCCCCCCACCCCTTTGCAGAGCTGGGAGAGAACCCAGGTGTCCAGGCTCCCATTCCCCTGCTCTAACCCCTCTCTCACCAACCTGGCTTGCTCCCAGAACCCCACAAGGTGACGGGGACCCCAGCTCTGCCCCCTGCTAGATAGTTTAGAGATTAGGGTGGGGTGGGACTGACCTTTGACTTTGTGGGAAGCAGCAGCCCGCACTTCAGCCTCACAGTCCTTCATGAGGTTCTGGAAGGCTGGAACCAGGTCTGTCTTGGTGATCTCAGGGCCCACGGCCTTCTGGAGCTGGGGGAGGGGCAGTGGCAGACAGGGGGGCGTGAGACAAGGAACGGGAACCCCTGCACCCTGGTTGGGGCACCTTGCTTCCGACCCACAGCCTCTGCCCCACCCTGCTGGTGCCCCTCACTCCCAACCTGCAGCCTACACTGTTCAGTACCTCAGTGAATTTGTCGGCCACCATGTACCGCACCCGCCAGGATTTGTCCTCCGCCGCCTGACGTAGCGTCGGCATCACCAGCGACTCCAAGTCCTCCTGCGGCAGCAGCTGGGCAATGTTGACACAGGCCTCCACGGCCAGCAGGCGCACTGAGTCCTGTGGGCACCGCGGGGTTAACAGGGGACCCCGGTATCCCGGAGAATTGAGAAAACCCAGGTGTTTGGGCACCGAAACGCCCTCACTCTAATCCATTAGGCCTCAATTTTTTAAAGCTTGTGGGTGAACCCAGGTGTCCAATCTGCTTGCTCTCACAAGCCCCCAGCTAGGAAAGAACTCAGGCATCCAGTCTCCCAAGGTCCCCTGTTCCCAAAGCAGCAAGAGAACCCAGGTGTTCAGGCATCTAAACTCCTCTCCATCTAACCCACTGGCTTGCAAAAAACTCTTTAAGGCTCAGGAGAAAACCCAGGCATCCAAGGCTCCCCCCACAACCTTCCTAGATGGGACCCAGGCATCCAGGCTGTACCCCCACCCACTCCTCCCAGGTGGGATGCAGGCATCTGGGCTGTCCCCCTGCCCTTTCCAGATGGGACCCAGGCATCTAGGCTCCTTCCCTGGACAGGACCCAGGCTCCCCTCATCACCCCAGCTGGGACCCAGGCATTTAGAGGGGTTGGGGGACGGACCTGTTCATCAGAGGCCAGGCTGGAGAACATGGGGATGATCTCGCTCTTGACATGCTCCAGCTCCAGCACCTTGGCGAACTCGCCCAGTTTGGAGGCAGCCGCACGGCGCACCATGGGCGTGTCATCCGAGCACAGGTTCCGGAAGTACCTGCAGGGATCAGGGTCAGCCCAGGCTCTGCCCCCCTGGGACCTTAGCCTCGCCCCTGGCTCCTCATCCTCACCTACCTTCCTGTCCCCGAACCCCAAAATCACCAGGTAACTAAATGGACCCCACAAGCCCACCCCCATCATGCAGGCCCTGCCTACCTGTACCCATCCTAGAATCTCTAATGGACTGAAGTAGAGACCCCCAATAAGCCTCACCCCCTCCCTGCCAATTTACCGCCCCCAAAGACCCCATCTCCTGCCTCAGTTCCTGCCCTCAATAGTCCCTCCCACTCATAGCCTGTTTCCCCAAAACTGCCCAACCCCAACAGCCTTGCAACCCCTCCCTGCGCCTCAGTTTACCCGCAATGGCCCTAGCCCAACAGCCCTGCCCACTCCCAGCCTCAGTTTCCCCAACTTGCCCCCCTTGTTTGTTCCCCCCACCACAGCCCTGCCCCCCACAAAAAGCCCCACCCCCCCCAGCCTCAGTTCTGCCCCAGTCACCCTGCCTCAGTCCCCGACCACCATGGTCATACCACCCCCTAGCCTCAGTTTTCCCTCCCCTCCATGACAGCCACTCACTGGCGCAGCTCGGCCTTGACGGCACTGGACACGCGGGGGTAGCAGACGCTGAAGAGGCCACAAGCTGAGGTACGGGATGTGAACCAGTCGCCACCCGCCAGGCGCTTCACCAGGGGCACGAAATGAGCTTCCAGGTCAGCTGGCGAGTGCTCGTGGGACGTGGCCCGCAGTGACTCCACCGCCTTGTCCCGCACCACTGTCTCCTCCACTGTTGCCAGGCTCTCCAGCGGTGGCTGTGGGACCCAGGGAGCTCAGGGCAGGGTGGGGCAGGCCCCGGGGGAACCCAGGCATCCAGGTCAACTTCCCCCTAAAAGGCCCTCCCCCCCACCCAACAGCTCTGCCCCCTCCCTTCCTCAGAAGGTCAGGGGAGGACCCAGGCATCCAGGAGGGCAGGCCCCATAGAATCCTCCCCACCTCCCAAAACCAACACTGAACGCAGGTGTCCAGGAGATCCGGCCCCATCCTGGCCACAAAGAGACCCGGGTGTCCAGGGATGCCACTGCACCCCAGCAAGGGGAGCCCACTGGCCATATAGAGCTGGTAAAGGACTTGGGCATCCAGAACCTCCCCCCCAAAATCCCAGAGCCAGTCTTGAACCCAAGCATCTGGGCACCCCTGCCAACTATGCTCCACTCCCCAAGTTCCCAGGAGCATCCCCCCACCCCGCAAAAAACCCGGGCATCCAGGGCACGTACCAGCAGGCAGTGCACATACTCAGGCCCTCCGACGAGGGCGGTGAAGGTGCCCAGCTGCTCAGCCAGTGCCAGCAGCACCTCATCCTCATCGTAGATCGTGTCTGCACGGGGGAGGGGGGGGGGGGGGGAAGAGGGACAGACTGTTGGCAGCAGCCGAAGAATCTGGCTGCCCAAGCCCCCCACCCTGCTCTGATCCTCTGGCCCCCACCCCCCTCCCAAAGAACCCAGGCATCCGGGTTCTCATCACCCCCCGACTGTCACCCCTCAGCCTCCCCCGCTCCCAGAGAACTCAGGCCTGTGGGTACCTGTGAGGAAGGGGAGGAGCTCGCTGCGGGTGCGCTCCACACCCAGTGCCAGCGCAATGGTTGACAGCTTCTTGATGCTGTTCAGCCGGAGCTGGGGGGAGAGTGGGGATCACAGGGGGTGGGCACAGGCTCCTGGAGGTCACAGGCATACCAAGGCCCAGCTGGCACATCAATGGTTAAACATGGGGGCACTCAGGTCATGGCTAGGGCAAGAGGGGAGGGGATGCCTGGGGGCACCAGCCAGGTTGGGGGGACAGGGGGCTGCAGTTTGGGAGTGACTGGGGATGGTGGGGGGGGCATTGATTAAGGTTTGAGGATGAGGCGGGGGCTTTAATGTCCGGCACCCCCCCCTGCACACAGAGCTGGAGAGAAGCCAAGTGCCTGGGCCCCACCCTCAGCTCTGCCCTAGGCCCCAGCAGAGAACCCACATGTCCTGGGACAGACCAGGTCCCCACCCCCTGCATGGCTCCGCCCCTTCCTGTGTGTCACCACTGGTCCAACCTGCCCAGACAGTCCCATGTAGCCCCACCCACTGGGGCAGATGCCCTAACTGCTCCCACACCCTGGGGGGTGGAGGGGGGAGGCAGGTTAGAATCATAGAATCACTGAGTCGGGAGGGACCCAGACAGATCATCTAGTCCGACCCCCTGCCAGGGGCAGGAAGGAGCACGGGGGGTGGAGGAGTCATAAGACCCCAGCCAGGTGCCTGTCCAGTCTCCTCTTGAAGATCTATACTATAGATCTATATCTATACTATGAAACTATCTCCAGGGAAGGTGAGAGCACCACCTCTCTGGGAAGCCTATTCCAGGCTCTGGCCACCCTTACCGTGAAGTAGTTCTTCCTAATATCTAACCTAAACCTCTCCTCCCTCAGCTTGTGGCCATTGTTCCTGGTGACTCCAAGGGGGGCTCTGGGGAACAGACTGTCCCCGAGTCCCTGCTGGTGGTCCCTGATAAAGTTGTCAGGGTTGTATCTGCCCCTCTTCCCACAGACCCTGGGGAGGACTTGCCTCTCTCATAGCAACTTCTGCTCCACCCAACCAGGTGGGGCAGCCTTGCAGGCCATTCCCCCATCCCGGGGAGGGGTGGGTGCCTGAGAATGCTGCATTTTATGGCTGAGAGCTCTGATTGGTTGCTGCAAGCTGCACCCTGCAGGAATATACCATGGAAGCCCAGCCAATACTGGGGAATGCCAGGACAGGGGGAAGGACTGTCATTGGCAGCTGTGGGGGCCTCCTCCAGCCAACCAGATGAGGCATCACACCGAGAAAGGCTCTGATTGGCTCCTAAGATGGATATACCACAGAGGAACAGGCCAGGATTGGTCCCATAGATTCTGCCCACCCCGTCTATAAGGAGGAGCCTTGCACCAGCCATTCATAGGCAGGGTCCCATTATAAATCACCACCCCCACCTCAAAGGAGCCCCCATATGAAACAGCTCCTCCATGTGGCCCCCTGGAGGTACAGAGAGAACCAATCAGGCACCTCCTCTTATCCTGTCTCCCCACACACTTTTGTTCCCTCAATGCAATAAATCAGCCCCCACCCCCTGATTGATTTTATAATCTCCAGCAAATAGCGAATAAGAAACCGCACTCAGGGCCGCCCCCAAAAGGAAATGAGGGGTTTCACTAGAATGAATGGGGGACGCCGACCAATCAGGGAACTCGTCTCATCCCACAAAAGACAATGCAAAATTCCACAACAAATAGCGTCCCTCGCTGATCCCAGTCCGAAGCTCTGAGCCAATCATGGGCTTCCTCTCACGCCGAAGAGGACCCAGGGAGTGAGGGGCGCCCCGATAGGCACGGCTCCGCCCAATCAGGGGGCTCCTCATTCCCCCGAAGGGTTTCGGGGTCCAGATAAGCCCCCTGATCGGTCCCCCTGTGTTCCTTCCACACAGGGGCGCCGGCGGCCAATGAGGCGCCTCCTCTCATGCCCCAAACCACGCTACGGCGATGAGACGCAGCGCGTGATTGGACGCCGGGCTGAAGGCGGACGCCGGTGCGGCCTAGTGGGCCCCGGAGCCGCCAGTACCTGCACGTCCTCGTTGCGGAGCTCGTCGATCAGCACCGCAATGGGGTAGAGCGAGTCGTCGCCGTCAGCAGCCGCCATCTTCACTCCCGGCTCCAGCTACTGAAGGGCCGCGGGGACGCCTCAGCCTCCTTGCAGGGGTGGCCCCGCGCTGATTGGCTGGGCCGGGGCCCCTGTCTCGCCCTTCTCTCATATCATTGGCTGGGCTGGTGGTCATTTAGCGCGTCTCCCTGACTCCCCTGATGTGATTGGCTGAGGGGGTGTGTCAGCCACATCCAACCCGCGCTCTAATTGGTTGGAATATCATTTGGTCCCGTCCCCTCTGCGCTAGAAGCGCCATTGGGTCTAGGGCCAGTGCATCCGCCTCCTCCGCAACGCCACTGGACGAGAGCTCAGCGTAGCCCCACCTTCCTTTAAATCCTATTGGTTACGTCACTGAATTCCCGCCTCTGCTTTCGCATTGGCTAGATATAGTCTGTCAATCTCCGTTCCCTTACGCTCTATTGGGAGAGGGAAACGGCACTCCCTGTCCCAGCGCCCGCCTTCTCTCTCGGATAATTGGCCAGTCGATTTGATTGAAAAAGTACTAGTCCAATCCTAGTGTAATCCTCCAGCATGACTGGGGCTTGGGTCGTTCTAAGGCGGGGAATTATACTTGTTGCCCTTAGCAACCGCAAGATCGGCCATCTTGGCTCTGTCACCACGGCAACAGCCCTATGGGTACTTCATGATGCTACAGCGCCTTGGGGTGACGTCACAACGCCCTGTGTTGGTAAGGTCATACCCAAGATGACATTGCAGCCCGAGGAATGATATAACACCTGCTGTGATGTCAGAGCACCAGCTAGGCCCGTTTTGGCCCCCACAGTGAATGTGACCCTGATCCAGCTCCCTCCCCCACACTGCAGCCCACAGACCCACTCCCCCCGCCCACCCCAGCTGCCTGGTCTGAGCCCCCGCCCCGCTCCCCCTCATCCATCTCTATCTATCTATATACCCTCTTACCTATTTATTCCTATACACATCTAGTTGTCCATCCTTCTATCCACCCACACTTCTATCCATCTGTTTATCTATTCATCCATCCACGCACCCAGTTACCTGCACATCCATCCATCCGTCCATCCCCATGCAGCCCTCCTTCTGTGCTATGTCGATCCACCCATCCATCCATATATGCACCTGCCTAGTCCCACACACTCCTATCTATCTGTCTAACTAGCTATCTAGCTATTTATCTACATTGTTTCACGTTATCCTGCATCAACCAGGTCTCAGCCAGAGCTGCAAACACACAACAACTCCCCTCTTCTCTTGACTTCCTAAAAGATGCGGCCAAATGCAAGCATTTGGGAGGCTTTTAATGGTGACCGGGAAAGGAAATCAGCTCCGAAACAGGGGAAATGGCACATTTCTGCCCTCTTATATATTCCATGGGCCCTTGCGGCTGCATCTTTCCTGAAGCCTCCTATGTTTCGTCCCCGGAGACCCTGAGCAGCTCCTGAGCATCGCACCAAGGGAAGACCCAGCCCCTGCTCATGGCCATGGGGGCTGATCAAGGTGTTAGAAATGGAGTATTGTTAGAAATGCACAGCTTGCATCTCGCACCTGATAAGAAAGAAACACTGCCAAGGACTTTTTCCTTGCCCAGCCTTGCCACAGTTTTTCTTAAATCGCAGACTCTCCCCCAGCCTCCCCCTAGCCTTTCTCATGCAGATTACAGAAGCTAGAATTCAACTGACTGTGTCCTTGAAAGGGGGGGGGGGTTTAAACTCTTGGTGACCTATAGAACTTTCTGAGCATGCTCAATTAGCTGATGCATATTTACCTCTCCACCCTGCATACTTAAGTAGTTAATTACAATATACATGCGATGGATGTACTGATGTAATCACATATATGTTTGTATGAAACAGAAATGAGCTGTAAGAGTTTCTGTTTCTGCACACGTGCCCAGGAGGAAAAAGATAAATACAGCCTGCAAAAATTCCTTGGGGGATTCAGAGTAATCGGAGTCTTTGACTCTGTTCTGACCCTATTTGCAAATACACTTTTTGTGCCATCTAATGAGTGTGTGTCTGTGATTTTAGTGGCCTTCAAGAAACGGATCACAATTTTTTGCAACAAAGGCAGAAGAGCAGGGATGAGATACCAGGCTGGGGGCCCCCGATGTATCAGGGCCGGGCGGAGGTCCAGGTCGCATCCAGCGGCCATGCTGGGGCTGAGCTCTCGCCTCTGGTTGCTTCATTTCCAGATGTATGCTGCAACAGAGCAGAAAGGGCTGGGGCTGGGGCTGGGGCTGGGGATGGGGCTGGGGTGTGCCATGCCCCCCACTCCCGACCTGCAGCCCCCTGCTCCCCCCCAAGCCCTGCCCTGTCACTCCTGACCCACGTCTGAGTGATGTAAAAATCGCGGTTCGTTTCTCGGGAGGCGAAAAAAACCTTCAGCCACAGACACACTCTATTAGCAACACAAAAGGTATATATTTGCAAATAGGGTCAGAGAGAGAGACAAAAGATCAAACACTCTGCTGCCCCCGAGGGAAACTGCCCAGCTGGCTTTATCCCCTCTCTCCTGACCACGTGTGCAGAAGGAGGAACTTTTACAACTCATTTCCGATTCATACAAACATGTATGTGAATACGTCAAATCATGTGTCGCATGTGTATTATAATTAACTACTTAAGTATGCGGGGCGGATAGGCTTATATGTATTAATTCATTACGCATGGGCAGACAGTACCTGAGGTTACAAAAGTCTGAATTTTCCTTGCTTCAAGGCTAGAACTGCAATCTACTCTTATCTGCATGAGAAAAGCTGAGGAGTATATGCTTTACTGTAACAAAGAGATAGTAACTTTGCAAAACAAAGAGGGAGTGATACCTTAATACAAAGAGCTCTCAGTAGCTCTCCCAGTTCTTTCACCAGGGAGGGCTGATAGCTGCACTGTTTTAACACGACACCAGGGAGGGCTGACAGCTGCACTGTTTTAACAAGACTTATTGATAATGCATTTTTAATAATATTTCTAACAATATCCCCCCTCAAGATGCTTTCTGATCTTTACTTCATTTGGGCATATCAAGATAATTACGAGGAATTTTTCTGAGGACCATGACTTTTGCTACAGTCTGTGCTTTCAAAGGAACTGCTGCGACCTGCATTCCTTCTACTGTAGTGGTTATCAATCTAGTGAGACAAGGAATAAGGCAAGGGATAAAAATCAAACCAGTCAGAGCACACAAAAGCACAAATCCTACTTTTTTCCACCAGGGTCCTCCAAATAATTGAAACCACCAGTCTTTACTCCATGTGGGTTCCCACGTTTGTATTGGTACATGGGCTATTTTCCTAATCTCTTTGGCAATCTCTAAGACTGCTTTTCCGTTGTCGTCTACTTGGAGGCAACAATTAGAAAGGTTGAACTTTCCACAGACTCCGCCATCCTCTGCGAGTAAATAGTCTAGAGCCATTCGATTTTGGTATATGGCTTCCCTCATCTGGGAACTTTGTTGAGCCAGCAACTCGAGAGCAGTGGCAGTCTGGTTAGTAATTACTTCCAAGACGGCCTGCAACCGGATGATTCTATTTAGCATATAAATTGGTGTCCGGTAACCCCAACTTCCATCATTAGCCCATGTAGCTGGTCCATAATACTCAATAATCCTCTGAGGAGGCCACTCATCCTCCTTCCACTTTTGAGAGCCACCCTGTGTCAAACTTACATCAATACTTCTCTTGGCTCTTTTCCAATCATCATACAAAGAGACTCCCAGCTTATTTCCGACCTCAGATGGTAACAAAAAGAAAGATGGTACAATTACTCCAACATAGCAGGTTCCTGTCCACCCTCGCGGTAGTACTGTATAGGCTTTCCTTCCACAAATCCAATAATGTCCTTTCAGGGCCCTGTTTTCCCCTCCCAAGGCTAGGGGGTCATGGCTGTGGAAAAGAAGGGGATAGTATTTGTTGCCCGTCTGCCCTAAAGGATCAGTGTAATAGTTACTCCGTTTAAACTGACATTTCCATACGCCATCTTTATCCCTATACTCGCACTTGGTTATTTCATTTGTGTCATTTAAGGCACTCCAATATGTATTAAACTTTGCCACCGTGCCATTCGGGTGTACCCATTTCCAACTATAGACATAGGTAAATCGTTCACCTCGGGCCTTTTCATATGCCTGACATCTGGTAGGGTTAGAATCAAAAGGTACTATTCTTGTCTTTTTGGTCTGTTGCATCTGCGGGGAGATTGGGATGCTAACAGCAGAATTCCATTGATCAGCATACTTGGTGCATATTTGGGCCCATTTCAATGTCCATGTACGCTGACTATGTCCCAAACTTCTCCCCGTACCATTACTGCTAATACAGTACTCTCCTAATGCCACTTGGGAAAGATCCCAGCTGCGGTTTTCATCCCATTCTTGACCAGTACTCTTAACATCTGCCTTGTCACTGACCAACCATTTTGGGGCCAAAGGAAAAGCCCTCCAAGGCCACTGTTCTCTGGCCTCTTGGAGCCCCCCACAGGCCCAGCAGTTGGTAAGATTAAAAGTACCTGCAATTCTTTCCATCATATCAACATACAAATTTGTCCCTGGGGGAGCAATTTGAGAAAGCGAGGGTGTGAGCCAGCGGTTAAGGCTGCTCAATTTTGCTCCTTTCATTATGCAGATAACAACAAGGCACATTAAGATTCCCACCATATTTTCCCTTTTACTTTCTTGTCTAATTTTCTGAGCTTTGATTAAGCCGTCTCAGGCGCACTTGGAGATCACCAGTAGGTTCACAACTCCACTTGCTGGCTTCTTGTTCCGAAGACGACTCAGCTTCCGGAGTGAGTTCGTCTCGGGAGTTGATGTCCTCTAATGCTTGTGGATGTCGCTTCACACGGGTATGGTGTATCCAACGATCATGGCCAGTAATCTTTACAGCGGTGTGGGTTGTTAGAAGTACCTGGAAAGGGCCACTCCACCTCTCAGTCAAAGGCTCCTTTTTCCACCGCTGCACCAAGACCCAGTCTCCCGGGCAGAAGTCATGTACCGGTACATCTAAAGGTAGACGCTGAAAGGAGGCTGCATACCTGTGAAGAGAAAACAAGACAGACTGCAAGGCAATAACATACATATGAAGCTCACTATTACCTAATTCAAAAGTTACATTCTCTCGCATCCCAGGAGGTAAGACTCGAGGGGGCTTGCCAAACATAATTTCATATGGGGTCAATTTGAGGCCCCGTCGGGGAGTGTTTCGAATGCAAGTAAGAGCTAGCGGTAATGCTTGAGGCCACTTAAGGCGTGTTTCAATACAGATTTTGGTGAGCAAAGTCTTTAAAGTTCTATTCATGCGTTCCACTTGTCCTGAACTCTGTGGTCTCCATGGTGTGTGTAGTTTCCAAGTAACCTTGAGAGCTTGTGCGACTTCTTGAACCACTTTTCCCACAAAGTGTTGTCCTTGATCCGACTCGATGCACTCAGGCAGGGAATACCGGGGAATGATCTCCTGTAACAAATACTTCACTACTGTAGCTGCAGTGGCAGTCCTGGTGGGCCAAGCCTCGACCCAACCAGAGAGCTGGTCTACCACGACAAGTAAAAACCCGTGATGTCCGGACCGTGGGAGCTCGGCAAAATCAATCTGCCATGCCTGTCCAGGGTACGCTGCCCAGGGTCTACCTCCCATTGGCACAGGGGGTTTCCTTCGAGGGTTTACTTTCTGGCATGTGATGCACTTGGTAGCAATGCGCTGAGCTTCTACATATAGCCCTGGGGCTACTGCTTGGCGGATCACTAGATCACCCATGGCCAAACCTCCCATATGGGTTCTTGCATGGAGCTGTTGCAGCACCTCCCGAAGCAATGGCCTGGGTATCATGACTTTCCCTCCTGGTACTATCCACCACCCCTGGGAGTTCTTTTCTGCACAAGCTTTCTGTGCAAATTTATCTTCTTCAGGGGAATACTGTGGGACTAAATCCTGAACGTATGGCCATATGGCATGGGACATGGCCTGCTTGGATACCTCTTCCGCTTCTCCCCCAATAAATGCAGCTTCCTTTGCTGCTGAATCAGCCTTTGCATTTCCAAGCTTATGCTTTTTCTCAGCAGCCTTCCCATGGGCCCGCACATGAATGACTGCTACCTCTTTAGGCTGGTGGAGTGCCTCTAGTAGTTTGATAATCTGGGGACCATTAGCAATCTTATTCCCAGAGGCAGTAATGAAACCCCTTTCTTTCCACAATAGTCCGTGCGCATGGACTGTAGAAAAAGCATAGCGAGAGTCAGTGTATATATTAACCCACTGGTCTGTCCCCAGCTGTAATGCTCGGGTGAGCGCAGTGAGTTCCGCGGCCTGTGCCGACCATGAGCTCGGCAATGACTCCCTCCATACTACCTTATCCAAGGTTACCATTGCACATCCTGTTCGTCTTTTCCCATCGATGACAGAGCTGGAGCCGTCCACAAAGTATTCAACATCTGGGTCTTCAATTGGGTCCTCAGCAAGATCAGGTCGCACTTGCGTGGTCTGATTCAGGACCTCAAGGCAGTCATGCGTCGGTTTCCCTGGCTCCGGCAGCAAGGTTGCAGGGTTTAAAGCTGTAGTATGTCTGAAAGTAAGTCCTGGATTAGAGAGCAAAAATATCTCATACCGTGATTGTCTGGAGGGGTTAAGAAATTTCCCTCCCTCAGTCCCTAGGATCTGGGGAACTCCATGAGGAGTGAGTATTTCCATATCTGCACCCATGACTATCTTCTGGGCTTCTTCAACAACCACTGCTGTGGCTGCCACAGCCCGAAGACAGGCTGGCCACCCGAGTGCAACTGGATCTAAAACGTGGGAGTAATATCCCACGGGTCTCCAGGTCGGGCCCGATGGCTGTGTCAGAACCCCTGATGCAACCCCTCGATTCTCATGAACATACAGTCGATATGGCTTTTTACTGTTTGGGATGGCTAAGGCAGGGGGCTGGGTTAATGCTGCCTTCAGCAGATCAAAAGCATGCTGCATTTCTTTATTCCATTTCCATTTAGTGAGACTCTCCTTAGTCAGGGATTCGTACAGTGGTCTAGCCTTCCCACCGTAATCTGGTATCCATAGTCGACAGAACCCAGTTAGCCCTAGGAATGCCCGCAGCTCCTTGGGTGACTTAGGTGGGGTTAGACCTTGAATCGCCTGTATGCGATCTGCACTCAGGGCTCTGACTCCTTTTGAGAGCTTATATCCCAAAAATGTGACTTCAGGCTGACCTATTTGGGCTTTCTCTTTAGAGACTTTATATCCTTTTTTCCCCAGAGTGTTTAGGAGTGACCTGGTGGCTTCCTCGCAGAGCTGCAAGTTTGGGCTTGCAACTAGCAGGTCATCCACATACTGGAGGAGAGTCACTGCGGGGTGTGATCCCTTCCATTCCCCCAAGTCCTTCTGAAGGGCAAGTCCGAAAATATGGGGGGCTGCTATAAATCCTTGTGGAAGAACTGTCCACATGAGTTGGGCTTTATGGAAAGTATCTGGATCCTCCCATTCAAAAGCAAACGATTTTTGACTCTCTCGGTGAAGGGGAATAGAGAAGAAAGCATCTTTCAAATCTAGCACTGAAAATATCTGAGCTTCCCCCGGTACTTGTGTCAAAATCGCGTGAGGGTTCGGGACTACAGGATGATCTGAAAGGACCTTCTTATTTACAGCTCGTAGGTCTTGGACCAGCCTGTATGAGACCCCATCTGCCTTCGGCACTCCAAGGATGGGGGTGTTATAAGGTGAGGACCCTTCCAGGTGTTATAGGGTGAGGACCCTTCCACTAGCCATCCGTACCTCTTGTATTTCTCTATTAACGGCTTGAGTCCAGCTCTGGCCGCTCGGCTAAGTGGGTACTGCTTTACCCGAACGGGCCCCTCCCCATCCTTGAGTACGATCCTTACCGGGGAGACGAACTTAGCTCGCGCAGGGGTTCCATCAGCCCATACTGAGGGGTCTACTCCAATCATGTGATCTTCTGGACTTACTGCAGGGCATCGGTCCTCCAGGAGAGCCATCTGATAGTTCGAGCTCTGCTTGACAGGTAGCTGGACCACCATCTGATCGTCTCTGAAAAAGATCTCAGCTTGCAATTTTGTGAGTAAGTCCCGCCCAAGGAGTGCAACCGGGCAACTTGGAGAATACACAAAGGAGTGCTCGAGCAAATGGTCCCCCACCTTGGTGAGGAGTGGTTTACAAACAGGGAGTCGGGTTTGCATTCCCTCAATCCCTTCCACAAGTACATGCTGTTCACTAGTTCCTGCACAGGGGGGTTTTTCTGGAATCATTGAAAATGTAGCCCCAGTATCCACCAAGGCTTCAAAGTTTTTGCCACCAACCCTAATGGTTACCATGGGATCTTCTCGGGCTCCAACCCGAAGGGTAGTGGTCTTAGATCCCTGTCCCCTTCATTCTGAATCCTCACCCTTGTCTTCTGCCCGCATGAGGTGACCTCTCGGTTCCCCCTCTCTCTTCTCCTTCAACTTCGGGCATTCCCTCTTCCAGTGTCCTTTCTCCTTGCAATAAGCACAAACATCTGCTCCCACTCTTTCTCCCTTCCTCTTCTGCATCCCAGCCTTTCCAGGGTTCCCTCCAGTTATAGCAGCTGTTAGTGCTGCCATCTGTCGCTGAGCCTTTTTATCCTCCTTGTGCTCCTGCACTTGCTCACGATTCCCATACACCTTATATGCAATTTCCACCAGCTCTGAAATCGGTTTCCCAGCACCTCCCTCAGTTTTCTGTAACTTCTTACGGATATCAGCAGCAGATTGACCAATAAACATAAGATTTACCATGCGCTGGTTATCCAGGGCTTCTGGATCCAGATCCGAAAACCTGCGAAACGCCTCATACAGCCTCCCAAGGAAAGCTGAGGGATCCTCCTCTCTTCCTTGTCTCACCTCATACAATTTAGACAGATTGGTAACCCGAGGCACTGCCTTTCCCATTGCTTCCACTAATTCCCAGATACCGTGCACTTAGCTCTCTGCCCTCTGCAGTATGATTATCCCATCTTGGCTCCTCTACAGGGCAGGTATCACGCAGAGTACGACTAGCAGCACCTTCTGACTCAACTCTAGCCACCGCAATACGTTCCGCTGTCCCCAACACTAATCTCCTCTCCTCCGGGGTTAGGAGGGTCTGGAGCATCATCTGGACATCAGCCCAAGTGGGTCGATGAGTCTGCCCAATAGATCGGAACAGGTCCCTCATCTTTTCAGGGTCTTCACGAAAAGAGGGGCTCTGATTCTTCCAGTTAAATAAATCTGAAGTGCTAAATGGGGTGTAGACAAAAGTTGCAGTGCCTCCTTCCCCAATAACATCTCGCATCGGACAGTTCAACACCGGCTGTGACTCTACAGGCTTGCGCAAATAGTAACCCTTATTTCCTGATTCAGATGAGGCATTTGGCTGAGGCTCACGCTCTAACTCATTAGGTATGCCTTGGTACGTCGGTGGTGGTCTCTCTAAGGGAGGGGGCGGTGGTGCAGAAGGGCTGGATGCCGAGGAGGCGTCTGACTCATCTTCGCTACCCGACAGGGCAACCGGAGCACGGGTCCGGTACTCAGCCAATTCAGAATCCCCCCCCTCATTAGACTCAGGGAGTACAGGCGGCCCCCCCCCGAGCCTTTTTCTTAACAAGAATCACATGAGACTTTGCTAAGTAATTCTTAATCCAAGGTGGCTGATTCTGAACCACCCACAACCAACAATCAATATAAGGAAACTGATTCCAATACCCATTCTGCATAACAATTTCATGGATAGCTATCACTTCTTTTAGCACAAAGGATCCTTTCGGGGTCCAGTGGACCCCAAATGTTGTCCACTCGAGTTGACAAAACTTAGTTAAATCACCTTTTTTCATTTTTATTCCATAATCGGCCGGCTTTGCAAATTTATTAAAATGATATAATAAGACTTTTAGAGGGATATCAATATTGTTTTCTACACGAGAGCTACTCGTACCCATTTGCCCACAAAAATGCGCCCAAGGCACACCAAATACCAAAAAGATCTCAACAACAGATGATTTACAATGAGAGCTGAGCCTAGAATTTCTCAGCAAACTTACACATCCTTTGTTTAGATCCGTACACCAGATTGGGCAAAGGGAATTCGTATACTCACTCAGATACCCCAGAGATCTCGATCCAAATTCCAAAGTGTGTCTGCCTCTCCAAAAACTCAGAATTTACATGGGATACTTCCTTTAACTTCCCGGATATTCGGACTTAAACCTCAAATTCCAGGGGCGAGTCCAAAGTCGGCTCGGTGCGCACTTCCCCTGGTACCGGAGGCGCTCCGTCACTGAATTCCGGGGTAGTCCTCGAGAAGCCCCACGTTGGGCGCCAATTATTGATGTAAAAATCGCGGTTCGTTTCTCGGGAGGCGAAAAAAACCTTCAGCCACAGACACAAAAGGTCTATTAGCAACACAAAAGGTATATATTTGCAAATAGGGTCAGAGAGAGAGACAAAAGATCAAACACTCTGCTGCCCCCGAGGGAAACTGCCCAGCTGGCTTTATCCCTTCTCTCCTGACCACGTGTGCAGAAGGAGGAACTTTTACAACTCATTTCCGATTCATACAAACATGTATGTGAATACGTCAAATCATGTGTCGCATGTGTATTATAATTAACTACTTAAGTATGCGGGGCGGATAGGCTTATATGTATTAATTCATTACGCATGGGCAGACAGTACCTGAGGTTACAAAAGTCTGAATTTTCCTTGCTTCAAGGCTAGAACTGCAATCTACTCTTATCTGCATGAGAAAAGCTGAGGAGTATATGCTTTACTGTAACAAAGAGATAGTAACTTTGCAAAACAAAGAGGGAGTGATACCTTAATACAAAGAGCTCTCAGTAGCTCTCCCAGTTCTTTCACCAGGGAGGGCTGACAGCTGCACTGTTTTAACAAGACACCAGGGAGGGCTGACAGCTGCACTGTTTTAACAAGACTTATTGATAATGCATTTTTAATAATATTTCTAACATGAGGAAGGCATCTGAGCATGCATGAATAGACAGATGAAGAGAGGGGGCCTTTGGGGATGGAGGGATGATGAATGTAGGGATGGATGGATGACGGACAAAGGGAGGGAGGCATGGATGGATGGATGCTAGAGGGAGCGATTAAAAGTCTGGCACCATGAGCAGCCTCGGGTCTAACAAGCGGGCCTGGACATGTGCACCTTCTATTCCCTGGGGGCCCGGACGCCTGGGATCTCTGGGCAAGGGGGGCAGGCGGGTGAAAGCAAGGGGTTGTGCAAGCCCAGACACCTGGGATCTCTCACCTAACAGCAGGGAGAGGCCGAATCCTGCTCAGGCCCCAGTTTGAGCCACTTCCACTTCTGCCCATGCCAGCACCTGCCCCAGCCATGTCTGGCCCGGGGTCCCCACTTCCTGTCCCAGATGGGCACTGGCTGTTCCCCGCCAGCTCCACCCCAGAGCTGTGTTAGAAATGGAATATTGTTAGAAATGGAGTATTGTTAGAAATGCACAGCTTACATCTTGCACCTGATAAGAAAGAAACACTGCCAAGGACTTTTTTCCTTGCCCAGCCTTGCCACAGCTTTTCTTATACTAAATCGCAGACTCTCCCCAAGCTTCTCCCTAGCCTTTCTCATGCAGATTACAGAAGCTGGAATTCAACTGACTGTGTCCTTGAAAGGGGGGGGGGTTTAAACTCTTGGTGACCTATAGTAGTCTCTGAGCATGCTTAATTAGCTGATGCATATTTACCTCTCTGCCCTGCATACTTAAGTAGTTAATTATACTATACATGCGATGTATGTAGTGATGTAACCACATGTATGCTTGTATGAAACGGAAGTGAGCTGTAAGAGTTCCTGTTTCTGCACACGTGCCCAGGAGGGAGGAGATAAATACAGCCTGCAAAATTCCTTGGTGGATTCAGAGTAGTCTGAGTTTTTGACTCTGCTCTGACCCTATTTGCAAATACACCTTTTGTGCCATCTAATGAGTGTGTGTCTGTGATTTTGGTGGCCTCCAGAGAAACGAACCGCTTTAAGCATCAGCTGGGTGCATCTTGGGCCATGGGAGGCCTCCACATGCACCCCCAGCACCCAAGTCCATTCGAGTAAGTGATTTCAGGCTCAAAGGGACTAGAGAAGCTACAGAAAAACCCTTGGGCCTGAGATCAAGGGGGGCAATGGGAGCGGCTGTGGTTGGCAGCTGGGGCTGGAGGCTCAGAAACCTGGGTGCTCTCCACGTCTGGGAAGGTGTAGAGGCGGGGGGTGAGAGCAGGGTACCCAGTACCCAGCTTTGTTGTGGGCTCCTCTCTCAACAGGGGGCCTGCTGTGAGAAATAATTGCCCCCCCACCCCGCCCCGACCTGCCCAAGACTCCTACTTCTGCTTTCTGCTTTTTGCTTCCTGTTCAGGCTGTTTTCCACTTGTCCCTCAAGCAAGACCAGAGGCGGGGGCG
Source organism: Crocodylus siamensis (assembly GCF_052110815.1). NCBI lineage: Eukaryota > Metazoa > Chordata > Crocodylia > Crocodylidae > Crocodylus > Crocodylus siamensis. The sequence goes on from NC_143400.1 coordinate 23,714,186, forward strand.
GGGGCAGAGAATAGAGGCTTGCCCCCCCTGCCCTGCCAGTACCCCTTACTCCTGACCTGCAGCCCTCTTCCCCCCCAGCCAGTGGCGACACATGGGGGGTCCACAGGGGTGCATGTGCACCCCCATAGAGCACTGGTGCACCCCCTAACAAGCCGCACTCCCAGCTTAGGCGACTGGCAGGGGGACAGGCAGGAGCGCCGGTGCCCACTTTGCAAGTGCCGGCCAAGGACTGGGAGCACCGGATGAAGTGCCACAGCTACTTCCCGACTGGTGAGATTGGCCGCAGGGGGACCAGTCACTGACTGGTCACTGGGGGGGTACATGCCCCCCCGACTAAGGTGGCACCAGTCGCCCATGTCTCAGCCCTGCCTGCCTTCACTCAAACCCTGATTCCCTGCCTCATTGCCCCCTACAGGTGTGTTTAGGTGGGTGGGGGAGGTAGTGGTGGGTGTTGGGGGAACCAGCATAGACGGCTGCAGCATCTGGACCAGGGACGGGCAATTATTTTCGGGTTCTGGCAAGCTGTCGAGGGCCACATGGGTGGTCCTACCCATTAACAGGTGCCCTGCCCCGGGTCATTATCTTGGGACTGGAAGTCCTGCCCCCTAACCCCTGACCTTTGCCACCAGAAGTCCAGGGGTGATGCGTAAGGGGTGTATGCAGGAGCACGTGCACCCCCTGAGCGTGGCAGTGCATCCCCTACAAAAAGGGGCTTGCGGGCAGTTGCCACTCACCACCCTGCCACCGACACTGCTAGCGGCATCTGTGGGCTGTCAGCAATCCCCATGGGCTGCTGCTGATGCTGCTGTCAGCATCTGCAGGAGCTCCCTGCTCACCGCTGTCCTCCCACCACTGTTGCCATGCCCCCTCCAGCCACCAGGGGCACGGGTCATTCATGCACAAGTCCTTCCCCTTGCCCCCAAAAGTACTCCTTTCAGTAAAGGGTTTTGCCATCTCGGAACCAGAAAAATACCAAACTATAGTTTAAAAATCAAACATTGAAAACATTCATTAATTTGCTTTCAAAAATATTTTTATCCTGATTTACATGCGCTTGCAGAGTCTACACAGAGGTGATTGTACAATAGCTTAAAATGAAGTCTTACGTTTGTCTATTGGGTGGGGCACAGGGTGTGCATATAAGTTTGTGGGGGGCTGTGGGTATGTGGGGTTTGGGGGAGAGTGGAGGTGGGGGGTGGATAGGTGTGGGGTGAGGGAGCATGTGGGTGTGTGTGGATATATGGGGTGTGGATGGGTATGGGGTTTGGGGGAGATTGTGTGTGGGGGAAGAGGGGGCAGAGATGTGGGAGGGGGAGTGAGTGTGGGGGTCTGTGTGTAAGGCAGTGCAAGCGAGGGTGAGTGTATGTATATTGTGGGGTGTGCTGCTTGCTCTATGAACACACAGACTCTGTCCCTCCCTCGTTGCTTTGTCTCTCTCTCCCCCTTGCTCATTGCACAGACGTGCACAGGCAAACTGCCCCCGACCCCCAATTCCCGTTCCAGGCCCCGGAGTACCAGCATGGGCCCCATGCTCCTGAAGTCTAGTGATGCAGCCAGAAGCCTCGTGATGCCAGAGCAGCCAGGGGGCAGGAAGCGGGGAAATGGCAGATACAGGCGGGGGAGTGGCAGCGAGCAGGTGTACAGGAGGACAGCAACACAGTGGGGATCACTGAAACGTGGTGGGACCCAACGCATGACTGGGCGGTGAACGTCAAGGATTATAGGCTGGACAGGAGGGACAGGACAGGAAGGAAAGCTGGGGGTGTGGCGCTCTACAGTAAGGAGGAATACACATCCTCGTCAATTAGCAAAGAATTAGAGGAGGGGCACACGGATGTGCTCTGGGTTAGGTTACAAGGCAGTCAAGGGGAAAGAGACTTAATGGTGTGGGTCTACTACAGACCACCCAACCAGGGGGAAGAGCTAGACCAGGAATGCTTAAGTCAGCTCCTGGAGGTCATTAGGTCAAAGGACATGGTCATCACGGGGGACCTGAACTTTCCAAACATCTGCTGGGAAGAGCAGTCAGCCAGGTCTGACCGCTCACGTAGGTCCCTAGCCCACATGCAGGACCTCCATCCAGCACAGGAGGTGCCCAGCCCCACCAGGAGAGACGCCTTGTTGGACCTGGGGCTCGCCACGGGCAACGACCTGGTGCGGGGGCTGCAGCAAGGCAGCAGCCCTGGACTTCAGGAGGGCGGACTTCAATGAGCTAAGGAGACTAGTCAGGGAAGCGCTGAGGTCCCGGAGGGGAGGGGAGTCGGGTGTCCAAGGAGAGTGGTCGCTCCTTAAGGAGACGATCCTCCAAGCCCAAAGGGAGGTCATCCCGACATGGATCAAAGGGGGCAAGAGGGTGCAAAAGCCCCCATGGCTCACCAAAAGCATCTGGGAACGTCTCCTAGCTAAAAGGGAGGCGCACACCCAATAGCAGGGAGGGGCCATCCCCAGGGAGGACTACACTGAGGCTGCTCGGGGTTGCAGGGGGGGTCAGGAAGGTCGAGGCGGAGATGGGACTGGGACCAGCGACCCAGACCAAGGACAATAAGAAGTCCTTTTTTAAATACATCAGGGGCAGAAAGAAGGTACAGGGTAATGTGGGACCCCTGCAAGACACCCTAGAAAATTTGGTTGTCACAACACATGACAAAGCTAACCTGTTTAACGACTTCTTTGCCTCCATTTCCTGATCAGGGACCGGCTCAGCCCCCACCAGGCCCCCCTCAAGCCCCAGGGGAGGCGCACCCAGGCCAAGGGTCAGGGAGGATCTAGTCAGGGCACGACTGGAGGGACTGGCCGGCAGTGTGGGGACGCGGTCAGGAAGGCCGACCGCACCTTGTCCTGCATCCCCAGATGCATCTCGAGCAGGTCCAGGGAGGAGATCCTCCCCTTCTATGCGGCCCTGGTCAGGCCGCAGCTAGAGTACTGTGTCCAGGTCTGGGCGCCGCACTTCAGGAGGGATGTGGACAGCATGGAGAGAGTCCAGAGGAGGCCACCTGCATGGTCAGGGGGTAGCAGGGCAGGCCCTACGAGGAGAGGCTGCGGGACCTGAACCTGTTCAGCCTCCACAAGAGAAGGCCGAGGGGGATCCAGTGGCCTGTTACAAACTAGTCGGGGGGATCAGCAGGCACTGGGGGAGTCCCTGTTCCCCCGAGCACTGCCAGGAGTGACCAGGAACAACGGTCACAAGCTGGCAGAGGGGAGGTTTTGACTAGACATCAGGAGGTGCCACTTCACGGTCAGGGCGGCTAGGGTCTGGGACCAACTTCCAAGCGAAGTGGTGCTGGCTCCTACCCTGGGGGGCTTTAAGAGGAGGCTGGATGTACACCTTGCTGGGGTCGTTTGACCCAGTACCCTTTCCTGCCGTAGCAGGGGGTCGGACTTGATGATCCCTTCTGACCCGACCAACTATGAAACTGATGCAAAAGATTGCGGTTTGTTTCTTGGAGGCTCACAAAGAATCTCAGACACACAGTCATTTAGTAGTACAAAAGGTGTATTTGCAAATAGGGTCAGAGCAGAGTCAAAAACTCAGATTACTCTGAATCTACCAAGGAATTTTTGCAGGCTGTATTTATCTTTTTTTTTCTGAGCACGTGTGCAGAAACAGGAACTTTTACAGTTCATTTCTGTTTCATACAAACATATGTGGTTACATTACTACATCCATTGCATGTATATTATAATTAACTACTTAAGTATGCAGGGCGGAGAGGTAAATCTGCATCAGCTAATCAAGTATGTTCAGAGAATATTATAGGTCACCAAGAGTTTAAACCCCCCCCTTTTCAAGGTCACAGTCAGTTAAATTTCAGCTTTTGTAATCTGCATGAGAAAGGCTAGGGAGAAGCTGGGGGAGAGTCTGCGATTTAGTATTAGAAGAGCTGTGGCAAGGCTGGGCAAGGAAAAAAGTCCTTGGCAGTGTTTCTTTCTTATCAGGTGCAAGATGCAAGCTGTGCATTTCTAACAATATTCCATTTCTAACAATATTCCCCCCTCAAGATGCTTTCTGCTTCCCATTTTCATTTAGGCAGATCAAGATAATTACGAGAAATTTTTCTGAGTACCATGATTTTTGCTACAGTCTGCGATTTGAGGGGGACTGCTGCAACTTGCATCCCTTCAACTGTGGTGGTTATTAATCTTTTTGAAGCAGGTGTTTTCATTATACGGGGATGATTGTGGAGTGGATGGGTTATATTTCATCCAGGTGGAGTTTGGGAGCTTAACAGCAGTAGAATTCCATTGACCTCCATACTTGCTGCAATTAAGGGCATAACAGGTAGTGCATGTTCGGACCCATTTTAATGTCCATGTACACTGGCTATGTCCCAAACTCTTCTCTGTACTGTTATTGCTAATACAGTACTCTCTTAATGCTACTTGGGAAAGATTCCAGCTGTGGTTTTCATCTCATTCTTGACCAGTACTCTTAACATCTGCCTTACCACTTACTAACTATTTTGGGGCCAAAGGAAAAGCCCTCCAAGGCCACTGTTCTCTGGCCTCTCGGAGTCCCCCACAGGCTCAGCAGTTGGTAAGATTGAAGGTACCTGCAATTCTTTTTATCATGTCAACATACAAATCTGTCCCTGGGGGAGCAATTGGGGGAAGCGGGGATATAGGCTGGTGGCTAGGGCTGCTCAATCCTGCTTTTTTACTACATAGATAACAACAAAGCATATTAAGATTTTCACTATATTTTCCTTTTCTTGAGATCAAATACAGCCTAAACTTTTTTTTTTTTACTTTCTTGTCTAATTTTTTGAACTTTGATTAAGCCGTCTCAGGCGCACTTGGAGATCACCAGTAGGTTCACAGCTCCACTTGCTGGCTTCTTGTTCCGAGGACGACTCAGCTTCCGGAGTGAGTTCGTCTTGGGAGTTGGTGTCCTTTGACGCTTGTGGATGTCGTTTCACACGGGTATGGTGTATCCAACGGTCATGGCCAGCAATCTTTACAGCGGTGTGGGTTGTTAGAAGTACCTGGAAAGGGCCACTCCACCTCTCGGTCAAAGGTTCTTTTTTTTACTGCTGCACCAAGACCCAGTCTCCCGGGCAGAAGTCATGTACCGGTACGTCTAAAGGCAGACGCTGAAAGGAGGCTGCATACTTGTGAAGAAAAGACAAGACAGATTGCAAAACAATAACGTACATATGAAGCTTGCTATTACCTAATCCAAAAGTTACATTTTCTCGCATCCCAGGGGGTAAGACTCGAGGGGGTTTGCCAAACATAATTTCATATGGGGTTAATTTAATGCCCCGTCGGGGAGTGTTTTGAATGCAAGTAAGAGCTAACGGCAATGCTTGAGGCCACTTAAGGCATGCTTTAATACAGATTTTGGTGAGTAGAGTCTTTAAGGTCTTATTCATGCGTTTTCTTGTCCTGAACTCTGTGGTCTTCATGGTGTGTGTAGTTTCTAAGTGATTTTGAGAGCTTGTGCAACTTCTTGAACTACTTTTCCCACAAAGTGTTGTCCTTGATCTGACTCGATGGATTCAGGTAGAGAATACCGGGGAATGATTTCTTGCAACAAATACTTTACTACTGTAGCCGCAGTGGCAGTCCTGGTGGGCCATGCCTCGACCTAACCAGAGAGCTAGTCTACCATGACAAGTAAAAACTTATGATGTCCGGACCGTGGGAGCTCGGCAAAATCAATCTGCCATGCTTGTCCAGGGTACGCTGCCCAGGGTCTACCTCCCATTGGCACAGCGGGTTTCCTTCGAGGGTTTACTTTCTGGCATGTGATGCACCTGGTAGCAATATGCTGAGCTTCTATATATAGCCCTGGGGCTACTGCTTGACGGATCACTAGATTACTTATAGCTAAGCCTCCCATATGGGTTCTTGCATGGAGCTGTTGTAGCACTTCCTGAAGCAATGACCTTTCTTCTTGGTACTATCCACCACCCCGGGAGTTCTTTTTCCCACAAGCTTTCTGTGCAAATTTATCTTTTTCAGGGGGATACTGCGGGACTAAATCCCGGACGTATGGCCATATGGCATGGGACAAGGCCTGCTTGGATACTTCTTCCGCTTCTTCATTAATAAATGCGGCTTCCGTTGCTGCCGCATCAGCCTTTGCATTTCTAAGCTTATGCTTTTCTTCAGTAGCCTTCCCATGGGCCTGCACATGAATGACTGCTATTTCTTTAGGCTGGTGGAGTGCCTCTAGTAGCTTGATAATCTGGGGGCCATTAGCAATTTTATTCCTAGAAGCTGTAATGAAACCCCTTTCTTTCCACAATAGTTCGTGCGCATGGACCGTAGAAAAAGCATAGCGAGAATCAGTGTATACATTAACCCGCTGGTCTGTCCCCAGCTGTAATGCTCGGGTGAGCGCAGTGAGTTCCGCGGCCTGTGCCGACCATGAGCTCGGCAATGACTCCCTCCATACTACCTTATCCAAGGTTACCACTGCACATCCTGTTCGTCTTTTTCCATCAATGACAGAGCTGGAGCCGTCTACGAAGTATTCAGCATCTGGGTTTTCAACTGGGTCCTCAGCAAAATCAGGCCGCACCTGTGTGGTTTGATTCAGGACCTCAAGGCAGTCATGCGTCGGTTTCCCTGGCTCCGGCAGCAAGGTTGCAGGGTTTAAGGCTGTAGTATGTTTGAAAGTAAGTCCTGGATTAGAGAGCAAAAATATCTCATACCGTGATTGTCTGGAGGGGTTGAGAAACTTTCCTCCCTCAGTCCCTAGAATCTGGGGAACTCCATGTGGGGTGTGTATTTCCATATACGCACCCATGACTATCTTCTGGGCTTCTTCGACAACCACTGCTGTGGCTGCCACAGCCCGAAGACAGGCTGGCCACCCGAGTGCAACTGGATCTAGAACCTTTGAGTAATATCCCACGGGTCTCCAGGTCGGGCCTGATGGCTGTGTCAGCACCCCTGATGCGACCCCTCGATTCTCATGAACATACAGTCAATATGGCTTTTTACTATTTGGGATGGCCAGGGCAGGGGGCTGGGTTAATGCTGCCTTAAGCAGATCAAAGGCATGCTGCATTTCTTTATTCCATTTCCATTTAGTGAGACTCTCCTTAGTCAGGGATTCGTACAGTGGTCTAGCCTTCCCACCGTAATCTGGTATCCATAGTCGACAGAACCCAGTTAGCCCTAGGAATGCCCGCAGCTCCTTGGGTGACTTAGGTGGGGTTAGACCTTGAATCGCCTGTATGCGATCTGCACTCAGGGCTCTGACTCCTTTTGAGAGCTTATATCCCAAAAATGTAACTTGAGGCTGACCTATTTGGGCTTTCTCTTTAGAGACTTTATATCCTTTTTCCCCTAGAGTGTTTAACAGTGACCTGGTGGCTTCCTCGCAGAGTTGCAAGTTTGGGCTTGCAACTAGCAGGTCATCCACATACTGGAGGAGAGTCACTGCGGGGTGTGATCCCTTCCACTCCTCCAAGTCCTTCTGAAGGGCAAGCCCGAAAATATGGGGGGCTGCTATGAATCCTTGTGGAAGAACTGTCCACATGAGCTGGGCTTTATGGAAAGTATCTGGATCCTCCCATTCAAAAGCAAACAATTTTTGACTCTCTCGGTGAAGGGGAATGGAGAAGAAAGCATCTTTCAAATCTAGCACTGAAAATATTTCAGCTTCCCCCGGTACTTGTGTCAAAATCGTGTGTGGGTTCGGGACTACAGGATGGTCTGAAAGGACCTTCTTATTTACTGCTCGTAGGTCTTGGAGCAGTCTGTATGAGACCCCATCTGCCTTTGGCACTCCAAGAATGGGGGTGTTATAGGGTGAGGACCCTTCCACTAGCCATCCGCACCTCTTGTATTTCTCTATTAACGGCTTGAGTCCAGCTCTGGCCGCTCGGCTGAGTGGATACTGCTTTACTCGAACAGGCCCCTCCCCATCCTTGAGTATGATTCTTACCGGGGAGACCGACTTAGCTCGTGCAGGGGTTCCATCAGCCCATACCGAAGGGTCTACTCCAGTCATGTGATCTTCAGAACTTACTGTGGCGAAATGCCGGGCTAGCAGCTCCGGCACCGCTTAGCGGAGCCGCGGGCTTTGCGGAGTTGTGCGAGCGCGCGGCTTGTGGGGCGGAATTGAGGTAGCTCTTAGCCGCCCTCGAGGTTCGTCGAGTTGGCACAAGTAGACGACTTAGAGTAAGTAGTTAGTGTCTCTTAATCTATAGGGTGTCTGTTGGTTCACGAGGTTCCAGAGCCAGCCCTTGTGTTCCAACAGTGGAGCTAGTCCAAAGCTAGGTGCGGCTGCCGGCTCCTTAAGTCCCAGAACTGGTCAACAGCTCATGAATGGGAAATACAAAGCAATACTGTAACACGGTGAATCGTTGTCAGTTGTCGGATTTCTGAGACCTTTGTTCTCGCTGGGATACGCCCAGGCGGGGAGACTGAGAACCGGTCTGCGGGGTGATCAGGCCCACAGAGTTTTCCAGTTGTCGTCTCTGCTGCTTCCTGCTTTTTTGCCTCTTTTATAGATGTTTATTGGACTGCCTCTATGACACTAACTATAGTATACAGATAGGATAATTTTCTTTTACATAATTATTGCTAGGCAGATTTTCTACATAAGTTTCATTTCTGCAGATAAGAAATGAAATTTACAGAATGCGCATGTGTAGCTTAATGCCAGTGGAGAAAAGTACAAAGCGTTCATTTTGATTAACAGTCAAGACTTCAAGGTTACATAAATGTGAGAGTGCCGCGCGGCAGTTATACAGAAAAGGGAAAATAATATAAAGTCTTTGCTAAAAATTATAAGCTGGTTATACTTACTACAGGGCGTCAGTCCTCCAGGAGAGCCATCTGATAGTTCGAGCTCTGCTTGACAGGTAACTGGACCACCATCTGGTCATCTCTGAAAAATATCTCAGCTTGCAGTTTTGTGAGTAGGTCCCGCCCAAGTAGTGCAACCGGGCAACTTGGAGAATATACAAAGGAGTGCTCAAGCAAATGGTCCCCCACTTTGGTGAGAAGTGGCTTACAAACGGGGAATCGGGATTGCGTTCCCCCAATCCGTTCCACAAGTACATGCTGTTCACTAGTTCCTGCACAGGGGGGTTTTTCTGGAATCATTGAAAATGTAGCCCCAGTATCCACCAAGGCTTCAAAGTTTTTGCCACCAACCCTAATGGTTACCATGGGATCTTCTCGGGCTCCAACCCGAACGGTAGTGGTCTTAGATCCCCGTCCCCTTCATTCTGTATCCTCACCCTTTTTCTCTGCCCGCATGAGGTGACCTCTTGGTTCCCCCTCTCTCTTCTCCTTTAACTTTGGGCATTCCCTCTTCCAGTGTCCTTTCTCCCTGCAGTAAGCACAAACGTCTGCTCCCACTCTTTCTCCTTTCCCTTTCTGCATCCCAGCCTTTCCAGGGTTACCTCCAGTTATAGCAGCTGCCAGCGCTGCCATCTGTCGCTGAGCCTTTTTATCCTCCTTGCGCTCCTGCATATGCTCACGATTCCCATATACCTTATATGCAATTTCCACCAGCTCTGAAATTGGTTTTCCAGCACCTCCCTCAGTTTTCTGTAACTTCTTATGAATATCAGCAGCGGATTGACCAATAAACATAAGATTTACCATGCGTTGATTATCTGGGGCTTCTGGATCTAGGTCCGAAAACCTGCGGAACGCCTCATACAGCCTCCCGAGGAAAGCTGAGGGATCCTCTTCTCTTCCCTGTCTCACTTCATACAATTTAGACAGATTAGTAACCTGAGGCACTGCCTTCCCCATTGCTTCCACTATAATCCCCAGATACCGTGCACTCAGCTCTCTTCCTTCTGCAGTATGATTATCTCATCTCGGTTCCTCAACAGGGCAGGTATCACGCAAGGTACGACCAGCAGCTCCCTCCGCTTCTACCCTGGCTGCTGCAATGCGCTCTGCCATCCCCAACACTAATCTCCTCTCCTCCGGGGTCAGGAGGGTTTGAAGCATCATCTGGACATCAGCCCAAGTGGGTCGATGGGTTTGCCAAATAGATCGAAACAGGTCCCTCATTTTTTCAGGGTCTTCACAAAAAGAGGGGCTCTGATTCTTTCAGTTAAATAAATCTGAAGTACTAAATGGGGTGTAGACAAAAGTTGCATTGCCCCCCTCTCTGATAACCTCTCACATCGGGCAATTCAGCACCGGCTGTGATTCTACAGTCTTGTGCAAATAATAGCCCTTATTCCCTGATTCAGATGGGGCACTTGGCTGAGGCACACGCTCTGAATCATTAGGTATGCTTTGATATGCCGGTGGTGGTTTCCCTGAGGGAGGGAGCGGTGGTGCAGAGGGACTGGATCCCGAGGAGGTGTCTGATTCATCCTCGCTACCTGACAGGGTGACCGGAGAGCGGGTCCGATACTCAGCCAATTCAGAATCCCCACCTCATTAGACTCAGGGAGTACAGGCGGTCCTCCTCGAGTCTTTCCTTTAACAACCATCACATGAGACTTTACTAAGCATTTCTTAATCCAAGGTGGCTGATTTTGAACCACCCACAACCAACAATCGGTATAAGGAAATTGATTCCAATATCCGTTCTGCATAACTATTTCATGGATAGCTATCACTTCTTTTACTACAAAGGATCCTTTCGGGGTCCAGTGGACCCCAAATGTTGGCCACTCGAGTTGACAAAACTTAATTAAATCACCCTTTTTCATCTTCATTCCATAATCTGCCTGCTTTCCAAATTTACTGAAGTTTTGTAATATACAACCTAAAGGCGCATCTGAGTTTTCTACACGGGAGCGACCCGCACCCATTGCCCACAAAAGTACATCCAACGCACACCAAATACCAAAAGATCCTAGTTACAAACGGTTCTCATATACCAAGCCGAAAATTTCCCAGTATTAAACCAAATCAAACGCGTCTTTGTTCCCGGATCCAGACCAAATTGGGCAAGGGAATTCGTATACTCACTCAGATACCCCAGAGATCTCGATCAGAATGCTGGAATGTGTGTCTGGCGTCCTCAGAAACCAAGAATTTTGCACAGGAGCCTTTAACTTCCAGGATATCCCGACTCACGTCTTAAGCCCCGTGGGCGAGCCCAAAAAGGTGGGTTGGTGCGCACTCCCTGTGGTGGCAGAGATGATATTGTCACTGAATTCTGGGGTAGTCCAAGAAATCTACCAGCTGGCTCGCCAAATTTGATGCAAAAAATTGCGGTTCGTTTCTTGGAGGCCACTAAAATCACAGACACACACTCATTAGATGGCATAAAAGGTGTATTTGCAAATAGGGTCAGAGCAGAGTCAAAAACTCAGATTACTTTGAACCCACCAAGGAATTTTTGCACGCTGTATTTATCTTTTTCCTCCTGGGCACGTGTGCAGAAACAGGAACTCTTACAGCTCATTTCCGTTTCATACAAACATACATGTGGTTACATCACTACATCCATCGCATGTATATTATAATTAACTACTTAAGTATGCAGGGCGGAGAGGTAAATATGCATCAGCTAATTGAGCATGCTCAGAGAGCACTATAGGTCACCAAGAGTTTAAACCCCGCCCCTTCAAGGACACAGTCAGTTGAATTCCAGCTTCTGTAATCTGCATGAGAAAGGCTAGGGAGAAGCTGGGGGAGAGTCTGCGATTTAGTATAAGAAGAGCTGTGGCAAGGCTGGGCAAGGAAAAAAGTCCTTGGCAGTGTTTCTTTCTTATCAGGTGCAAGATGCAAGCTGTGCATTTCTAACAATACTCCATTTCTAACAATATTCCATTTCTAACAACGCCCTCGTTCAGGGACTTTGTGACCTGATCATAAAAGGAAACCAGGTTAGTCGGGCAGGACCTGCCCTCAATGAACCCGTGTTGGTTGCCCCTGACCATGACCTCCCCTGCTGAGCCCTTGCAGGTGTGCTCCTCGCATACCTCAGCCCCCCGGCTCAATATGTCTCACAATGCAGCCATGTCTGGGGTGGACCTTGGCCGAGTACAACGCCTGCCACAACCGCCCCCCAACCCTCCTCTCTCTCTCCACAGACAAGCCCATCATCCAGGCGCCCTGGCTGGATGGGATCCCTGGGAAGCTGCGGGCTGGGACCGCAGTGAATGTAACGTGCCAGACCCCCAGCTCATGCTCCGAGACCCCCCCCAGCGTGGCCTGGACGGGGCCCTTGGAGCTGCCTCTGGCCCCAGCGAGGCGGGACGCAGGGGGCACCATGTACAGCTCCAAGCACGGATTCAAGCCCGTCGCTGAGGATGATGGGAGGGACCTCGTCTGCCGTGTCTCCTACCCTGAACGCAGCGGGATCACGGTCCTGGCCAGCGTCCGGCTCCAGATCGTCTGTGAGTGCCCCCGTCGTTCCCCGGAGCTGCAGGGGACTCAGGTGTCCGGGCCCCCTGCTCTAACCCCGGCCCCCGCCCCTACCAGAGCGGGAGGAACCCAGGCCTGGTGTCCAGATTCCCGGCCTGATCCGTGCTCTGTGGTTCCCCCAGACCCACCCCGGACCCCGGAGATCAGCGGGACGCTGAGAAGAGACGGACATGCTGGTGAGGGGCTGGGAAGCGGGGCCACTGGCGGGGAGGGGACCCTCGCAGGCTAAGAGGGGCCTGGGCTGTTTGGGGGCTGGATGGGAGACCAGTGGAGGCTCCACCCCAGAGCAGCCACCCCCAGCACCGTTACACCCAGCCCCCCACCCCAGACCCAGCCGCATCTCCAAACCACCTTGGTCCTAATCGTTTCTTGCCTTCCAGAAACAGTCATGGCGGTGCTCGCGGGTGACCCACTTCTAGTGCTGGCCTGGGAGGGGGACGTACTCACCCTGACCTGCTGCCAACACTGGGGTGTATTGGTGCCAGGCCCAGAACAGCTATGGGGCAGCCAACCGGAGTGTGCGGGTCACCATGCACTGTGAGGGCCCCAGGAGGGATTCGGGGGGCAGTGTGCTGTGGCCTACAGGGACCCCCAGGGGGAGCCAGAGGTGATGGAGCAACCAAACTGGGACCTGCTGTGGTCAATGGAGGCCACTAACGGGCCCTTCTGGGGTAGTTATGGCCTAGGGGGCACTGGGTGGGGGGCATAAAATCCAGGGTGGGGCAATAACCTTCCCCCTGTGTGTGTTTCAGATGCCCCCCGTGACCTGGACATTAATGTCTCCATCTCTGGAGCCAATGGAAGGAATTTCAAGGTTATTCAAGGTAACGGGGACCTCTGGCTCTGGCCCCCGGCACAGCACCCCTAGAGGGGAGGCCCTGGGGTGGGGGTGGGGGGCTCAGTGCCTCGACATGGGGGCATTGCAGTGGGTCTAGGGCCCAGAGTGGCTTCCATTGTGCATGGCCAGTTGGGTTGACGCCACCCTGGCGCCCCCTGGAGGACCCTGTTGGCCACTGCACGGCACCCCCTAGAGCCCTCCCAGATCCAGATAGGATGTAGCACCCCCTCATAGCCCCCAGGGGGATTACAATGGATCTAGTGGCCCCCTTTGGCCACTGCAGCCTCCAGTTGGATTGATGCTGCCCAAGCGCCCCCTGGAGGACCCTGTTGACCATTGCTAGGGCCCAGCCAGGCTGTGCCTCAGTTTCCCTCCTTCTCTCCCAGGCAACAACTTGGAGCTGAAGGCTGTGGAGGGAGGCTCCATGTGGGCGCTGTGCTCTGTGGACAGCAGCCCCCCAGCCCGGCTGAGCTGGGGGTTAGGGGACCGTGACCTCAACACCTTCCAGCTTCAAGAGGGGGGCAGTGGGGGCATCCTGCAGCTGTTCAAGCTCCACCCCGAGCACACCGGGAACTCCCAGTGCCAGGCCACCAATGACCTTGGGAGCAACGAGGGCGGCTTCCAGCTGGTGGTGGAGTGTGAGTGGGGGCCCGGACTCCTGGGTTCCCTGACCCCCGCCCCGTCCCCCACAGACAGCCCCCGCCCAGCCGCCGGCCCTGATCCCGGCCTGTGGTGCAAGCACGAGCCTGGGGGGCTGCACTGCCACTGCTTCCTGTGGGCAGAGCCCCCAGCCGAGCTGCGCTGGGAGGTGAATGGGGCGACGGTGCCCGGCAAAGACCACCGGACCAAGGGGAACTGCACGGACAGTGCCATGCACTGGGAGGGGCCTGGGGACCCCATCATTGTGTGCATTGGCTCCAACTACCTCAGCTCCTACGCGCTGCAGGGGTCCGGCCTCATCCTGCCTGCAGGTCAGTCCCCCACCGCCCCCGACATGCCTGGGTTCTTTGGGGGTTGGTGAAACAGCCTGCCCTGCTCCCCCCTCCCCCACGCCAGCTGTACCTCCCCCACCCTCTGGCCTCATTGGGCCTCTATAATGCAGCGAGCTCTGGGGAGAAACAGATGAGGATAACACCCTTGGGGAAAGGCCATTGCCCCACACATACCCCAGCCCCTGGCTCAACAGGTCTCACAGTGTGAGGGCCCAGGTGGTGTTATGCTGGGGGGGGCTCTGGGGGCACCAGGATGGGCTGTTCAGTGTCCAGCGATGGTCTCCCACAGAGGTGCTAGGCCAGCTGGGGCTGCAGTGGCCAATGGTGGCCACTAGGGGACACTATGACTGTAGTGTGCCTATGAGAACCACTGGGGGTAGGTTGCGGGTAGGTCTTGCGTGACTAATCTCATTTCCTTCTACAACCTGGTGACCTATCACCTGGACAAGGGAGAAGAGATTGATGTCGTATTTCCTGACTGCAAAAAAGCCTTCGATCTGGTATCCCATGATCACCTCTTCGTGAAACTGGCCAGTTGTGGCCTTGGGTCCAGCACGATCCACTGGCTGGGAAATTGGCTCCATGGTCAGACCACGAGATGAACATGAGCCTCCAATGCGATGCTGCGGCTAGTAAAGCGACCAAAACGCTGGCTTGCATCCATAGATGTGAGGGGGCCGATTAGGTCAAGCTGCCAGGTTTGTCCAGCTTTGAAATAGTTTTGATCAAAGGCACCATGTGAATAGGTAAGCTTATTGGTGCGCTTGTTTTTGACCGCTATAACAGTGCCGGACAGCTGGATGCCATTCTCAAGCGGATATGTCGGCTTTCGGGTGGGGTATTGCCGCCTGTACCTGTGGCATAGCTTATCACCGGGCAGGTGGCCCTGCTCGTCATGCAAGCCCTGTACGGGTGATGTGACGTTTTGCTCGGAGGCGGCGGGTTCAGGACTAATGCTTGAGGGGTGGTGGTGTCGCTCGGCTGAGCTTGTTGTAAGCGGTTGTCTAGCAATTCGTGCGCCCAATACGTGTGGGGCACGTGGGACGGGCTATGGAGGATGAGGGGATTATTAAGGCTGGATTCAGTTATTTCAAAAATTTTGACCCACAACGCGGCATGTTGGTGTGGGCTGGCGGACCCGATTGCTGTACGTAGCATGTACTTGGAGTCAACACCTATGATTAAGTTTTCATATCTGCCGTGGATGGTGGCTGCGTGGGTGACTCCTCGCTTGAATCCTTCCACCTTGGCTTCTTGGGCTGAAGTGGATGCGGGCAACTTTTCGATTAGGATTTTTGGCAAATGACACAGTACATTCCTGCTTTGGGGCAATGTTTTGTCGAGCTGTCAGTCATTATCCAGGGTTTGCCGTGGATGGGGGTAAATACGGTATTTGCGGGACTGGGACACGTTGGGGGGCAGTGGACTTAAGTTGCCATAAACTCCAATCATACCGCGCCTGTAATAATAATTTTGTCCAGGTGCTGAGTGTCCCTTCAAAGGTTGTTGGCGGGTTTTGTTTTAGCAGGGGTAAGGTTGTGACGGCGGGGCCTTCTAGGATTCCTGTATGTGTGGCCCAGGGTCTCATGTCGTTTAGGGCTAACAATAGGGCTCCTAAGGGTCCTTCCCTCCGTTCACTTCCCGAGAGGCAACGGTGTGTAAAGTGGGCTAGTTTGTTATTTTGGAAGACTTGACCTAATATGTGGTGGTTGGTCCAGGTGACTGTAAGGTCTACGGGTTTACTTGGGTCATAGCAGGAAGGGGGTCGGGGTTTACACATGGAGTTGTGCAGTTGGCGAAGGGCTCGTTACTGGTCTCCTCCCCAGGTGAACGGGCGTCCCTTTTTGTTGAGCCTCTGGAGCGTGTTAAGGGCTGGTAAATCGGACGGGCTTAGGAAGGCTCTTTGGTAGTTGATTTGCCCAAGTAATGTTTGTATGTCCTGTTTATTAGCTGGAGGTTTCTCTAGCCAGGTATCGAGGTAGAGGTTTCTATCTGAATCAGGGATTAATGAATCAGGGGGAATTTCGATGCCAGGAATTTAAAGCTGGCAGTTGCACTGCTGGCTGATTTGCTTTTGTTTACAGTCCATCCGTCTCTTGTTAAGGTGAAGCATCGGAGGTATTTTTTTCGTTTTTTCCTATAACTAGAATATCGTCAACGTAATAGAGGAAACTAGTGCCGGGGGGGAGGCAACTTTAGTTAATGTTTGCTGTGGAAGGGGGCCAGCTAGTGCTGGGGAGTTTTTGTAGCCTTGTGGTGCAACTTGCCAGTGGAAAATTTCACCATTGAGGGAGAAGTTTAATACCCCGTTGTCATCGGCTATGGGGATGCTATAAAACATGTCTTTTAGGTCGATCGCCACCCCCCAAGCGTCTGACTTATCTCTTATTTGGTCTAGGACGTCCGGTAGGGTGACTGCTGACGTAAACTGTAGCGGATGTATTCGCGCGTTAGCACGGCGGTAGTCAATGACTAGCCGGTGGTCCCCAGGTTTTTGTGGTTTGGGGATACCCCACCCTGAGGACAGGTTTCGACTGTAGTCGACTTTTTCTATCTTTCCTTCCTTTAAGAGTTTTGCTAATAGTTTTTTAATGACTGGAATTCCTTCTTTTTTGGTGGGGATGGGTGTTACTTTCCATGGTTGGGCGCCTGCAATAAGTTCTGGGATGTGTGTGGCTTTAATGGCAGAAACAGTGCCGGCCGGGAGCGCCGCACATACATATTCCTTTAAGTTGAGCGTGCGCATTGTGGGGCCACCGAGGAGGTTAATGTCTCCTAGGAGGGCAGATGTTTTTAGAGCTCGCTGGTTGTGCGTTATGGAGATGGTTACAACGGGGAGAACTCTGGAAGATGCTTGTGAGTAAGCTACTCGAGATCTGATTAGATATCTAGCTGGCAGTAACACAGATGCGTGATCAAAAGGCTACCTCAGCCACACTGTTTGCTCTTTAGGATTTCTAAGATATTGTTCAATCCTGTACCCTAGTTTAGCCTACCCCTTGTAATCAGTAAAGTTCTCCTTTGTGACTGGTGTGGGAGACTTATTGAGGGGTGGGTCTAAATTGTGCCTAAGAGACCCCTTAGGTCTGCGGACTAAGGGAGACTTTACTTTTTGCCCCCCGACTTGGGGAAGTGCCCCAAGTGCCTGTACTGGGTCGAATACCTGTCGGACTATTAGGCCTGTGTTTCCCCAAGGACACAGGGCCGAGACAGTCCCTTCTCGGGGTGGTGGGGGGCGACGTTACCCCCAGACTAGCGAGTGTGCTCCAGAGAGGGGTTGGTCGAGCATAAGGCGCCCCTAGGGAGGCATTCGGAGCCTGGAAGGTGGGCGGGCGCAGGGAGGTGGGCGGCTCAACGCAGGAGCGCCCCCTATTGGCCCGCCATATGCTCCTTGTCAATTTTCTCAAAGGTCTTCCCAAGGACCAAGGGAAGGTGACTGGCCTATAATTGCCGGGTCCTCCTTTCTCCCCTTCTTGTAAATGGGGACCGCATTGGCTCTTGTCCAATCCTCTGAGACCTGGCCAAGGCCCCATGAGCGCTCGTACAGCTGTGCCAGGGACCCTGCTATGACCCCCGCCAATTCCCTCAGCACACTTGGGTGAAGAGCATCGGGACCTGCTGATGTAAACACGTCCAGCCCCTCCAAAAGTTCCCTAACTAGGTCGTCCCTGCCCCCAGGCGTGGCGGTGCCTTCTCTGGGTCCGTCCATAATCCTAGTGGGGGAGATGTCCCGGGCCCTGCTCAGGAATATGGAGGCAAAGACTTCATTGAAGAGATCAGCTTTTTTGTTTGCTGCAATCCGGGTGGCTTCACCTCTAGGTTCCTGACGCTGCAGAGAACGAAAGGTCCCGTCAGTTTTGTCCTGGGCCCCCCCAATCCCCCGCAGCCTGCTGACCTCAGCCTGGAGCTCCCTCACCTGCCCCTACAAGGCCCAAAGGTGGGCACATGTAGGACAGGCAAGGGACCTCCCGCTGCCCCCTCCCCACTCAGGCCCCCTGCCCTGCCTTTTATACCCCCTGGCCTGGGCTGGCTCAGGCCCCGGCCCCTATCCCACAGCAATCAAACAATCAGCAATCAGCACCCCCCAGCTTCCCAGAGCATCCCCTCCCCCACCACACAAACACAGTCAGTCAGCTAAGCCTGAGCTGCAGGCAGCTGGATCACTGACCTTCTTCCTGAGCAGGACCCAGTGCCGGGCTGGCCTGCTCTTCTCCTTCCTCCACTTCCTCCAGCGACTGCCTGGAAACTGGTCCTGCTGGCAGTCCCTGTCTGCTGGCTCCCGGGTCACAGGCATTTACATTCGTTAATTTGGTTCCACAAATATTTTTGTCCTGATTTACGTGCGTGTGCTGAGTCTACACAGAGGTGACTGTACAATAGCTTAAAATGAACGTGTCTATTGGGTGGGGCATGGGGGATGTGTATAGGTTTGTGGGGGGTTGTGGGTATGTGGGGTGTGGGGGAGGGTGGAGGTGGGGTATGGATAGGTGTGGGGTGAGGGAGCATGTGGGTGTGTGTGGATATGTGGGGTGTGGGTGGGTTTGGGGTTTGTGGGGGATTATGTGCAGGGAAGATGGAGGCAGAGATGTGGGAGGGGGTGTGGGTGTAGGGGTTTGTGTGTATGGCAGTTCAAGTGGGGGTGGGTGCATGTATATGGTGGGGTGTGTGTGTGTGTCCTGCCCTATAAAAACACACACACACTCTGTCCCACCCTCATTGCTTTGTCTCTCTCTTCCCCTCCCTCATTGCATGGACCTGCACAGGCAAAACCCCTGCCCCTGCCAATCCCTTTCCAGGTCCTGGGGTACCGGCACAGACCCCATGCTCCTGCGGTGTAGCGATGCACCCAGGAGCTATGTGGTGGCAGAGTGGCTGGTGGGCAGGAAAGCGGGGAAGTGGCAGCTACAGGCGGGAGGGTGGCAGCAAGCGGGCATACAGGAGCATAGCGCCAGTGTGGGGCCCGTGCTGGTGTCCCGGGCCCAGTGCTGGTGGGGCCCAGGCCCGGGCAGCAGGCATCCAGGCTCCTGGCCCCCCCTACTCACACCCACAACCCCCACTCCTGACCCCAAAAACCCAGGTGTCTGGGCTTGCAGAGCCCCCAGGCCCGCTCCCCTCAGGGAACCCAGGCGTCCTAGATGCCAAGCCCCTTCCCTGCAGACCCTCCTGGCCTCTGCCAGCTACAGGGAAACCAGGTGCCCGGGCTCCCAGAATCGCCTGCTCTCACCCCCCCCAGACCCCACCAGCCTCCTAGAGCTGGAGAGAGCTCAGATGGCTGGGTACTTGCCATGTGGGGAGCTGGGTGGGGGCGGGGGGAGGAGGAGGAGTCATCAGGCCCCGCCCCATGTGGGGAGGGGCTTGTGGGGGAAACCCTGCCCCCTACCGCAGGAAGTGGGGAATGCAGAGAAGGGGGTAGCTAAGCAGATGAAGCCCTGGTTGGTGCCTGGATGGGAGACCGGTGGCTCTGGGGGCAAGGGGACCCAGCCCCCCCTGCTCCCCCCAAGAAGAACCCAGGCGTGGGGGTTCCCAGCTCTCACCCCATAACCCGGCCCGCTGGGAGAAAACCCAGGCATCCTAGAGCCCCACCCCCTCCCAAGGAGAAGCTTTGGCTCCACCCCTACAGCAGGCTGTGGTCCCCCTTGGCCCCACCCCTAAAGGGACAGCACCCTCTTTGCCCATGTAAGGACATTTCCGCCCACCCCAGTGATTGGTGGGAGCCGTGGAATCCATCCTCTGCAAGCGGGTGACAGGTGGAGGGAGGGGACTGTGGAAACCCGGAGGGGTATAAAGTCATGGAGAACATCCTGGTGTCATGGCAACCAAGGGGGGGAAGGGGGCCCACCCCCCGGTTCCTCAATCTCCTGGTTCCCCTTTCCTGCTGGGCGGCCTGGCAGCCTGGACACCTGGGTTCCCCCAGCTCGGGAGAGGTCTGGGAGCCCGGACACCTGGGCTCCCTGGAAGAGGAGTGGGATGTAGGGGAGTTAGGAGCCTAGATGCCTGGATTCTCCAGGATGGGAGTCTGGATTGGGGGGTCCCAGCAGGAAGGGGAGCTCCGCCCTGGACACCTGGGTCCCCCCAGCGATTAATCTTTTTCTCTCCCCTTCCCAGGCCTGGTAGCACCATGTGGCCTCTCCTCTGTGCCCTGCTGGTCCCAGGTACCTTTGCCCCCCCATGCCAGGCTCTGTACATCCCACCCCAGCTGGAATTGGGGCTGCGCCGGGCACTGTACCCTCCCTTTGTGCCCCCAAGCTCCCTGAGCTGGTGCCGGCGCTGTGTGGAGATGCCTGCAACACTGCTGGCTCGGCCGGAAGCCTGCCTGCAGATCCCGTGTCGCTACCAGGCTTGGTTTGTCCCCTTCACTGCCACCACCCTGAAGCTCATGCAGACCCTCGTCTGATACTGCCAGCCCCATTGGAGCCCCCAGGCCCAGGGCTCCTGCGGCATGGAGCTGGCCTGGATCAGGGCCACCAAGCAGCCAGTCGTGGCCACTGGGGTTTCATTCCTGGGCGACCTCGAGGAGAACTGCAGCTTCCTCATCTGGGATGTGCGGCCTGCGCACAGAACCTATGAGGTCTTTCTCAGAGACGCTCACTCCCTGGGGAGGAAGGTGAGGCTGAAGGACAAGCAGGATGAACAGTGGATGGACACAATCCAGGTGGAAGTTGCAGGTGATAGGACCTAAGCATCGAGGAGCCCCAGTTCTCCCCCTCACCCCTAGAGGCAGGACGTGGATGGGGGAGTGTGGCCAGTGGAAGCCCCACTCCCCAGACCACCCTGGGATGCCAGCTTGGGGCTGTCCTGGGCTGCTGGTGCCCTGTTGTGTCCAGCTCTGGGGTGGAGCTAGGTCCTGAGGGGGGGCTGGAGCTGAGCTGCCGTGGGCAGGGCCCAGCTCCCCCTTCACCTGGGTCCTCGATGACACCGTGCCGGCCCCCTCAGCAGCACCCCACCCCCCATCCCGACCCAGATGTCCAGGAGGGGCCTGAGCCCCCCGCACCTCCAGTGGGACCCAGGTGTCAGGGCCCTGAGCCCTGGGCTGAGAATCTAGGTGCGCTGAGCTCTGACCCCAGAGCTTCAACCCCAGGCACCCAGGCCCTGACCCTAGGTCTTGGACTCCAGGTGCCCGACCCCTGCCATAGGGCCTGGAACCCAGATGTCCAGGCCGTGACCCTTGACCCCGTCCCTGCCCCTGCAGCCCCCCGCAGGCAGTGTGGCTGTGGGCAGAGCCAGGCGGGTGCCTGGTGGAGGGGGCGATGCTGTACTGAGAGGCCGATGTGCCCCCCCCCACCTTCTGACTGGGCAGTAGCTGCGGGCGAGCTCCCGCAGTTCGCGAGCCGGTGGGCGCTGTCCGGGGTCTCTGCTCGGTGTCCCCCGGGGAGCGCTCGTTTTGAACCTGTGACCCGCACGAGCACACCCTGTTTTCTCTTTAGTTGTCCCCCGTAACTTATTGGTGTTTTTAAGGTGCTGGTCGCCCTTCCCAGTGGCGGCCCCGTGGCGGTTTTAGGCTTTTAGCTGTTTTTACTGCTTTTTCTTTTAGCCTCTTTAACCGCCATAAAGAAACAATGAGCACCGGACGCCAGAGACTGACCCCTCCTGAACTGTTTAACTGATGTCTTCTGGTGCTGGTCATCCTTCACAGTTGCACTGTTGACGGCCAGCGGGTCTCACCCCTTTGGGGGTGTTTTGGCTTTTGGTCCCTGCCCACACCCCATCGGGGGCGTGGACGCAACGTTCGCCATCGGCCGCCCCCCCCGCAGGCGGCCCAAAGGGACTGGCGGCATAGCCGCGTGAACTCGAGGACATCAAATAGTCCTCCCACCTTCTGACTGGTACTGTGAGTGGGCGGGGCTGGGCTGGGGGCGGAGCCAGCTGACACCTAGCCCCACCTCCAGCTCCAGGCTGCCACCTTGGGAGGAAAAACCTGCAGCATCCTTATAGGCTCAGCAGTGCTACGCTGGCTAGCGCTACGGATGAAAGGGACTTGGGGGTCATGATTGACCATGAGATGAACATGAGCCTGCAATGCGATGCTGCGGCTAGTAAAGCGACCAAAACGCTGGCTTGCATCCGCAGATGCTTCTCAAGCAAATCCCGGGACGTCATTCTCCCCTTGTCCTCGGCCTTGGTGAGGCCGCAGCTGGAGTACTGTGTCCAGTTTTGGGCTCCACAATTCAAAAAGGATGTGGAGAAGCTTGACAGAGTCTAGAGGAGAGCCACGCGCATGATCAGAGGTCAGGAAAACAGACCTTACGACCACAGGCTGAGAGCCATGGGGCTCTTTAGCCTGGAAAAGCACAGGCTCAGAGGTGATCTGATGGCCACCTATAAGTTTACCAGGGGTGACCACCAGGATCTGGGGGAACATCTGTTCACCAGAGCGCCCCAAGGGATGACGAGGTCGAACGGTCACAAACTCCTGCAAGACCGTTTCAGGCTGGACATAAGGAAGAATTTCTTCACTGTCCGAGCCCCCGAGGTCTGGACCAGCCTGCCATCGGAGGTGGCTCAAGCACCTACATTGAACACCTTCAAGAGCAAACTGGGTGCTTATCTTGCTGGGATCCTATGACCCCAGCTGACTTCCTGCCCCTGGGGCGGGGGGCTGGACTCGAGGATCCTCCGGGCTCCCTTCCAGCCCGAATGTCTACGAAATCTATGAAGACCCCCAAGGTAGGAGAGAGCACCACCTCACTTGGGAGACCACTGCAGAGCCTGGCAGCCCTAACTGTAAAGTAACATCTCCTGATGTCCAGACTGACCCTTCTCTCTGACAATTTGTGGCCGTTTTTCCTGGTAACCCGGGTGGTGCCTGGGGGAACAGAGCCTGCCCCAAGTCCCACTGGTCCCCCCATCAGATCCCCTCTCAGTCTGTTGTGGAGGCTGAACAGGTTCAGGCCCTTCAGCCTGTCTTTGTAGGGCCTGCCCTGCTGCCCCCTGACCATGTGAGTGGCCTCGTCTGGACCCTCTCCATGCTGTCCACATCCCCCCTGAACTGCGGCGCCCAGACCTGGACGCAGTACTCCAGCCGCGGCCTGACCAATGCCGCACAGAGCGGGGGGATCACCTCTTTGGACCTGCTCGAGATGCATCTGTAGATGCAGGACAAGGTGCAGTTGGCCTTGCTGAGCGCTTCCCTGCTTTGGCGGCTCACATCCATCCTGGAGTCAACAATGACTCCAAGATCCCTCTCTGGCACCGTGCTGACAAGGGCGCTATCCAGCCCATAGGTGTGTTGCTGGTTCCTTCTCCCCAGGTGCAGCACCTTGCACTTGTCTGCATTGATTTCCATCCTGTTCTCATCTGCCCACCCCTGTAACCTGTCTGGATCCAGCTGGCTTCTGTCCGTCCCCTCCAGCGTGCCCACCTCGCCCCACAACTTGGTGTCGTCAGCAAATTTGGACAGCGTGCTTTCCACACCCACATCCAGCTCGCTGATGAAGATGTTGAGCAGTGCGGGCCTGAGGACCGAGCCCTGGGGGACCCCACTGCCCACATCCCTCCAGGTCAAAAATGACCCGTCCACCACCGCTCTCTGGGTGCGGCCCTCCAGCCAGTTAGCCACCCATCTGACTGCGTGGGCCTCAGTGCCAGAGTCGCCTTGTATTTTTGAGAGATTGTGGTGAGAAACAGTGTCCAAGGCCTTCTTAAAATACAGGAAGACGACATCCACCATGACGCCCTCGTCCAGGGACTTTGTGACCTGATCATAAAAGGAATCCAGGTTAGTTGGGCAGGACCTGCCCTCAATGAACCCGTGTTGGTCGCCCCTGAGCATGACCTCCCCTGCTGGGCCCTTGCAGGTGTGCTCCTTGACAATTTTCTCAAAGGTCTTCCCAAGGACCAAGGGAAGGTGACTGGCCTATAATTGCCGGGTCCTCCTTTCTCCCCTTCTTGTAAATGGGGACCACATTGGCTCTTGTCCAATCCTCTGAGACCTGGCCAGCGCCCCACGAGCGCTCGTACAGCCGTGCCAGGGACCCTGCTATGACCCCCGCCAACTCCCTCAGCACCCTCGGGTGAAGGGCATCGGGACCTGCTGATGTAAACACGTCCAGCCCCTCCAAAAGTTCTCTAACTAGGTCATCCCTGCCCCCAGGCGTGGCGGTGCCTCCTCTGGGTCTGTCCACAATCCTAGTGGGGGAGACGTCCCGGGCCCTGCTCAGGAATATGGAGGCAAAGACTTCATTGAAGAGATCAGCTTTTTTGTTTGCTGCAATCACTGGGTTGCCAAGCCTGTCCTGTAGCGGCCCCACGTTACCTGGTGCCTTCTTACTCCCTATGCATTTGAAAAAGGACTTTTTATTATCCTTGATTCTGGTTGCCAGCTCCATCTGTGCCTTGACCTTCCTAACCGCTTCCCTGCAGTCCCAAGCAATGGACGTGTAATCCTCCTTGGTGATAGCCCCTTGCTTCTGCCGTTTGTGCGCCTCCTTTTTTGCCCTCAGGCATCCCTGGATGCCTTTGTCGAGCCATGGGGGCCTCTTAGCACTCCTGCCCTGCACGGTGCACATTAGGACTGACTCCCTTTGAGCTCAGAGGATCGTCTCCTTGAGAAACAACCACCGTCCTGGACTCCATCTGATTGACGCTCCAAGACACCACTGCCTCTCCTCCTAAGCTCCTTAGCCTACAGAAGTCAGCCCGCCTGAAGTCGAGGAGCTCTGCCTCGGTTGAGTACCCACAGGTGAGGTCATGGGGGAGTGTGGGGAGGCTTGTTCTATGTGGCTGCTTCCATGCGGCCGCACCCCAGAGCTGGGCGCATCGAGGGGCCAGGCTTTATGCTACATGCTCCACCCCAGCACTGGCTGCATCTGGGCCCAATCCTGTGCAGGTGCGGCACCAGGAGGGTGGAGCCAGGCTGGGGTTCCGCCCCCCGGGCCCCACAGGGACCCCGACGATGCCCTCAACTACTCAGAGATCTGGTTCCCCCCTGGCTCCCATGACGGGCCGGCCGCCTCCCCCAGGGAACCCAGGCGCCGGGGCCCCAGGGTGGGGGAGAATCCGGGTGTCCGGGCCCGGGCTAGGGGGATCCAGGTGTCCAGGCTGCTTCTCACTGCCTCCTCCCCCCAGTTTTTCCCAGGATGCCTCAGGGCGACACTGTGGTCTACAGTGTCCTAAAAAAGCCGGACGGGCCCCAGAAGGAACCGGCCAGGGTGGGGCTGCAGGTTGGGAGTGAGGGGCACTGGCAGGTGTGGGGGACGCCCACTGCACCCGCCTGCATGGAGGGTGGGGAACCCAGGTGTCCGGGAGAGCGCTGCCATGGCGCGGCCTGAGAGAGCTGCATCGGGCCTGAGGTGCTCCCAGGTCTGGGGTGGATCAATTGAGAACAGCCGTAGGTAACAGAGCTCAAGAGGGCTTGATCAAGCCTGAGTTGCAGCCAGCTCTGGGGTGGAATGACCAGGAACAGCTGCATGTAACAGGACCGAGATGCGCGCAGCTTTGGGGTGGAGCCGCTGGGCCCCAGATGAGTGTAACAGCGCCCGGGTCTTCCTTGCCTCGCCACGGCAGGTGCTGTGCGGGCCACACACTGGCCACGTGGCTCCCCCCTGGATTCCCCCCATCATAAATGTGCTTTCTGGGCCATGAACCCCAGATGCCTGGGTTCTCCGGGATCCCCGGGCAGGGCCTATTGCCAGGGTCACAAGTCTCCATCCCTTCCGCCCCATTACCCTTGAGGCTGTGAGCACGGGGCCACGAACAGCACCTGGCACACAGGTGAGATGGTGGGGTCGGGGGTTGGGCTGGTATCCCAGATGCCCCAAGGGCATGGGTTGTCCCTGCTCGGGGAGGGAGCTGTGGGAGCCGGGGTGTTGGACTCCTGGGTGCCTGGGCGCTCTCTGGGACCACTGGACTCTTTTCCCTGCCTAAGGAGGGGTTGGGGGGGTTGGGGGGGTCCCCCATGCCCTTGGGCAGTTCCCAAATGCCTGGGTTCCCCCCACCCTGGGATGGGTCTGGGAGGGCGTATCCTGGACCCCTGGTTCCTCATGCCCTTGGGTGGCTCCCGGATGCCTGGATTCCCCCACACCTGCGTTCTTGCTGCTCCAGGATGGGGGGAGAGAGGGGGCTCTCCCAGACGCCTCGGTCCCCTCTCACCCCCATCTCCTCCCCACAGGCCCGCCATGCCCCCCGGACTGGCTGGGCCTCTGTGTGAATGCGGGGGCCGCCGTTCCTGCCCTGTTCCGCCTGGCCCGGCTCCCCACCAGACCCAGCCGCATCCACTGCCTGCTCCTACTGCTGGCCGACCTAGTGCTGGGCCTCTGCTTACCCCTGCATGCCCTGGAAGCCGCCTGGCCTGGCTGGGCCCCACCGGGCCCCGTGTGCCCTCTGGCCGCCCTCAGACCCCTGGGTTCCCTCTACGCCGCCGCCTGCTTCTCGGCCGCGCTCAGCGCCAGGCGCTACCTGGGCACAATCTCCCCACTGCCATACTGGCGCTACCGTCAGCCGTGCTATGCCTGCCTCATCGGCAGGGGCAGGTCTCGGGGGTGATGGGGGCCCACGGTCTAGTCCTGGTGGCCCTTGAGCCCCCTGCCATGCCCAGTGGGACCCTGGCCTCAGTTTGCCCGTCTGTGCTGCGCTTGGGCCCACGCCTGGAGCTGTCGGTGGTGCTGTACTTTGTGCTGCTGCTGCTGTCAGCCTTCTGCACGGCCGGCTGCCTGCAGGCCCTGGCACGGACCGGCTGGGCCACGGTCCCCTGCTGCTGGCCGCCTTGGGACCCCACAATGTGGCCCATGTGGTGGGCATTGCCCGGGGCCAGAACGTGGCCTAGTGCCGCCTGGCACTGCTGCCCGCTGCCACCACAGCCGTGCTGGACCCGCTGCTGGGCTGCACGGCCAAGAGGCGGGGAACGGGTGGGCTGTGCGGCGGGCTGCTTCGGAGGCAGGGGGCGGGGGGCGTTGCCAGTGGTGCTCCACCCGAGAGCGGGCTGCATCTGGGTGTGATGGGTGGCGTTATGTGTGGCTGTTTTTATTGCTCCACCCCAGACCTGGCTACATCTGCTGAGCAAATGAGCCCTGTTTGGATGGTGTTATATGTGGCTGTATCTCTCATTGCTCCAGCCCAGAGCTGGCTGCATCCCAGTGGGGAGTGAGCTCTATTATGTGTGTTGTTATATGTGACTGCCCCCGCCCCCAGAGCTGGCTGCATCTCACCTGTTGTATGTTCCCACCGGCTGCTCCTCCCGAGAGCTGGCCGCATCCCCAGCTGACAACCCTGGCCCCAAGGGGCCCATGCACAGAGCTGTACAGGGTCTTCAATAAATAAATCCCAGCTTGGAGCTGGTCATTGTCCCGTGGTGGGGCCGGCCCATACACCTGGGTTCCCTCCAGTGCTGGAGCCGGGTGGGTGCGAGCAGGGGTCGGGGCCCGGAGGCCTGGGCTCTCGCCCCAGCCAGGGATCTCAGGGCTGTCGTGGGAAAGTGCTGAGCCCAGCCAGCGCCACATGTCACCCACTTCCCCTTTCGGCTGCTGGACCTCCCCGGGTCCCCAGTCGGAGAGACCTCCCCACCACACTTCCTGTCCCAAACAGACTTAGGCTGTTCCGCTTGGCTACCAGCTCCTCCCTAGAGCTGGCCACATCCTGAGGTTGGATGTGTCCCCACTGGAGGCAGTGTCTCTGGGGAGCTGCTTCCAGCCGCTCCACCCCAGAGCTGGGTGCATCGGGGCACCAGGTAAGTTCTCCCATGGGCTGTTCTATGTGGCTGTTCCACCCCAGAGCTGGGCACATCCCAGGCCCTGGATAGGACCCTCAGGGGCAGGTGACAGGGGCCCGAGGAGCCAGGGGCAGGTGGTTGGGAGCCAGGGCTGGGAGCCCAGATGCCTGGGTCCCTGGGGGGAAGTGGGGGCTCGGGGTGAGAGCAGGGGGAGCTGGGAGCCCAGACACCCAGCATCTCTGGGGGGTGAGAGCAGGGGGTGCTAGGAGCCCGGATGTCCGGCATCCCTGCAGCTCGGGGGCAGGGAGGGAAGGACGGTCGATTTTTGTAGTGCAGTGCTACCCTAAGGTATACGGTAATCCCACTTCCTACCGTATTTCCAAGTATACCAGTGCAGCTGAATCTGGGGTCTGTCCAGCTCTGGGAGGGGAACGGGGGCTGCGGTGGGGGGGCCCTGGACGGCTGGTTTGGGGGGGTCTGGACCTCAGTTCTCTTTCTAGCTGCACGGGGGGGACGGGGGGAAGAGGAAGTTTCCAGGAAGGGCGGGTGGGGCTGTTCTGAGACAACGTCTCCCCCAGCCCAGACTCCTACTTCTGCTTTCGGCTTCCGGCTCAACGTGTTCCCTCCGGTCCGGGGAGCCCCCCCAGCCCTGCCGGTACCCCTCGGTCCTGACCCGCCCCCTGCCCCTTCCTCCCTCCCCCACTCGGGGAAGCCCCGGGCGGGGGGAAGTTCCCTGCCTCAGCTCCCCTCGCAGGTGTGTTGGGGGGGCTGCAGCGCCTGGCCCCGCTCAGCCAGCTCTGGGCCGGGAGCCGGGCGCCTGGGTTGTCTCCTCCACCCTCTCTGGCTCTTTCCAGAGCCCTGGAGCTGGGCCGGGAGTCGGAGGACCGGGGCCCCGGCGGGGGGGCAGGAACTCGAGCTGCCCCCATAGCGATGCTGAGAGCCCTGATCCTCGCCCTGCTCTGGAGGGGTAAGAGCCGGGGGCTGGGGGCGGGAGTGAGGGGCACCGGGGCCACAGGGGGCTGCGGGCGGGAGTGGGGGCACCAGCTGTGTGTCCATCCCAGCTCTCTGTCCCCGCAGGGTCCCTTCCCCAGCGGCCCCGATCCACCGACTACTCCTTGGCGGCGCCGGCCCAGATCACAGTCCAGCGCGGCGCCTGCGGCCGCATCCCCTGTCGCTTCACCTACCCCTCCTGGGCGGGTGCATCCTACCCCACGTCCACGCTCCACGGCTACTGGTTCAAGGACCCGGCCGATTATGTGTGGGGCTCCCCCATGGCCACCAGTGACCCATCTCGTGGCGTCTCAGCCGAGGCCCGGGGCCGGTTCCAGCTCTCGGAGGACCTTCAGGCCGGCGACTGCTCCCTGATCATCCAGGATGTGCAGCCCAGCGACGCCGGGACCTATTCTTTCCGCGTGGAGCAAGGGCAGTTCAAATACACCTACAAGTCCAACAGTGAGCGGCAACACACCCAGCCCCAGGTCTCAGTGCTGGGTAAGGCGTCCCCCCTCCAGCCCCCAACCCTCCTTCCCCTCTGCCCCCGGCCTGCAGAGGCCTGGTCCTGGCCTGACCGGGGTGTGCTCACCGCTCCACCTGCCCCTTCCTCTCATAGGCCACTCTCCAAGGCCTGCTTGGGACCCATATGCGCCCAGCTCTGGGGTGGAGCAGGTGGGGAATGGCCCAGGGGAACGGGGAAGCCAGCCCTTTGTCCCAGCTCTCCAGGTCCACTTGGAGCCAGGATGTGCCCAACTCTGGGGGGTCGGTGAAACAATCTGCCCTGGTGCCCCCCTCCCCCATGCCAGCCAGAGCGCCCCCATCCCCTGGCCTCATTGGGCCTCTATATTGCAGCCAGCTCTGGGGAGGGGCAGATGCGGATACACCCACCATGGGGGAGGGCCAGTGCCCCTCGCATACCTTAGCCCCCGGCTCAATACGTCGCACAATGCAGCCATGTCTGGAGTGGACCTTGGCCAAGTACAACACCTGCCACAACCACCCCCCAACCCTCCTCTCTCTCTCTCCACAGACAAGCCCATCATCCAGGCGCCCTGGCTGGATGGGATCCCTGGGAAGCTGCGGGCTGGGACCGCAGTGAATGTAACATGCCAGACCCCCAGCTCATGCTCCGAGACCCCCCCCAGCGTGGCCTGGATGGGGCCCTTGGAGCTGCCTCTGGCCCCAGCGAGTCGGGACGCAGGGGGCACCATGTACAGCTCCAAGCACGGATTCAAGCCCGTCGCTGAGGATGATGGGAGGGACCTCGTCTGCCGTGTCTCCTACCCTGAACGCAGCGGGATCACGGTCCTGGCCAGCGTCCGGCTCCAGATCGTCTGTGAGTGCCCCCGTCGTTCCCCGGAGCTGCAGGGGACTCAGGTGTCCGGGCCCCCTGCTCTAACCCCGGCCCCTGCCCCTACCAGAGCGGGAGGAACCCAGGCCTGGTGTCCAGATTCCCGGCCTGATCCGCGCTCTGTGGTTCCCCCAGACCCACCCGGGACCCTGGAGATCAGCGGGATGCTGAGAAGAGACGGACATGCTGGTGAGGGGCTGGGAAGCGGGGCCACTGGCGGGGAGGGGACCCTCGCAGGCTAAGAGGGGCCTGGGCTGTTTGGGGGCTGGATGGGAGACCAGTGGAGGCTCCACCCCAGAGCAGCCACCCCCAGCACTGTTACACCCAGCCCCCCACCCCAGACCCAGCCGCATCTCCAAACCACCTTGGTCCTAATCGTTTCTTGCCTTCCAGAACCAGTCATGGCGGTGCTCGTGGGTGACGCACTTCTAGTGCCAGCCTGGGAGGGGTCTGCACTCACCCTGACCTGCAGGGCTGGGGGCAAGCCCCCCGCCTCCGTGCACTGGACCCAGGGGGACAAGACCCTGAGAGACCCTGTCCAGGAGGGGCCAGCGCGCCTGGAGCTGCACAACTTCAGTGCCGCCAACATGGGGATGTATTGGTGCCAGGCCCAGAACAGCTACGGGGCGGCCAACCAGAGCGTGCGGGTCACCATGCACCGTGAGGGCCCCAGGGGATGCTGTGCTGCGGGGGCAGGGTGGTGGGGGCTGTGGGGGCACACAGAGGGGCTCTTCAGTGATCAGCCATGGTCCCCCACAGAGGTGCTAGACCAGCATCTGTCCAGCTGGGGCTGCAGTGGCCAATGGTGGCCACTAGGGGACACTATGACTTTAGTGTGGCTATAGGGACCACTGGGGGGCGCTGTGTCACCCCTGGGGGGGGCAAGAGGAGGCCTCGGGCTGGCGGCGGGGCTCTGGGGACGCATCACCTATCCCCTCATCGTGTTCGCAGCTGGTCCCGGCCCCTGGGCCAAGAGGCTCCTTCCTGCCCTGGAGCTCGTGGTCAAGGCCATGGTCATGGCGGCTGGCTTGGTGCTGGCCCACGCCCTAACGCGGTGCTGCTACAGCAGGTGAGTCACTGCCCACATGTCTCCCCATCTCCCTCCCACCCCACCTGCAGCCAGGCCCCCCGGGCCAGCTCACCGGGCTCTGTCGTCCATCCCCTCCACAGGCGCCTCAGGGTGGGAACCAGCGCTGCAGGGGCCGAGGCCGGCACGTAGACAGGAGCCCGAGGCCACCACAGACCTGCCTGAAGGGAGAGGACCCGCGGGCGCCACAGACCCCTGCCCCCCACCCCATGCCCTGTCCACCCATCCCTCCGTCACGCTCCACCCTGCTCCGCCTGCTGTCCACACCTGCCCAGGGAGATTCCCACCCTCTGGGCATTTATCCATCCGTCCGTCCATGGAGTTTTTCATGCCTCCATCCTGTCCTCCAGTCCTGACCCCCCCCGAACCCCCCCACTCCTCACTGTCCTGTGCCCGCCCTGGGCCCATTTCCCGGTGGGGGCTGGGACTTCACTGCACCCACCCTGTCCCGAGCCAGTCCCTCCCGCCCCACTCGGGCCTTGGGGCCTGTCCTGCCGGGCAAGGCCAAGCCGTGGGCTGGGTGCCCGAGCACCATCCTCTGTGGTGCAGACCTGGCACCAGTGCCGGATTAAGATATACTGGGCCTTGGGCAAACAGAAAATTGGAGGTTTCCCACACCCGGTTATAAACACGAATGTATCCAAAAGCAGTAATCACTAGACCAGGTAAATGCTTACATGGCTCCAGGACTGTGGCGGGGAAACCTTTTGTTTGAGTTGAACTTTTTATTACTGGACCATAGAAATAACTGCTGGCAGGATGAGTCCATTAAAACGGGTTGTGAGGGCATTTGTAGGTGCTCACCATGTCTGTGCAGATCCCACACTGGCATTTTGGCTTCAGTTGGTGAGGCCAAGGCTTTTCTTGAGGTTTATCCTCCACTTTGGACTGAGTTTTGTTGTCCTGAAGATGCAAAGGGATGAATGGGTTGGCCTGAATCAAAAACACGGACAGGTTAGTGAATCATTTATTTAGCCAGCTTTCATTATGAATGCTCGTGTGAACTGGGCCCATAGCCGCATGGCCCCTGCTCCTACTGAAGTTAATAATGAGGCTCGTAGTGATTGTGCTGCAGGAGCAGTCATTTGGAGAGCACCAAACTCCCTTGTAAAGCTCATGTAGCAGGTTCCTACGTGCAATATGGCAGAGCTGTAAATAGTTTGGGGTCTGCCCATCATTGCAAACAAACCAAAGAAGCAGCAGAGCCGAGTGGGCCAGATCGGGGCCCTGTTAACAGCCTTCAGATTTTATTCTGCAAGGGAGCTGGGACAAAAGGCTCCAGGGGCAGGTCTTTTACTGATTGGGGTAGGCAAAATTACCATGCGCCCAAACTGTGAGCACCGAAATGGACTGGGCACTGATAAGAGCCCTGTGAAGCAAGAGGACAAAGCCGCTCTGATGACTTGCCCCATCCAACTGCAGAGATCAAGCCTGTGGGCTGGGCTGTGATTGCTTATACATGTCACAAGCAGATGGGGAACAGGGAAGCCAGCCTTTCCTCCCAACTCTGCAAGCCCATTTGCAGCCAAGATGTACTGAAGATGCAAAGGGATGAATGGGTTGGCCTGTATCAAAAATACGGACAAGTTAGTGAATCATTTATTTAGCCAGCTTTCAAAATGGCCTGCCCTGCTCCCCTCCCCCATACCAACCAGAGTCCCCCCATCCCTTTATTGGCCCCTATAATGTGACCAGCTCTGGGAAAGAGCAGGTGAGATGAACACACTGGGGGGAAGGGGGGGCTGGTGCCCTCCCCTGTACCCCAGCCCCTGGGTCAATAGGCCTCACACTGCAGGCAGCTCTGGGGTAGAACATTTTTTTTTTCCCTCTGTTTTTTTGCGCCGGTCCTGGAAGCACTGTAATACCAGGTCAATGCATGGAGTGGATGGAGCAAGCTCCGGTTCCACCACCCAACACCAAAAAGAATCTGCTCAAGATAGACCTCCGATGGAGGACATATCAGAGACAATCACCTGCCCTGAGGTGGGAAGCACTGAGGAGAATCTGCCACAAGGGCAGATTAGTACAACACATCTGAACAGCTGGGGATCTGCTGAGGAGAAAGCCTGCCAGAACACTACCCCCACAAACCCTCCTCTCTCCCCCCACAGGTGGGCCCACCCCCCAGGCACCTTGGCTGGATGGGACCCCCGGGAGGCTGTGGGCCGGGACCATGGTGAATGACATGCGCCAGACCCCCAGCTCCTGTTCCGAGACCCCTCCCGGCATGGCCTGGATGGAGACTTCGGAGCTGCCCCTGGACTCAGTGCACCAGGACACTGGGGGCACCGTGTGCAGCTCCGAGTGTGGCCTCATGCCCGGCCCTCGGGACAACGGGAGGGACCTCGTCTGCCACGTCTCATACCATGGCTAGATGATCTGTTCAGGTCCTTCCTGACCCTAACTACTATGAAACCATGGGGTCAAGGAGATCACGACCCAAATCCAACTCGAGATCTCTGTGAGTGCCCCTGTCTGTCCCTGGAGCTGCAGGGGATCCAGGTGTCCAAGCCCACTGCTCTCATCCCCAGCCCCCAGTCCCCTCGCAGAGTGGGAGGGACCCCGGGCATCTGGGCTTCCAGTGTCATCCCATGCTCTGTGGTCCCCCTCCCCCCACCAGATGCGCCTGGGACTCCAAACATCAATGGGACCCTGAGAAGAGACAGACACGGTAAGAAGCTGGGGACTGGGGGCACTGGAGGGGACCCCCCTCCCCAGGCTAAGCAGGGCCTGATCTGTTTGGTGCCTGGGTGGGAGATGAGGTGAAGGCAGCACCCCAGAGCCAGCTGCACATCCAGTCCACCTGGCATGAGGCTCAGTGCATGGGGGATCCTAACTATCTCTTCCCTTCCAGAGCCAGTCACGATGGAGGCTGTAGGCAACCCTCTGTCAGTGCCCACCTGGGAGGGGGATGCACTCAGCCTGACCTGAAGGGCTGCAGTGCCCCCCACTCCCCAGCCCCTGCCCTGCCTGTGTGCACTGGCCCAGGGGGAACAAGACCCTGGGAGGCCGGTGCACCTGAAGCTGCACAACTCAGCACAGCCAACACCAGGTGGTATCAGTGCCAAGTCCAGAATGACTATGGGGGGGCAGCCAGAGTGGGCAGGTCACTGTGCAGTGTGAGGGCCCTGGGGAGCTCTGGGGGGAGCCAGGCAGTGGCCAATGGGGATCTCCAGGGGAAGCCAGAGGCAGATCAGCCCAGGTGGGGGCTGCAGTGGCCAACAGCAGCCACCAGGGGGCACTAGACCCATTTCAATGACCTGAGACCCACCAGGTGGTGTTGGGGCTCCTGTGGGGGTTGTTATAGCCTAGGGAGGCACCAGGGGGCACTATGGGGAGGAGGGCAGGCCAGGGCAGGGCAATTACCCCCGCCCCCCCCATGTGTTTCAGATGCACACGCCCCCCGCTGCCCCCGGGACCTGGGCATCAATATCTGTCTCCGAAGCCGATTGTCCAAATTAATATCAGGGACCACCAGGTCTGGCCCCCAGCACAGCGCTCACTAGAGGTGGGGCTGGAGGGGTCTCAGTGCCCCCCAGTGGTGATTGCACCCTAGAGGTGATTGCACCGGGTCTAGTGCTCCCTAGTGGCCTCCATTGGCCACTGCAGCCTTCAGTTGGATTGATACCACCCAAGAGCCCCCTGGGACCCGCATTGGCCACTGCATGGTGCCCCCAAGAGCCCCCCCAATTCTCCTCTTAGCACAGTGCTCCCTGAGCCACAGCTCCAGACAGGATGTGGCGCCCCCTTGTGGCCCCCAGTGGTATTGCAGTGGGTCTCGTGCTCCCTAGAGGCCTCCGTTGGCCACTGCAAGCACCATCCTGGCAGATTCACACCTGGTGCCCCCTAGAGGACCACACTGACTACGTCCAGTGCCCCCTAGTGCCCAGCCAAGCTGTGCCTCAGTTTCCCTCTTTCTCCCACAGGCAGCAGCTTGGAGCTGAGAGCCGTGGAGGAGGGCTCCTTGTGGGGCCTTGTGCTCCATG
The DNA here is from genome assembly GCF_052110815.1 of Crocodylus siamensis. Taxonomy (NCBI): domain Eukaryota; kingdom Metazoa; phylum Chordata; order Crocodylia; family Crocodylidae; genus Crocodylus; species Crocodylus siamensis. Next base: position 23,749,387 of record NC_143400.1, read on the forward strand.
GACAGCAGCCCCCTGACCCTGCTGAGCCAGCAGAGAAGGGGCTGTGGCCTCAAAAACCCCCAGCTCAGAGCAGGGGGCAATGGGGTGGGGATCCTGAAGCCGCTTGGCCTCCTCTCTGAGGAAACTAGGGTCTACCCACAACACCCAGGGGAGTGACTGGTGGGGGTGTTTCTGGCTGGTGGTGGAGTGTGAGTGGGGGGCCCCAGGGGCTGGGGTTTCCCCATCCTAGTGTGGGGTTGGGAGCTCAGGTGCCTGGGTTCTCAGGGAGGAAGGCTGGGGCTGGGGGGGATCAGAGCAGGGTTTCCCTGCTGGGGGCCTGGGTTCTTCATGCCCTGACCCCCACAGACAGCCCTGCCAGCCGTTGGTCCCAGTCCCAGCCCATGGTGCCAGTGTGGTGCCACTGCTCCCTGTGGGTGGAGCCCCTGGCCTGGCTGTGCTGGGAGGTGAATGGGGTCACAGTGAATGGGGTCAACCCCTGGATTGAGGGGAGCCCCATGGACAGCACTGTGCACTGTGGGGGACACTAGGGACCATATCATCACCTGCACTGACTCCGACTGCCTCAGATCCTATGAGCTGCAGGGGCCATCAGTGCCCCACCACCCCACAGGTGAGAAGGTTTCCTCACCTGGGGGTGCCAGCTTTGGACCAGTGGGTGCAGCCAGCACTAGGGTGGGACCCGTGGGCCATGCAGGTCTGCCAGTGACATTGTCCTTCCCGCCGGGAGAAGCTGGCAGGTGCTCATCAAGTTCGGCTGCAAACTGGCCTTTGTGGTGACCAGCTTCATTCTGGCCTATTACCTGACCCGTCTCTTTTACAGGAGGTGACACTGCCTACCCGCCTCCTGTTGTCCCTGTGTCTGCACAGGCTCCATCCCTCCAGCCAACTCCGTATAGACTCCTTCTACTGGTCCCTAGATGCCTCCTCCCTCCATCCATCCTAGCTCCTCCCTCCCTCCCTCCCTGTAACCATCCATGCATGCATCCATCCATCTCTCCACTCATCCATCCATATCTCCATCGATCTCCAGATGCCGTCTCTATTCATCCATCCATCAATGCATGTTTAGATGACTTCCCTGCTCCATCCTTCCTTCCCTCCATCCCCTTACAGACCCTGCCTACCTGCCTCCCTCCATCCCCTCTCTGTTGCTCTCACTCCCTCTGGACCCAGTACTGCACAGGCTCACCTCAGTAGTGAGGGAGATAGGTAGGTAGATAGATAGGATCATATGAGGATGGATGTGTATGGGGCAGGTAGGTAGGTATATGCATAGACGGATGGATGGATGGATGGATGGATGGGTAGTGGATGGATAGACACTTGCTGCAGGATGGTCCCTGTGCACCTGTCCTTTCACTTCTTAGGTCTCACTGCTAGGTCCCCACTCCCTGCTCCAGATTTGTGCCATGGCACACAGTGCTGGGGGACCTGCCCCCCAGCCTGGCCCTGCATGGCAGAATGGGCCCTAGGCCCTGAGCAGAGCAGGAGGGACAGCGGGGTTGGGAAACACTGTGTCCACCAAGTCCCCAGTGGGGAACAGGCCCGGGGTGGGCACAGGATGTTGGGGAGTGGAGTCGGGGGGGTAGGACTGGAGGGGTGCATGGATGGACTCCCCCTGGGTCCTGGCTGCGGGAGGAGGGAGGGATGGGGAGATGCACAGGCAGCAATTCACCTGCCATAGCAGTGCCACATCAGGGCACCATGACCATGGCCTTGACCATGAGCTCCATGACAGGGAGGAGCCCACAGCCTGGGGGGCAGGGCCAGCTAGCAGTGGGATGAGGGGATAGGTGATGAGTCCCCAGAGCCCTGCCCCCAGCCCAGCACCCCCTGCTGCCCACCCTCCAGAGGTGACACGGTCCTGTAGGACTGCAATATGTCTAGTGCCTCCTAGTGGCCACCATTGGCCACTGCAGCCCCAGCTGTGTAGACGCTGATCTAGCACCTCCAGGGTGGCCATGGCTGGTCACTGAACACCCACTCCTGGAGCCCCCAGAGCCTGTCACCCTGTCCACCTGGCACAGCATCCCCCAGGGCCTCTCACAGCTCATGGTGACCTGCACAGTTTGGTTGGCTGCCCCATAGTTGTGCAGCCCACCCCAGATGGGGTCTCATTCTCCTGGGGCCAGTTCACAGAGGCAGGGGGGTTGCCCCCAGCCAATCAGGTCAGGGTGAGCATGGCCCCCTCCCAGGCCAACACTGAGAGGGGGTCACCTGCAGCCCCCATCCACTGGCTCTTGGAGGGAAGGGACGGTTAGGACCAAGGTGACTTGGAGATGCAGCTGGGTCTGGGGTGTGTGGCTGGGTAAAGCAATGCTGGGGGCATCTGGCTCTGGTTTGGAGCCTCCACCTTGTCTCCCATTTAGGCACCAAACAGCCCAGGCCCTGCTTAGCCTGGGAGGGCTCTCTCCACCCCCACCTCAGTGCCCCCCACTGTGTCCATCTCACAGGGCGCCGTTGATGTCTGGGGCCGGGGTGGGCCTGGGAGGGGGGAAGCCACAGAGCGTGGGATCAGGCCGGGAGCCCAGACACCGGGTTTCCTGCTGCTTCAGGGGGAGACAGGGGCTCTCGCAAACAGTCTCGGGCTGAGCTTTGGTCTAGGCATCCGGGCTCCCAGCCAAGAGCTGACTGAGTGGATCCAGATGCTGCAGGGCTGGAGGGGCACAGCCCCCTACTCCCCCCAGGACTTGCTCCAAGGAGAATTGAGAAGCAGCAGAAGCTGGAAGCAGAAGCAGGACCTGGGGGCATGTGGGCAAGTAGTGAAATACAGGCAAAGTGCGGTTCAGCAATTAGCTGCTGGCAGGGGAGAGAAACCAGGCATCCGGGCTCCTAGCCCCCCCCCCCCCCTCACCCCCAATGCCCAGAGACCCCAGCTGTCCAGGCTCCCAGGACCCCTGATTACCCCCCCAGCCCCCACTCTCCTCCCACAGATCCCAGGTGTCTGAGCTCGCAGCCCCCCGCTGCTCTCACCCCTTGGCCTCACTCCCCTCCCAGAGACCCGAGGCGTCCAGGGTCCCAGGGAATAGATTTGGCACATGTCCAGGTGCCCCTTCTTACACCCAGGGCTGCTCATTGTGCCAGACCCTTAATCGGTCCCTAGTGCTCGGCCCTGGACACTCTGTACATCTCTCCTCCTCCCGCTGAGCCTTGCTGCTGGGCACGGGCAGATCAACACACCGGCCTGTGGGGCCGGGCCCAGGGGTCAGGCTCAGGAGGCATCTGCAGTTGGTCCGTGCTTTTCCTGGATGGGATAGAAAAGAAGCCAGGGGCCAGTTTGCATGCGAGAAAGGCCATCAATGAAAATGCAACCTGAGGCAGTCAATGGGTAAGAGACAAGTAGGGGGAGGGAAGAGGGATGTAGACCTGGTGATAAGATATGGCTGGTAAATAGTAGAGCGATCCCTGGGCAGTCAGGTGTCAGGCAGGTTAAAGTGAACCATGAATTCAATGCCTATATTTACTCCATGATTTTTTGTATCCCGTAAGTTGATGAAGTGAAGTTTGTCGGCTCATCTGTGAAAGATTTTTTCTGAAATTCCTTTGAGCGCTGAGAGATTGGCAAAAGCGTGGTTGTCTTGTGAGAAATGTGCCCCAGCATTTTGTACCCCAGCTCTTGCAAAAAAGAATTTTTCCAACTATTTAGTTGGTCTAATAAAAAGTATTGGATTTACCCAAAGATCCTTGTCTGCCTAAATTAGACCTGGGCTTTCAAGAGGCTGGAAGTGCCCTTCGTGCCGGCATCGGCTCCCCGCTGCCACGCGGATTTGTGCTACTCTTAGCACAGAGGGAGGAGACCGAGGAACTCTTTGCTTTGCAGGGATACAGATCATAGCGGTGTTTGTCTACGGGCAAAAGTAATCTGAACTCTTAGGGAGGTGATATCTTTTATTAGACCCAAAATTGGCAAAAACTGTCTTCATGTTCAAAGTTTCAGGCACCTGCACCCTTCTTCAGGCAGAGGAGAGTGGCAAAATTTCTCCAGGGGCAAACGAAAATTCGTATTTCACAGGAGAGCTGAGAGGTGGTGTAAGATCTGGTTGGAAACCTTCATTTGGTGCAAAAGAGGCTCTGATCAAAGTTGGAGCAGCCGATTCACCTCACAGCTGTCTCATCACAAGCCGCACGCTGAATCATGCTTCTTTCTTGTCATGACATTTCCTGTTTCACAGGACAGTGGGGGACGCGGGGCTCTCCCGGGCGAGGAATTTCTCTTTGTTTTGCAGGCTTTGGATATGCAGACCGAGTTTGTCTAACTTGCACCTCTCTGCAGTGGTGCCTTGATCTTTGTGCCCTGGGCATCCACCAGCGCCTGTGACAGAGCAGAGGATTCACCCACAAGTCCCGGCCTCCACTGCAGGCGCTCCGGCGGCAGCAGAGCTCAGCCCAGCTCCCACACGAGGCATGAATAACCCCCGGGTCCCTGCCCTCTGTGCCTCGCCAACAGCCATGCTGGGGTGTCCTGCGGCACGGCCAGGCACTACTGCGCGCCTGTCCGGGAGAAGGGGCCACTCTCCCTGTGTGGCACCTCAGCGCCAGGCACCAGCAACTCCTGCACAGCTGCGGTGCCGCGCTCTCCCCCGCAGCGGGCCCGTGTCATCAGCGCTGCCGTTGCCTGCGCCATCTGCCACAAGTTGCCCTCGAGCTGCTGCAGCTGGCCCCACGTCACCACCTTTTTGCCCGCTGCCTCCCGCAGCCGCTCACGCAGGCCGAAGAGCTGCTGGTCCCGACTTCGCAGCTCCCGCACGGCAGCCCACAGCTACATGCCCTGCTCCAGTGCCTTGCGCCACGCTGGGTTGGTTAGTGGGCAAACTGACAGCTGCTCAGCTTGCCCCGGGCATGCACATGTCTTCCCCTCTGAAATTTTCCCAGGGGCAGGGGCCCCTGGGCCCGGGCCCTGCAGGCCCATGTATTAATCTGCCCCTGCCCAAGGGCTGGGACCTTGCAGTGATGCCCAATGGCTGGAGGAGAGGTATACAGAGAATGTGCAGCGCCGAGCACGGGGGAGTGATTAAGTGTAGCACAATGAGCAGCCTCAGGTCTAATGGGGGGCAGCCTGGACACTGTCCTCTGGGAGCCGGGATGCCTGGGTTATCTCCAGCTCTGGCCCTGGGTGCCTGGCCAGGGCAGGGGAATTCCCAGCACCCCGTGGCCCCCAGTGGTGGGAAGTGGAGGTGCTACCCCCTCCCCCAAGTCGCCATCCTTCTCTGCAGGAGCTCGGACGCCTGGGCTCCTTTCTGCTCTGGGAGGGGAGTAGGGCTGGGGGCGAGAGCAGGGGGCCTGGGAGCCCGGATGCCTGCGCTCTCTCCCTTGGCAGCAGGGAGGTGCCAAACCTGACTTCAGCTTGGTTTTCAGCCACTTTCCCTTCCGGCCCTACTGGTGCCTGTCCTAGCCCTAGCCCTGGCTGCAGCCGTGTCTGGTCCATTGTCCCCACCTCCAGTCCCAAATGGGCCCTGGCTGTTTCCCGGCAGCTTCACCCCAGAGCTGGGCACATCTCAGGGCACAACAGACCTCCACAATTGCCCCCAGCACCCGGATCCAATCCGGTAAGTGGTTTTGGGCTGAAGAGGCTGGAAATGCCACAAGAAAAGTGCTTGGGGAAGAATGTAACCTGGGTGCACCCAAGGGTGTGCCCTGTTCTCAGTGGGCTGGGACGGGTCGGCAGGAGGGTGCGGTGAGGGGTGCTGGAATCCCGGGCGGAGCCCCCTCTCCCCTGCCCTCTCGGTGGGGTTCGCCCAGGCCCAAAGCGCCTCACTCTGTACAACTTACTGAGTTACCAACATTTGTATATTAAACTCTTTAAGATGCACTCAATTACAGATATAGATACACATCTACATATAAAGGTCTGTTAGCAAGAGGAAGTCTGCCCTAGGGAGGGCATTGGGGTAAGCACCCATGCCTCAGGTCCAGAAGACGGGTGGACCCCAGGACACGCAATCCAGCAAGTTTATACCATAAGTGGGTTAGCTAATAAAGACATCCTTGCAGAGCCCATTATACAGAATTAGTACACCCAACTCTTTATAGCAACAACAATAACAATAGATGCTGAATGGGAAATATACCTACACCCAATATTAGACGTGCCCTATCTGGGTTCCAACCACTTGGTCCCTCGAATGGGACAGGGCAGGGGGTGGCAACCCCTGGCACGCGTGCTGAGCATGGCACGCAGGGCCACTTTCCTTGGCACACCTTGGGGCAGGGAGGCAGCAGCTGTTTGCAGCTGGCCTGGCTCTCGGGAGCTGCTGCCAGCCAGGAGCCCAGGCTGCTCCCAGCAGGCCGCTGGGATGCCGCAAGCCCTGCTGAGAGCTGCCTGGGCTCTGTTGCTATCAGCAGCTCCCCAGAACATGGGCCAGCCGCAAACATCTGCTGCCTGCTGGCCCCAGCCTGCCCTGCCACACTCCCCCTGCAGGCCACAGAGCCTGGGCTGGCGGGCAGGGGCTTTGGGTGGGGGGCAAAGGGCAGCAGGGCTGGGGGCAAGGAGCTTTAAGTGGGGGCAAGGGGCACAAGGAGGGCATCCTGCCACGTACCCCCCGCCCTCATTTTGTTTTTCTGGCATGCTGACTCTCTGGGATCTTCCAACGTAGGCATTGTGGGGGTTTTCAGCACTCATTGCCTACCCCAGGATAGGGTCTTCTCACCTCAGACCCCCGGGGGGTTCCACAGGACCCTCCCCAGTGTGCACCTGGGGTCTCCTCCCCTCCAACCCCGGAGACTGAAGGGTGTTTGGGGCCTTCCCCCTTGCCCAGCCCCCCCTGGACCCCTTGCCCAGGGGTGCCTCCCCTGTGGGACCCGGGTTCCTGGTAACACACAGTCCTTCCTCTGGAGGCTGTCGATCTGACCTCTGGGTCCCCGCACCGTCTCGGTCCCTGGAGCTGTCGGCCTCGAGTTGAGGGTCCTTTCCTCTGGGCCCCGGGCCCCGTGTTGAGCACCCAGGGAGCTCCTGTGGGAGCTGAGCCCTCACTGGCTCCGGCTCCCCAGCCTCACGCCAGGGATCTGGCCGTGCCAGGCTGCCAACAAACAGTCTCCGTGCCCACTATACTAAGTATAAACGCTTGAATAACTGGCTTTCAGGCTGGGATTATGGCTAGAAATCCTGCTTGGGTTGCCCATCAGAATAGCTCTGTGTCACCGGGGCACTCTCCTGGACATCTGTGACCAGAGACTCGCCCAGCCCAAAGTGGAGTTTGGCCGTGCCAGGCTGCCAACAGACAGCGCCCCAGCCACTGCACTAAGTGTATGGACCTGAATAAGGAACTGGAATTGGGCTGGGATTATACCCAGAAACCCTTCTTAGGCCACCCCACACTGTGCCTTTGTGGCACCGGGGGACTCTCCTGGACATCTCTGACTACAGACTTGCCCGTGCCAAAACGCAGTTTAGCCGTGCCAGGGTGCCAACTAACAGCGCCCCAGCCACTGTGCTAAATTAATGGACCTGAATAAGGAATTGGATTTTGGGCTGGGGTTATAGCTAGAAATACATTTTAGGCCACCCCAGAACATGTCTCTGTGCCACCAGGGGACTGTCCTGGACATCTCTGAACAGAGACTTGCACGGTTTGCCCGTGCCGGGCTGCCAACAAACACTCTGCTAAGTATCTGGACCCAAATAAGGAACTGGATTTTGGGCTTGGATTATGCCCAGAAATCCTTCTTGGGCCACCCCATGCTGTGCCTTTGCGGCACCAGGAGACTCTCCTGGACATCTCTGACCACAGACTTGCCCGGCCCAAGATACGCTTTGGCCGTGCCCGGCTGCCGTCTGACAGCATCCCAGCCTCCATGCTAAGTATAAAGGCTCGAATAAAGAACTGGTTTTTGGTCTGGGTTTAGAGATGCAAGTCCTTGTTGGGCCACCCCACTCTATGACTCTGTGGCACTCCCAGGCATCCCCCACCAGAGTACTGTCCAGCCCAAAGCACGGTTTGGCTCAGCCGCACTGTCAACTCAGAGCATGCCCGCCCTCTCCAGCAGCCGTGCTAAGGACAGTGGCTTGAACAGGGAGCTCTTTTTGGGCTGGGATTAGGAATGGAAATCCTTCCTGGCCACCCCACGCCTTGCCTCTGTGGCACTGGGGGACTCCCCCGGACAAGCCTGACCAGAGTCTTGCCCAGCCCAGAGCGCGGTTTCTTCATGCCATGATGCTAACTGCAGCCCCCCGTGCCCACTGCGCTAAGTATAATGGCACCCAAAATCCAGTTCCTTATTCAGATCCATATGCTTTGCACTGTGGCTGGGCTGCTATCACTAGGCAGGCTGGCACAGCCAAACCGTGCTTTGGGCTGGGCAAGTCCGTGGTCAGAGGTGTCCAGGAGAGTCCCTCAGTGCCACAAAGGCACAGCGTGGGGTGGCCCAATTAGGATTTCTGGGTATAATCCAAGCCCCAAATCCAGTTCCTTATTCAAATCCATATACCTAGCAGAGTAGTTTGGGTGCTGTCTGTTGGTAGCCTGGCACGGCCAAACTGCATTTTGGACCAGGCAAATCTGTGGTAAGAGATGTCCAGAAGAGTCCCCCGGTGCCACAGAGGTGTGGTCTGGGGTGGCCCAAGAAGGATTTCTGGGTATAATCCCAGCCCAAAATCCAGTTCCTTATTCAAGTTCATACACTTAGCGCAGTGGCTGGGGTGCTGTCCATTGGCAGCCTGGCACGGCCAAACTCCACTTTGAGCCAGAGAAGTGTCTGGTCAAAGATGTCCAGGACAGTCCCCTGGTGGCACAGAGGTAATCTGATGGGCAACCCAAGCAGAATTTCTAGCCATAATCCCAGCCCGAAAGCCAGTTCCTTGTTCAAGCGTTTATACTTAGTACAGTGGGCATGGAGGCTGTTAGTTGGCAGCCTGGCACGGCCAAACTGTGCTTTTGGCCAGGCGGGGCTGTGGTCAAGGGTCTTTGGGACAATCCCCCAGTGGCATCCCACCCACAAAATATGGGGTAGTCCAAGAAGTATTTTGCCCCATAATCCCATCCTAATCTGACCTTTGTTTAGGGTTCTGTACTTGAAGTGGGATATTATTTTATGTATTAAATAGTACATATGCATAGCTAATGAAATTCTGTCTCTTTAGGATATTGTAATTCATTAATAACAAGTTCTTAGATTAATAACAAGTTCTTAGGTCTAGATTAGCTTTGGAAAAGGAACTGGGAATAAAGAATAGGGAGTGAGGAACCAACTTCAGCCTCATGCGGGGGCCGTGGTTAGCAGCTGTGGCTGGGAGCCCAGACTGGGTTCGTGGGACGGAGGTGGCAGTCAGGCCCCCCTGGCTGAGAGCCAAGCTGAGGGGTTAGAGCTGCGGGTTCTGTTCCCAGGTCTGCTGCTGCTGCTCCTCCCAAAACGGGGGCTGTTGTAAGAGAGTGATGTAAAAATCGCGGTTCGTTTCTCAGGAGGCGAAAAAAACCTTCAGCCACAGACACACTCTATTAGCAACACAAAAGGTATATATTTGCAAATAGGGTCAGAGAGAGAGACAAAAGATCAAACACTCTGCTGCCCCCGAGGGAAACTGCCCAGCTGGCTTTATCCCCTCTCTCCTGACCACGTGTGCAGAAGGAGGAACTTTTACAACTCATTTCCGATTCATACAAACATGTATGTAAATACGTCAAATCATGCGTCGCATGTGTATTATAATTAACTACTTAAGTATGCGGGGCGGATAGGCTTAATATGTATTAGGTTATTGCGCATGGGCAGACAATATTTGAGGTTACAAGAGTCTGAATTTTCCTTGCTTCAAGGTTAGAACTGTAATCTACTTTTATCTGCATGAGAAAAGCTGAGGAGTATATGCTTTACTGTAACAAAGAGATAGTAACTTTGCAAAACAAAGAGGGAGTGATACCTTAGTACAAAGAGCCTTTGGTAGTTTTCCCTTCAATTTCCAACCCCCCCCCTTCCCTCTCTCATTAAGGAGACAAGGAGGGCTGGCAGCCGTGCTTATTCAGAGGACAACACTATTGATGGGAGCTAACAGCTATTGATAATGCATTTTTAATAATATTTCTAACAATATCCCCCCTCAAGATGCTTTCTGATCTTTACTTCATTTGGGCATATCAAGATAATTACGAGGAATTTTTCTGAGGACCATGACTTTTGCTACAGTCTGTGCTTTCAAAGGAACTGCTGCGACCTGCATTCCTTCTACTGTAGTGGTTATCAATCTAGTGAGACAAGGAATAAGGCAAGGGATAAAAATCAAACCAGTCAGAGCACACAAAAGCACAAATCCTACTTTTTTCCACCAGGGTCCTCCAAATAATTGAAACCACCAGTCTTTACTCCATGTGGGTTCCCACGTTTGTATTGGTACATGGGCTATTTTCCTAATCTCTTTGGCAATCTCTAAGACTGCTTTTCCGTTGTCATCTATTTGGAGGCAACAATTAGAAAGGTTGAACTTTCCACAGACTCCGCCATCCTCTGCGAGTAAATAGTCTAGAGCCATTCGATTTTGGTATATGGCTTCCCTCATCTGGGAACTTTGTTGAGCCAGCAACTCGAGAGCAGTGGCAGTCTGGTTAGTAATTACTTCCAAGACGGCCTGCAACCGGATGATTCTATTTAGCATATAAATTGGTGTCCGGTAACCCCAACTTCCATCATTAGCCCATGTAGCTGGTCCATAATACTCAATAATCCTCTGAGGAGGCCACTCATCCTCCTTCCACTTTTGGGAGCCACCCTGTGTCAAACTTACATCAATACTTCTCTTGGCTCTTTTCCAATCATCATACAAAGAGACTCCCAGCTTATTTTCGACCTCAGATGGTAACAAAAAGAAAGATGGTACAATTACTCCAACATAGCAGGTTCCTGTCCACCCTCGTGGTAGTACTGTATAGGCTTTCCTTCCACAAATCCAATAATGTCTTTTCAGGGCCCTGTTTTCCCCTCCCAAGGCTAGGGGGTCACGGCTGTGGAAAAGAAGGGGATAGTATTTGTTGCCCGTCTGCCCTAAAGGGTCAGTGTAATAGTTACTCCGTTTAAACTGACATTTCCATACGCCATCTTTATCCCTATACTCGCACTTGGTTATTTCATTTGTGTCATTTAAGGCACTCCAATATGTATTAAACTTTGCCACCGTGCCATTCGGGTGTACCCATTTCCAACTATAGACATAGGTAAATCGTTCACCTCGGGCCTTTTCATATGCCTGACATCTGGTAGGGTTAGAATCGAAAGGTACTATTCTTGTCTTTTTGGTCTGTTGCATCTGCGGGGAGATTGGGATGCTAACGGCAGAATTCCATTGATCAGCATACTTGGTGCATATTTGGGCCCATTTCAATGTCCATGTACACTGACTATGTCCCAAACTTCTCCCCGTACCATTACTGCTAATACAGTACTCTCCTAATGCCACTTGGGAAAGATCCCAGCTGTGGTTTTCATCCCATTCTTGACCAGTACTCTTAACATCTGCCTTGTCACTGACCAACCATTTTGGGGCCAAAGGAAAAGCCCTCCAAGGCCACTGTTCTCTGGCCTCTTGGAGCCCCCCACAGGCCCAGCAGTTGGTAAGATTAAAAGTACCTGCAATTCTTTCCATCATATCAACATACAAATTTGTCCCTGGGGGAGCAATTTGGGAAAGCGAGGGTGTGAGCCAGCGGTTAAGGCTGCTCAATTTTGCTCCTTTCATTATGCAGATAACAACAAGGCACATTAAGATTCCCACCATATTTTCCCTTTTACTTTCTTGTCTAATTTTCTGAGCTTTGATTAAGCCGTCTCAGGCGCACTTGGAGATCACCAGTGGGTTCACAGCTCCACTTGCTGGCTTCTTGTTCCGAAGACGACTCAGCTTCCGGAGTGAGTTCGTCTCGGGAGTTGATGTCCTCTAATGCTTGTGGATGTCGCTTCACACGGGTATGGTGTATCCAACGATCATGGCCAGTAATCTTTACAGTGGTGTGGGTTGTTAGAAGTACCTGGAAAGGGCCACTCCACCTCTCAGTCAAAGGCTCCTTTTTCCACCGCTGAACCAAGACCCAGTCTCCCGGGGAGAAGTCATGTACCGGTACATCTAAAGGTAGACGCTGAAAGGAGGCTGCATACCTGTGAAGAGAAAACAAGACAGACTGCAAGGCAATAACATACGTATGAAGCTCACTATTACCTAATTCAAAAGTTACATTCTCTCGCATCCCAGGAGGTAAGACTCGAGGCAGCTTGCCAAACATAATTTCATATGGGGTCAATTGGAGGCCCCGTCGGGGAGTGTTTCGAATGCAAGTAAGAACTAGCGGCAATGCTTGAGGCCACTTAAGGCGTGTTTCAATACAGATTTTGGTGAGCAAAGTCTTTAAAGTTCTATTCATGCGTTCCACTTGTCCTGAACTCTGTGGTCTCCATGGTGTGTGTAGTTTCCAAGTAACCTTGAGAGCTTGTGCGACTTCTTGAACCACTTTTCCCACAAAGTGTTGTCCTTGATCCGACTCGATGGACTCAGGCAGGGAATACCGGGGAATGATCTCCTGTAATAAATACTTCACTACTGTAGCTGCAGTGGCAGTCCTGGTGGGCCAAGCCTCGACCCAACCAGAGAGCTGGTCTACCATGACAAGGAAAAACCCGTGATGTCCGGACCGTGGGAGCTCGGCAAAATCAATCTGCCATGCCTGTCCAGGGTACGCTGCCCAGGGTCTACCTCCCATTGGCACAGGGGGTTTCCTTAGAGGGTTTACTTTTTGGCATGTGATGCACTTGGTAGCAATGCGCTGAGCTTCTACATATAGCCCTGGGGCTACTGCTTGGCGGATCACTAGATCACCCATGGCCAAACCTCCCATATGGGTTCTTGCATGGAGCTGTTGCAGCACCTCCCGAAGTAATGGCCTGGGTATCATGACTTTCCCTCCTGGTACTATCCACCACCCCTGGGAGTTCTTTTCTGCACAAGCTTTCTGTGCAAATTTATCTTCTTCAGGGGAATACTGTGGGACTAAATCCTGAACATATGGCCATATGGCATGGGACATGGCCTGCTTGGATACCTCTTCCGCTTCTCCCCCAATAAATGCAGCTTCCTTTGCTGCTGAATCAGCCTTTGCATTTCCAAGCTTATGCTTTTTCTCAGCAGCCTTCCCATGGGCCCGCACATGAATGACTGCTACCTCTTTAGGCTGGTGGAGTGCCTCTAGTAGTTTGATAATCTGGGGGCCATTAGCAATCTTATTCCCAGAGGCAGTAATGAAACCCCTTTCTTTCCACAATAGTCCGTGCGCATGGACTGTAGAAAAAGCATAGCGAGAGTCAGTGTATATATTAACCCGTTGGTCTGTCCCCAGCTGTAATGCTTGGGTGAGCGCAGTGAGTTCCGCGGCCTGTGCCGACCATGAGCTCGGCAATGACTCCCTCCATACTACCTTATCCAAGGTTACCACTGCACATCCTGTTCGTCTTTTCCCATCGATGACAGAGCTGGAGCCGTCCACAAAGTATTCAACATCTGGGTCTTCAATTGGGTCCTCAGCAAGATCAGGTCGCACCTGCGTGGTCTGATTCAGGACCTCAAGGCAGTCATGCATCGGTTGCCCTGGCTCCGGCAGCAAGGTTGCAGTGTTTAAGGCTGTAGTATGTCTGAAAGTAAGTCCTGGATTAGAGAGCAAAAATATCTCATACCGTGATTGTCTGGAGGGGTTAAGAAATTTCCCTCCCTCAGTCCCTAGGATCTGGGGAACTCCATGAGGAGTGAGTATTTCCATATCCGCACCCATGACTATCTTCTGGGCCTCTTCAACAACCACTGCTGTGGCTGCCACAGCCCGAAGACAGGCTGGTCACCCGAGTGCAACTGGATCTAGAACCTTTGAATAATATCCCACGGGTCTCCAGGTCGGGCCCAATGGCTGTGTCAGCACCCCTGATGCAACCCCTCGATTCTCATGAACATACAGTCGATATGGCTTTTTACTGTTTGGGATGGCTAAGGCAGGGGGCTGGGTTAATGCTGCCTTCAGCAGACCAAAAGCATGCTGCATTTCTTTATTCCATTTCCATTTAGTGAGACTCTCCTTAGTCAGGGATTCGTACAGTGGTCTAGCCTTCCCACCGTAATCTGGTATCCATAGTCAACAGAACCCAGTTATCCCTAGGAATGCCCGCAGCTCCTTGGGTGACTTAGGTGGGGTTAGACCTTGAATCGCCTGTATGCGATCTGCACTCAGGGCTCTGACTCCTTTTGAGAGCTTATATCCCAAAAATGTGACTTCAGGCTGACATATTTGGGCTTTCTCTCTAGAGACTTTATATCCTTTTTTTCCCAGAGTGTTTAGGAGTGACCTGGTGGCTTCCTCGCAGAGCTGCAAGTTTGGGCTTGCAACTAGCAGGTCATCCACATACTGGAGGAGAGTCACTGTGGGGTGTGATCCCTTCCACTCCTCCAAGTCCTTCTGAAGGGCAAGTCCGAAAATATGGGGGGCTGCTATAAATCCTTGTGGAAGAACTGTCCACATGAGTTGGGCTTTATGGAAAGTATCTGGATCCTCCCATTCAAAAGCAAACAATTTTTGACTCTCTTGGTGAAGGGGAATAGAGAAGAAAGCATCTTTCAAATCTAGCACTGAAAATATCTTAGCTTCCCCCGGTACTTGTGTCAAGATCGTGTGAGGGTTCGGGACTACAGGATGATCTGAAAGGACCTTCTTATTTACAGCTCGTAGGTCTTCGACCAGTCTATATGAGACCCCGTCTGCCTTCGGCACTCCAAGGATGGGGGTGTTATAGGGTGAGGACCCTTCCACTAGCCATCTGTACCTCTTGTATTTCTCTATTAACGGCTTGAGTCCAGCTCTGGCCGCTCGGCTAAGTGGGTACTGCTTTACCCGAACGGGCCCCTCCCCATCCTTGAGTACGATCCTTACCGGGGAGACGAACTTAGCTCGCGCAGGGGTTCCATCAGCCCATACTGAGGGGTCTACTCCAGTCATGTGATCTTCTGGACTTACTGCAGGGCGTCGGTCCTCCAGGAGAGCCATCTGATAGTTCGAGCTCTGCTTGACAGGTAGCTGGACCACCATCTGATCGTCTCTGAAAAAGATCTCAGCTTGCAATTTTGTGAGTAAGTCCCGCCCAAGAAGTGCAACCGGGCAACTTGGAGAATACACAAAGGAGTGCTCGAGCAAATGGTCCCCCACCTTGGTGAGGAGTGGTTTACAAACAGGGAGTCGGGTTTGCATTCCCTCAATCCCTTCCACAAGTACATGCTGTTCACTAGTTCCTGCACAGGGGGGTTTTTCTGGAATCATTGAAAATGTAGCCCCAGTATCCACCAAGGCTTCAAAGTTTTTGCCACCAACCCTAATGGTTACCATGGGATCTTCTCGGGCTCCAACCCGAAGGGTAGTGGTCTTAGATCCCTGTCCCCTTCATTCTGAATCCTCACCCTTGTCTTCTGCCCGCATGAGGTGACCTCTCGGTTCCCCCTCTCTCTTCTCCCTCAACTTCGGGCATTCCCTCTTCCAGTGTCCTTTCTCCTTGCAATAAGCACAAACATCTGCTCCCACTCTTTCTCCCTTCCTCTTCTGTATCCCAGCCTTTCCAGGGTTCCCTCCAGTTATAGCAGTGCTGCCATCTGTCGCTGAGCCTTTTTATCCTCCTTGCGCTCCTGCACTTGCTCACGATTCCCATACACCTTATATTCAATTTCCACCAGCTCTGAAATCGGTTTCCCAGCACCTCCCTCAGTTTTCTGTAACTTCTTACGGATATCAGCAGCAGATTGACCAATAAACATAAGATTTACCATACGCTGGTTATCTGGGGCTTCTGGATCCAGATCCGAAAACCTGCGAAACGCCTCATACAGCCTCCCAAGGAAAGCTGAGGGATCCTCCTCTCTTCCTTGTCTTACCTCATACAATTTAGACAGATTGGTAACCCGAGGCACTGCCTTTCCCATTGCTTCCACTATAATTCCCAGATACCGTGCACTTAGCTCTCTGCCCTCTGCAGTATGATTATCCCATCTTGGCTCCTCTACAGGGCAGGTATCACGCAGAGTACGACTAGCAGCACCTTCTGACTCAACTCTAGCCACCGCAATACGTTCCGCTGTCCCCAACACTAATCTCCTCTCCTCCGGGGTTAGGAGGGTCTGGAGCATCATCTGGACATCAGCCCAAGTGGGTCGATGAGTCTGCCCAATAGATCGGAACAGGTCCCTCATCTTTTCAGGGTCTTCACGAAAAGAGGGGCTCTGATTCTTCCAGTTAAATAAATCTGAAGTGCTAAATGGGGTGTAGACAAAAGTTGCAGTGCCTCCTTCCCCAATAACCTCTCGCATCGGACAGTTCAACACCGGCTGTGACTCTACAGGCTTGCGCAAATAATAACCCTTATTTCTTGATTCAGATGAGGCACTTGGCTGAGGCTCACGCTCTAACTCATTAGGTATGCCTTGGTACGTCGGTGGTGGTCTCTCTAAGGGAGGGGGCGGTGGTGCAGAAGGGCTGGATGCCGAGGAGTCATCTGACTCATCTTCGCTACCCGACAGGGCAACCGGAGCATGGGTCCGGTACTTAGCCAATTCAGAATCCCCCCCCTCATTAGACTCAGGGAGTACAGGCGGCCCCCCCCGAGCCTTTTTCTTAACAAGCATCACATGAGACTTTGCTAAGTGATTCTTAATCCAAGGTGGCTGATTTTGAACCACCCACAACCAACAATCAATATAAGGAAACTGATTCCAATACCCATTTTGCATAACAATTTCATGGATAGCTATCACTTCTTTTAGCACAAAGGATCCTTTCGGGGTCCAATGGACCCCAAATGTTGGCCACTCGAGTTGACAAAACTTAGTTAAATCACCTTTTTTCATTTTTATTCCATAATCGGCCGGCTTTGCAAATTTATTAAAATGACGTAATAAGACTTTTAGAGGGGTATCAATATTGTTTTCTACACGAGAGCTACTCGTACCCATTTGCCCACAAAAATGCGCCCAAGGCACACCAAATACCAAAAAGATCTCAACAACAGATGATTTACAATGAGAGCTGAGCCTAGAATTCCTCAGCAAACTTACACATCCTTTGTTTAGATCCGTACACCAGATTGGGCAAAGGGAATTCGTATACTCACTCAGATACCCCAGAGATCTCGATCCAAATTCCAAAGTGTGTCTGCCTCTCCAGAAACTCAGAATTTACATGGGATACTTCCTTTAACTTCCCGGATATTCGGACTTAAACCTCAAATTCCAGGGGCGAGTCCAAAGTCGGCTCGGTGCGCACAACCCCTGGTACCGGAGGCGCTCCGTCACTGAATTCCGGGGTAGTCCTCGAGAAGCCCCACGTTGGGCGCCAATTATTGGTGTAAAAATCGCGGTTCGTTTCTCGGGAGGCAAAAAAAACCTTCAGCCACAGACACACTCTATTAGCAACACAAAAGGTATATATTTGCAAATAGGGTCAGAGAGAGAGACAAAAGATCAAACACTCTGCCCAGCTGGCTTTATCCCCTCTCTCCTGACCACGTGTGCAGAAGGAGGAACTTTTACAACTCATTTCCGATTCATACAAACATGTATGTAAATACGTCAAATCATGCGTCGCATGTGTATTATAATTAACTACTTAAGTATGCGGGGCGGATAGGCTTAATATGTATTAGGTTATTGCGCATGGGCAGACAATATTTGAGGTTACAAGAGTCTGAATTTTCCTTGCTTCAAGGTTAGAACTGTAATCTACTTTTATCTGCATGAGAAAAGCTGAGGAGTATATGCTTTACTGTAACAAAGAGATAGTAACTTTGCAAAACAAAGAGGGAGTGATACCTTAGTACAAAGAGCCTTTGGTAGTTTTCCCTTCAATTTCCAACCCCCCCCCTTCCCTCTCTCATTAAGGAGACAAGGAGGGCTGGCAGCCGTGCTTATTCAGAGGACAACACTATTGATGGGAGCTAACAGCTATTGATAATGCATTTTTAATAATATTTCTAACAAGAGGATGCCCCCCCACCGCCCCAGGCTCCTTCTTCTGCTTCCTGTTCACACTGTTTCCCACCTTGCCCTGCCCTGCTTGTGCCCCTCACTCCTGACCCGCAGCCCCTGCCTCCCCCGGCCCGGCCAGTGGCCCTCACTCCTGCCCCACAGCCCCCTGGCTCCCCAGCCCTGCCGGTGCCCTTCGCTTCTCCCAACACCAGGGAAGCCTCAGGCAGGGGGCAATTCCCTACCTCAGCGCCCCTCGCAGGTGTGTCTAGGTGGGGCGGGGAGCTGGGGGCATTGGGGGAACCAGCACAGATGGCCAAAGCACCTGGACCCACTCCACCTGCACTAGACTTGGAGCAGGGACATCTGGGCTCCCTGGGAGGGCAGTGGTGGCTGGGGGTGACGTGGGGTGGGGGGTGAGAGCAGAGGGACGCTGGGAGGCTGGAAGTCTGGGTTGTCTCCTCGACCGTCTCTAGGTCTTCCCCTGGCATGACCAGACCCCTGGAGACGGGACGTGAATCTGAGGATCAGGGTCCCCTAGTCCAGGCAGTAACTCGAGCTCCCCCAGCACGGATGCTGAGAGCCCTGATTCTTGCCGTGCTCTGGAGGGGTAAGAGGCAGGGGCTGCTGGTCCGGAGTGAGGGGCAGAGGGAGGGTCGGGGGCAGTGGGTCAGAAGTGAGGGGCACCAGTGGGGATCAGGGGGGATAGGGAGCTGCAGGTTGGGAGTCAGGGGCACCGGTAGGGCTGGGGGGTGCCAGGGGATGCAGATGGGAGTGGGGGGCACCAGTGGGGTTGGGGGAGGGGGCTATGGGTTGGGAGGGAGGGGTACCAGCAGGGTATGGTGGGGCAGGGCCTGTGGGATGGGAGTGAGGGGCACCAGCTGTGCGTGCTGTCCCCGTCCATCCCAGCTCTCTGTCCCCACTCCTGATCCACCCACTTCTCCTTGACAGTCCTGGCTGAGATCGGGGTCCAGTGTGGGGTCTGCGGCCGCATCCCACCACTTCACCTGCCCCTCCTTGGAGGATGCATCCTACCTTGGGCATTGGCTCCATGGTTGCTGGTTTAAGAAACCCGCCATGTACTTCTGGAGCCCCTCCACCCCCACCCCGTGGCCACCAACAACCAGTCTTGAGAGGTCTTAGAGGAGGCCTGGGGCTGCTTCCAGCTCTCAGAGGCCCTGGAGGCTGGCAACGGCTCACTGGACATCAAGAAAGTCCAGACCAGCGATGTTGGGACCTATTATTCAATGTGGGGTGGGGGGAGTTCAAATATACCTACATGGACCAGTTCACCCATCCCCGGGTCTCCGTGCTGGATAAGGGGTTGCCTGGATCTGCCCGATATCTACCCCATCCCCCAGCCAGTGCTCAGGATAGGGTCCCTGGAGCCTCTCATAAGTCTCCCTCTTTTCTCTGCTTCCCTTCCCCCACAGACAGGCCCATCATCCAGGCGCCTTGGCTGGACGGGACTCCCGGCAGGCTACGGGTCAGGACCGCAGTAAACATCATATGCCAGCACTTGCTCCGAGACTCCCCCCAGTGTGGCCTGGACAGGACCCTTGGAACTGCCCTGGCTAAGAGGGGATGGGAACTGGGTGCAGGGGCTGGAGGAGACCCACCCAAGCTAAGGAAGGCCTGAGCCATTTGGTGCTTGCATGGGAGACACATTGGAGGCTCCATCCCAGGGCAGCTGTCCCCAGTGCCGTTACATCCACTTGCCCACCCCAGAGCCAGATGCATCTCCAAGCCACCTGGTGTGAGGCTTAGTGCATGGGGGTTCCTAACCATCTCTTCATTTCCAGAGCCAGTGGCTGTGGGCACCCCCCTCTCACTGCCGGCCCAGGAGGGGGCTACATTCAACCTGACGTGCAGGGCTGGAGGCAACCTCCCTGCCTCTGTGTACTGGACCAGTGGGAATGGGACCCTAGGAGCCCCCAGCCAAGGGGGGCTGGTGCACCTGGATCTGCACAACCTCAGCTCTGCTGACACTGGGGTGTACCAGTGCCAGGCCCAGAATGATTATGGAACAGCCAACCAGAGTGTGCTGTGCACTGTGAGGGCCCTGGGGGGGAGGGGCTGTGCTGGGGGGGCAGGGTGGGGGGCTGTAGGAGCACCAGGAGGAGCTGTTCAATGACCACCCGTGCCCCCGCCAAGGTGCTAGACCAGCATCTGCCCAACTGGGGCTGCACTGGTCAATGGCAGCCACTAGGGGGCATTAGACATACTTCATTTCTGTTGGGGACCAGTTGAGGATGCCGTGCCACCTCTGGGGTGGGCACTGTGGGGCGCCGGGCAGGGGGGTGGACCTCTGGGAATGTACCACCTATCTCCGCATCCCACTGGCAGCTGGCCCTGCCCCAGGGCCAGGAGGTTCCTCCCCATTGCAGAGCTTGTGGTCAAGGCTGTGGTCATGGAAGCTGGCTTGGTGCTGGCCCACGCCCTGACACAGTGCTGCTATGGCAGGTGAGTCACTGCCCATGTCTCCCCGTCTCCCTCCTTACCTGCAGCCAGGACCCCTGGCTCTGCTGTCCGCTCCCCACTCAGGAGCCAAAGGATGGCAGGATCTGGTGCTGGAGGGGGCAGGAATGGCACGTAGATTGGAGCCCAAGGCCACCAGGGAACTTTCCTGCTGGAGAGGAGCCAAGAGCCCCCCTGTGCCCCCTCCACCTATCCTTCTGCCACCCATCCCCACTGCTTCTCCTCTCACCCATGGGCCTGCCCAGGGAGATTCCCTCTGTCCGTCAATCCATCCATCTCTCCGTCCATCCCTCTATCCTTCCATGCATCCATTCATGCCTCCCTCCAGTCATGCCTCCCCTAACCTTGCTGGTGCCCCTCACTCCCAACACACAGCCTCCACCACCCCCCCCCCCCGCCAGCATTTCTGGTGCCCCATATTCTTGATCTGCGACCCCCTGCCCCCAACTTACAATCATCTGCCGCGTCTCCTATCCCACAGCCCAGGGAGCCTCCATCCAACCCAGTGGCCAGCTCCAGGTCCCCTTCCCTCCAGGTCCCCTGTCAGTTACCCCCTCCCCACCCTCCAGTGCCCCCCAAATACCCTCAAACCCTACCTGATTTCTGCTTTTCTTCCAGACCCACTCTGGACCCCAGAGATCAATGACACCCTGAGCAGGGATGGATGCAGTGGTGAGGGACAGATAGATGGACCTTCCTGTCCAAGAGGCTTCTGGGACCAGGCTGGGGATAGTAGCTGTGACATGGGTGGATGGATGGATGGATGGATAGTTGCAGAAGTGGATGGATGGATGGGTGGATGGATGGATGGATGGATGGGAGGATGGATGGATGGGAGGATGGACAGATGGGTGTGTATGGGATGGATGAATTACTGGACAGACAAGATAATGCAGTGAAACATCTCACACCATATCATTTCATTCCACCTTCATCTCACTGTGAGGGTCCCAGGGGGATACGATGCAGGGAGCTCCAGAGGCAGATCAACCAAGCTGGGGGCTGCAGTGGCCAACACCGAGCCCTAGGGGGCACTACACCCATTACAATGCCCCCCATAACAATCCCCCTTTGAGCCACTGGGGGCCCTCAGGGCCTCTCTGGGGGTTGTCATGGCCTAGGTGGATACTAGGGAGCACTGCGGTGGGGAAAAGGCCAGTCTGGGTCAATAACCCATCCCATGTCTTTCAGATCCCCCCCCTCCGCCCCCACCCCAGACATCAACGTCTTAATCTCCAGAGCCCATGGGAGGAGCCCTGGGATTGTCCAAGGTAACACTGAGGATGCCTAGCTCTGTCTAGATCCCCCTCAGCCTTCTCTTGTGGAGGATGAACAGGTTCAGGTCCTGTCGCCTCTCCTCGTAGGGCCTGCCCTGCTGCCCCCTGATCATGTGGGTGGCCTCCTCTGGACCCTCTCCACGTTGTCCACATCCCTCCTGAAGTGCAGCACCCAGACCTGGACGCAGTACTCCAGCTGCGGCCTGACCAGTGCCGCATAGAGGGGGAGGGTCACCCCCTTGGACCTGCTTGAGATGCATCTATGGATGCATGACACGGTGCGGTCGGCCTTCCTGACCGCGTCCCCACACTGCCGGCCCATGTTCATCTTGGAGTCAGTGATGACTCCAAGATCCTTTTCTGCCTCTGTGCTGATGAGAAGGATTCCCCCAACCTGTAGGTATGGTGCCGGTTGTTCCTCCCCAGGTGCAGCAACTTGCACTTGTCAGTGTTGAATCCCATCCTGTTCTCATCCGCCCACCCCTGTAACCTGTCTAGGGCTGATTGCAGCCTATTCCTCCCGTCTAGCGTGCCCACATCCCCCCACATCTTAGTGTCATCAGCAAATTTGAACAGGTGCTTTTCACCCCCTCGTCCAAGTCACTGATGGAGATGTTGAGCAGTGCGGGCCCGAGGACTGAGCCCTGGGGGACCCCACTGCCCACGTCCCCCCAGGTCAAACATGACCCCCTTCCCCACCGCTCTCTGGGTGCGGCCCTCCCGCCAGTTGGGACACATCTGTCTGTGTGGGTGTCGACACCACAGCCCCCAGTTTCTTAATGAGAATGGGGTGAGAGACAGTGTCGAAGGCCTCCAAAAGTACAGGAAGACGATGTCCACTGCTACCCCTGCATCCGGGGATTTGGTGACCTGGTCGTAGAAGGCCGCCAGGTTGGTCTGACAAGACCTGCCACTGATGAACCTGTGTCGGTTGCCCCTAAGCATAACCTCCCCCCCGGCCCCTCGTGGACATGTGCCAGATTAACTCTCTCAAAAAGCTTACCCAGGATTGAGGTAAGACTAACTGGCCTGTAGTTCCCCGGGTCCTCCTTCCTCCCCTTTTTGAAGATGGGAACCACACTGGCCCTCTTCCAGTCCTCCGGCACCGCACCAGAGCACCACGAGTGCTCGTACGGCTGTGCCGGGGGTCCCGCAATGAACACAGCCAATTCCCACAGCACTCAGGGGTGGAGATCGTCCGGACCCGCTGATTTAAATACATCCAGTCCCTCCAGACGTGCCCTGACTAGATCCTCCCTGACCCTGGGCCTGGGTGCACCTCCTCTGGGGCCTGAGGGGAGCCCGGTGGGGGCTGAACTGGTCCTTGTTCAGAAAAATGGAGGCAAAGAAGTCATTAAATAAGTTAGCTTTGTCTTCTGGTGCGACGACCAGATTTCCTACCGTGTCCTGCAGGGGCCCCATGGTACCCCATACCTTCTTTTTGCCCCCGATGTATTTAAAAAAGGACTTCTTGTTGTCCTTGGTCCGGGTCACTGGTCCCAGGCCCATCTCTGCCTCGGCCTTCCTGACCGCCCCCCACCCCCCACAGCCCCAAGCAGCCACAGTGTAGTCCTCCCTGGGGATGGCCCCTCCCTGCCATTGGGTGTGTGCCTCCCTTTTAGCTAGGAGACATTCCCGGATACTTTTGGTGAGCCATGGGGGCTTTTGCACCCTCTTGCCCCCTTCGATCCATGTCGGGATGACCTCCCTTTGGACTTGGAGGATCGTCTCCTTAAGGAGCAACCACTGTCCTTGGACACCCGACTCCCCTCCCCTCCGGGACCTCAGCGCTTTCCCGACTAGTCTCTTTAGCTCATTGAAGTTTGTCCTCCTAAAATCTAGGACCGCTGCCTTACTGCCGGCCTTTGCCACCTTGCGCTGGATGGTGAATCCCAGCAGGCGATGATCGCTGTCGCCCAGGGGGTCGAGCACCCGCAGCCCCTGCACCAGGTCGTCGCCCGTGGCCAGCACCAGGTCCAACAAGGCATCTCCCCCAGTGGGGCTGGGCACCTCCTGGGTTCGATGGAGGTCCTGCATTTGGGCTAGGGACCTACGTGAGCGGTCAGACCTGGCTGACTGCTCTTCCCAGCAGATGTCTGGAAAGTTCAGGCCCCCCATTATGACCACGTCCTTTGACCTAACGACCTCTGGGGCTGACTGATGAATTCCTGGTCTAGGTCTTCCCCCTGGTTGGGGGGTCTGTAGTAGACCCCCACCGTTAAGTCTCTTTCCCCTCGACTGCCTTGTATCCTAACCCCGAGCACGTCTGTGTGCCCCTCCTCTGACTCTGTGCTACCTGGTGAGGATGTGTATTCCTCCTTAATATAGAGCGCCACACCCCCACCTTTCCTTCCTGTCCTGTCCCTCCTGTCCAGCCGATAGCCCTTGACTTTCACCGCCCAGTCGTGCGCTGGGTCCCACCACATCTCAGTCTTTCAGCTCCTGCGGTGGGGACAGGATGGCAGAGCCCGGTGAGCTGGCCCCAGGCTCCCGGCCATGAGGGGGTGGGGAGGGGGATGGGTGGGACACACAGGCAGCGTCTCACCTGCCATTGCGGTGCCATGTCGGGGCGTGGGCCAGCCCCAACCCAGCCACCATGACTGCAGCCTTGACTCTGAGTCCCACAAGTGGGAGGAGCCCCGCGGCCTGGGGGACGAGGCAGGGATAGGTGATGAGTCCCCAGAAACTCCCCCAACCCAATGCCTGCTACTGTTCCCCCCCCACCAGGCGACGCGGCATCTGCAGTGTTCCCTGTAGGACTGCAGTGTGTCTAGTGCCCTCTAGTGGCCACTATTGGCCACTGCAGCCCCAGCTGGGCAGATGCTGGTCTAGCACCTGTGGGGGGTCCGCGGGTTGTCACTGAACTTCCCCTCCTGGTGCCCCCAGAGCTTCCCACCCTGCCCCTCTGGCACAGCACCTCCTGGGGTCTTCACAGTGCACAGTGACCCACAAACTCCACCTGGCCACCCCACAGTCATTCTGGACCTGGCTCCAATACATCCTGGTGTCCACAGCACTGAGGTTGTGCAGCTCCAGGTGTGCCGGCCCCTCATGGTTGGGAACTCCCAGGGTCTCATCCCCCCAGGTCCAGGTGAGGGTCTCTGTGTGGTCACCCCCATTGTGGCTGTCCCCAGTGGCACACACCAGGCTGAGGGAGTCGCCCTCCCGAGTGGTTACAGACAGTGCCTCACCGTTCTGGCTCCACGGGACTGGCTCTGGGGGAGGAGAGCAGAGGTTGGGGACCCCCAGTAGGTCCCTCCAGCAAGGAGACAATGCAGCTACCTTGGGGGTGTGGATGGGAATGGGAGGGGGCAAGTCACACAAGACCTGGAGCCAGACGCTGGCCTGGGCAGAGGTTCTCTGGGATTTGGGACAGGAGATGTGGCAGATGAGGTCTTGGCTGTTGTCCCCCAGGCCGGGTATGAGGCTACACATGGAGCTTTACATGGAGCCATAGCTCTTCAGCCAGGTGGGACTGCAGGGGCCCTGGGGCCATGAGAAGTCAGGAGGGGTCCTGAGGTAGGCACCAAGTCATCTTCACTGTGACCCCAGACAGGAGGATCCCAGGGATGCCAACATGGGGCTTAGTGTCAGGACATTCCTGTTGACTGTTCCCTCCTGCAGTTCCACCCCAGAGGTAGGTGTACTGTGGGGCTGGAGGGCCTGGGAGTCCCTAGGAGTCTCCTACCCGTCACAAGGACATGGGGCTCTGGGTATCCCGCACGGCTGTGCTAGTTCAGCTTGTTCTTTCCTTGTTCCATGCGGAAGTCGTAGGTCCCAGCATTGCCCCACCAGGTGTCTGGGGTGAGCAGGGGGCAGTTCCCAGTGCCCAGGGCCCTGGAGAGCTGGAACCGGCCCTGGGCCAACACTAAGACTTCCTCAGCCAGGTTACTGGTGGCTACAAGGTGACAACAGGAGTCCCAGTTCAAGTTTTTGTACCAGTAGCCATAGACAGAGGCATCAGAGTCCCTGAGTGAGAACGCAGAGCCAGAGACACCAAACCCTGGTGTGGGGCTGTGAGGGTATAATCAGGGCAACCAGAAACCTGGGACACTGTGGGGGGAGAACTGGGCTGAATTGGGATCAACAAAGGTCCGAGACCCCGTGGCTGGGAAACTCCAGTGCTGCTGGTGTCACTTACTCCGGACCCGCAGCTCCCTGCCCACCCAGCGCTGCCGGTGCCCCTCATTCCTGCCCCGTAGCCCATCGGTGGCTGAACAGAGAAGTCAGCTGGGCTCAAGCCCAGGGGCCACAACCAATTCAGAGTCCCCTGGATCCTCATCACCAGAGAAGCAAAAACCGCGGTTTTACACCTGGCACTGTTGTTGTGTCCCAGCAGGGAGACACAAACGGTGCCAGGTTTAAAACTATGTTTTTTGCATTTGCTTCCCTGCAGATGGGAGCAGGGCCCCTCCAGCAATGGGGGTGGAGGGGCCAAGCCCAGTCGGGAGTGCCGCGCAGCGCAGCACCGCACCTGGGAGGGGAGTGCAGGCCAGGGGTAGGGCTGGGAGGGATTGGGGGCTGTAGCCCTGCAAAATTCACCTTAGACTCCTGTAGCCATCCCTCACAACACTGCCGCCCGCCCACAGAGACATGATGCAGCGCGGCACTCCCAACCCAACCCACCCCACCCCAGGCTGGCCCCGAGCATGTGCACGGCTGCACAGACAGGTCCAGGCAGCAGCTCCCGGCAGGTGGGGGTGACGTGGGCTGGGGGGAGCGAGTGAGACAGAGCCACCTGCGGCTCATGGGGGGAGGTCCTGGGAGGGGAGAAAGAGTGTGTAGCTGGGTGGGTATGTGTGTCTGTGTATGTCTTTATTTCTGTGAGTGCACATCTGTGTGCATGTGTATGTCTGTGTGCATCTGTACATGTGCATCTGTGTGAATTTGCACATGTGCCTCTGTGTGCGTGTAAGCGTCTGTGTGCATGCGCCCATGTGTGTGTGTGCATCTGTGCGTCTGCATCTCTCTGTGTGTGCATCTCTACGTGTGCATTTGTATGTGCATCTGTGTGTGTGGATCTGTGTGTGTGGATCCACAGCACTGGTAGGGCTGGGGGGCAGGGGGCTGTGGGTCAGGAGTGAGGTGCACCAGCAGGGCTGGGGGAGCAAGGGCTAAAGGTTGGGAGTGAGGGGCACTGGAGGGACTGGGAGTCTGCTCGCCGGATGGGTAGGAAACACCATGAAGAGGAAACAGAAAACCAGAAACAGAAGCAGGATGCCCGTTTGTGCAGGAAGGGGGAAGACAGAAAAGAGTTGGGGAGATTTACTGGGAGCACCAGGGGCCCAATCCTGGGCACCAGCTTGGGGGGGGTGTAGATCTTGGGCAGATCCAGGCTACCCCTTTCCCAGTACAGAGGAACTTGGTTGGTTTGGAGCAGCACCCACCAGGTGTAGGATACATCCTCTGAGGAGGCGTAGGTGAATTGACAGGGGATGTGGCCACAGACACTGCACTGGACCCCAATCTCAGCAGGGACCATCACAGAGTAGCTGGATGCATCCTACACCCAGTACACCCTTCCCAGCTACTGGTTTAAGGAACCAGCCAAGTACCTCTGGGACCCACTTCCTGCTGTCCCCCTCCCCCCATGGCCACCAATGACCCTTCTCTGGAGGTCTCTGATGAGGCCCCAGGCTGGTTCCAGCTCTTGAGGTCCCTGCAGGCCAGCGACTGCTTCCTGGACATCCAGAACATCCTCACCAGCAATGCCAAGACCTATTATTTCCACCTGGAGTGAGGGAAGTTCAAATACACCTATGGGCACCGGTTCACTCAGCCCCAGGTCTCTGTGCAGGGTAAGGCGCCCCCCGCTCCAGCCCCCAACCTGCCTTCTCTGCTCCCAGGCTGCATAGGCCTGGACCTGGACTGGCCGGGTTTCACTCACACCCCCACCTGCCCCTGCCCCTCTTCAGCCACTCTCCGAGGCTTATTTGGTACCAGGATGCACCCACCTCTGGGCCCCCTGTGTGCCCCAGCCCTTGGCTCATAGGCCTCACAATGCAGCCAGCTCTTGGGTGAAACTCAGTCGAGTAGAAAGCCTGCCATAACCCGCTCCCCAGCCCTCCTCTTGCCCCCACAGACACCCGACATGGGCAGGACCCCTGAGAGCTGCCGGCCAGAACCGCAGTGAATGACACATGCTGGCCCCCCAGCGTCTGCTTTAGCCTCTCCCCCTGCCCCAACCATGGCCTGAACATGGCCCTCAGAGCTGCCCTGGGTGACCCCAGGCCACCAGGAAGCAGGGCGGGGGGGAGGGACCATGTACAGCTCCAAGCACGGCTTTACACCTTTCACTGGGGACAAGAGGAGGGACCTCATCTGCCACATCTCCTACCCTGGGGTCAAGGGGATCACAACCGAGGCTGGCGTCCGACTCAAGATAGTCTGTGAGTGCCCCTCTCTCCCCAAGGGGCTGCAGGGAACCCAGGCGTCAGGGCCCCTCCTCTCATCCCTGGCCCCCACTGTCCTCCCAGAGGTGGAGGGAACACAGGCGTCTGGGTTTCCAGCCTCATCTCATGCTTCACAGCTTCTCCCCCAGACCTACCCAGGACCTGGAGATCAATGGGACCCTGAGAAAAGACAGGACACACTGATGAGAGGCTGGGAACTGGCAGGCACTGGGCTGGTGGGGGAGAGAGACCCCCTCCCCAGGCTAAGCGGGGCCTGGCAGTTTGGTGCCTGGTTGGGAGACAAAGTGGAGGCTTCACCCCAGAGTCAGCCGCACCCAGCACTGGTCTATCTATCTGCCTGCTCCAGAGCCAGCCGCATCTTCAAGCTGCCTTGGTCTTAACTGTCTCTTCCCTTCCAGAGCCGGTCATGGCGGTGGCCATGGGTGACCCCTCATTCAGTGCCAGCCTGGGAGGGGGACATGGTCAGCCTGACCTGCAGGGCTGGGGGCAACCCCCCCACCTCTGTGCACCCTGGGTGCACCAGGGGACCGAGACCCTGGGAGACCCCGACTGAGACAGGCAGGCATGTCCAGAGCTGCACAACCAGTGTTGCTGACACCAGGGTGTATCAGTACCAGGTCCAGAACAACTACAGGGTTGCTAACCAGAGCATGTGGGTCACCGTGCACTGTGAGGGCCCCTGGAGGCGTTGTCCCAGGGGGCAGGGTGGTGCACCAGGGGAGACTGGTCAGTGACCAGCCATGGCTCCTGCACAGGTGCTACACAGATGTCTGCCCCACTGGTGCTGCAGTGGCCAATGGTGGCCACTAGGGGGCAGTAGACACATACTGCAGTTCTACAGTGAGCACTGGGGGGTGCCCTGTCACCTCTTGGTGTGGCGGGGGCAGTAGCAAGAGTTGGGCTGGGGGAGGGGCTCTGGGGACTCATCGCCTATCCCCTCATTTGTTGGCAGCTGGCTCCACTCCCAGGCTGCAAGGCTCCACCCCATCATTGAGCTTGTGGTCAAGGCCATGGTCAGGGTGGCTGGGTTGGTGCTGGCCCATGCCCTGACAGCACTATTACGGCAGGGGAGTCGCTGTCTGCATGGCCCCCCCATCTCCATCCCCACTCTACTCATGCCCGGGACCCCCAGGGCAGCTCACCAGGCTCTGCTCACCGGGCCCCACAGAAGCCAAAGGATAGTGGGAACTGGCACTGGTGGGGACAGGGCCGACACATAGATGGGAGCTGGAGACCACTGGGGATTTGCCCAGCTGGAGAGGAGCTGCAGACCCCGCAGTCCTCCCCACACCCCATCCACCCATCCCTCCATCACCCTCTACCTTGCTTCTCCCCATCGTCCAGCCACCTGTCCAGGGAGATCCCAAACCATCCATCCAGCCTTTTTTCTCTCGATCCCTCCTTCCATCCCTTGCTCCATCCCTCTGTCCATGCATTCATCTATCCTTCAATCCCTTGATGCATCCATGCATTTGTCCATCCATCCATCCCTTCCTCCATCCTGCCTCCCAAGACTCCCCCCACTCCTCACTGTCCTGTGCCTCCCCCAGGCTCATTCCCCATTGGGGACACCGTAGGGATAGCAGCGTCCCAGTTCCACCGGCCCTCCTGCCCCGACAGGGGCAGGCCATGGGCTGGGTGCCCGAGCACCATCCTCTGTAGTGAAGACTTGGAGCCAGTGGCAAATTAAGATTTATTAGGGCCCCGGGCAAACAGAAAATTGGAGGTTTCCCACACCTCATTATAAACATGAATGTATCCAAAAGCATTAATAAATAGACCCGTTAAATGCTTATGTGGCTCTGGGACTGTGGCAAGGGAACCCTTTGTTTGAGCTGAACCTTTTGTTTCTGGACCATAGAAGTAACTGCTGGCAGGATGAGACCATTAAAAAGGGTCACGAGGGCTCACCATGTCTGTGCATATCCCATACTGGCATTTGGGCTTCGGTTGGTGAGTCACCACTTTCTTGAGGTTTATCCTCCACTTTGGACTGTAAATTTCGTTGTCCTGAAGATGCAAAGGGATGAATGGGTTGGCCTGTATCAAAACCACGGACAGGTTAATGAATCATTTATTTAGCCAGCTTTCGCTTCTGTGAACTGGTCCCATGGCAGCACAGCCTCCTGTTCCTACTGAAGTCAATAATTAGGCTTGCAGTGATTGTGTTGCAGGAGCAGTCATCTGGACAGTACCAAACTCCCCAGTAAAGCTCATGCAGCAGGTTCCTAGCTGGAATTTGGTGGAGCCGGGAATAGTTTGAGGTCTGCCCATCATTGCAAACCAACCAAAGAGGCAGCAGAGATTGGGGCCTCACCCAGGTAGGTGCCAGATTGGGGCCCTCATTAATAGCCTTCAGATTTCAGGGAGCTGGAAGAAAAGGTTCCAGGGGTTGGTCTTTTAATGATCAGGGTAGGGGAAAAGAACCACGTGCCCAAACTGTGGGCAACAAAACAGACTGGGCACTGATAAGAGCCCTGTAAAGCAAGAGGACAAAGCCATCCAAGTGTAGAGATCAAGTCTGTGGGCTGGGCTGTGAGGGTGCTTGCACACGTCACAGGGGCTTGCTTCCCCTAAATTGAAAATGGTGTACTTTTAATTCTGACGGACTAAGGGAGACTTTCCTTTTTTGGCCCCGGACTTGGGGAAGTGCCTCAAGTGCTTCAAGTGCCTATACTGGGTGGAGTACCTGTAGGACTATTAGGCCTGTGTTTGCAAGGACACAGGGCCGAGACAGTCCCTTTTCAGGGTGGTAGCAGCACACGTTACCCCCAGACTAGCGAGTGTGCTCCAGGAAGGGGGTCAGCCGGATGTGAGGCGCCCCCGGGGAGGCACTCGGAGCCTGGCAGGTGGTCGGGTGCAGGGGGGTGGGTGGCTCAATGCAGGAGTGCCCCCTACTGGCCCGCCACATGCTCAATGGGCATAGATGTACAGGAAGTGTCCAGGGCCGAGTGCCAGGGACCGATTGAAAGTCTATTAAAATGAGCAGCCCTGGGTGTAAGGAGGGGCTCCTGGACACATGCCAAATCTATTCCCTGGGACCCTGGACACCTGGGTTCTCTGGGAAGGGGGTGGGGGCTGGTGGGGAGAGCAGGGTGCCCTGGGAGCCTGGATGCCTAGCTTCTCTGGGCTTTGGGAATCGGGGGGTGAGAGCAGGGGGCACTGGGAGCCCAGATACCTGCATTGCCTCCTCTGACAGCAGGGAATTACCAAGCCCCACTTAGCGCTGGATTGCAGTCTTCCCTTCCCTTCCGGCTGCGCCAGCCGCCCCAGCCCTGACTGACCCGAGGTTCCCACTTCCTGTCCCAAATGGGCAGTGGTTGTTCCCCAGTGGCTCCACCCCAGAGCTGGGTGCATCTTGGCCTATGGGAGGCCTCCGTAGGTACCCCAGTACTCAGGCCCAACCCGGTAAGTGATTTCAGGCCAGAGATGCTACAGAAAATCCCTTGGGGAAGGGGCTGAGATCAAGGGGGAGCGGGAGGGGAAGGCTGTGGTTGGCAGCTGGTGCTGGGAGTCCGGTTGCCTGGATTCTCCCCAGCTCTGTAGGGGCTGGAGGGGGGAGCAGGGGGCCCTGGGTGTCTGAGTTCTCCTCCAAGGTCTCTTGCAGGCTCCTCTGCCAACAGGGTGCTGTTGTGAGAGATTATTGCCATCCCCACCACCCCGGCCCTGAGCTCCTACTTCTGTTTTCTGCTTCTTCTTCATGCTGTTTCCCACTTGTCCTTGGAGCAAGTCCAAGGGGGCGGTGGGGGGGGGGTAGATGTAGGGGCCTACCCCCCCAGCTCTGCCAGTGCCCCTCACTCCCAACCCCCAGCCCCCTGCCTGCAATTTCACCCTCCTGACTATCTTTAGGTCTCTTGCTGCTGACTCCACATCCTTTTTGAATTGTGGAGTCCAAAACTGGACGCAGTACTCCAGCTGCGGCCTCACCAAGGCCAAGGACAAGGGGAGAATGATGTCCCGGGATTTGCTCGAGAAGCATCTATGGATGCACGCCAGCGTTTTGGTTGCTTTACTAGCTGCAGCATCGCATTGCAGGCTCATGTTCATCTTGTGGTCAATGATGACCCCCAAGTCTCTTTCTTTTGTAGTGCTAACCAACGTAGCACTGCCGAGCCTATAAGGATGCTGCAGGTTTTTCCTCCCAAGGTGGAGAACCTTGCATTTTTCGGTGTTAAACACCATCAGGTTCTCATCTGCCCATTTGCTGAGCCTGTTTAGGTCAGCCCGGATCACCCGCCTGTCTTCTGGCGTGGGTGCTTTGCCCCAAAGTTTGGTGTCATTGGCGAACTTGGCCAGTCCACTCCTGACTCCAATGTCCACATCATTAATGAAGATGTTGAACAGTATGGGTCCCAGCACAGAGCCTTGAGGGACCCCACTGGTCACAGGGCACCACGATGAGTGACTGCCATCAATTACTACCCTCTGGGTCCGACCACGGAACCAGTTTCCCAGCCAGTGGATCGTGGTGGAGCCAAGGCCACAACTGGGCAGTTTGGCCAAGAGGTGATCGTGGGATACCAGATCAAAAGCTTTTTTGAAGTCAAGATATATGACATCAATCTCTTCTCCCTTGTCCAGGTGATAGGTCACCTGGTCGTAGAAGGAAATGAGATTGGTCAAACAAGACCTACCCGCAACAAACCTGTGCTGGCTATCCCTTAGGATGTTAGCCTGGGCCAGTCCCTCAAAGATGGCCTCCTTAATAAACTTTTCTAAGATCTTCCCCAGGATAGAAGTCAGGCTAATGGGCCTGTAGTTAGCCGGATCCACTCTCCTCCCTTTCTTGAAGTTCGGCACCACATTGGCCTTCTTCCAGTCTTTGGGCACTACACCAGAGTGCCAGGAGCTCTCGAAGATCCGTGCCAGGGGCTGGGCTATGACGCTCGCCAGCTCCTTGAGTACCCTGGGGTGCAGATTGTCAGGGCTGGCTGACTTGAAGGTATCCAGCTTCTCAAGGTGTTCCTTCACAAGGTCAGCATGTATGGAGGGTAGGGGATCCCCATCACTCGGATCTCCCTGTCCCATAGCAGGCATGGGCGTCCCATGGGACTGATGAAAGACTGACATCCCAGCTCTCCATCCCCAAAGAGTCCCTTTCCCAGGGCCCCCGAGACGTCCTCTTCCCCCTGAAGGTCCTGGCCAACGTCAGTGCCCAGCGCGGCGTCTGCGGCCACATCCTGTCACTTCACCTACCCCTCCTCAGAGGATACATCCTACACCTGGCAGAGGCTCCATGGCTATTGGTTCAAGGAACCTCCTGATTACCCCTGGGACCCTCCCGTGGCCACCAGTGACCTGTCTCGGATGAGGCTCAGGGCTGCCATAAGTCTCCCCCCTCCCTTTTGTGTCCTCCCCTTTCCCCCACAGATGGGCCCAGCATCCAGGCAACCTGGCTGGATGGGACCCCCAGGAGGCTGTGGGCCAGGACCATGGTGAATGTCACAAGCTGCAACCCCAGCACCTGCTCTGAGATCCCCCCCCAGCATGGCCTGGATGGGTCCCTCAGAGCTGCCCCTGACCCCAGCACATGGGATGCAGGAGCACCATATACAGCTCTGAGCGTGGCCTCATGCCCCGCCCCAGGGATGATGGGAAAATCCTCGTCTGCCACATCTCCTACCCTAGGGCCGAGCGGATCATGAGCCAGGCCAGCATCCAGCTTCAGATCATATGTAAGTGCCCCCATCTCCCCCCAGAACTGGAAGGAGCCCAGGCATCTGGGATCCTGGCCTGATCTTGTGCTCCATGGCTTCTCCCCCAGACCCACCTGGGACCCTGGAGACCCTGAGAAGAGACAGACACACTGGTGAGAGGCCAGGAGCTGGGGGTACCGGGATGCTAAGGAAGAGAGACCCCTCCCCAGGCTATGCACTGCCTGGGCTGTTTGGTGCCTGGATGGGAGACAAGGTGGAGGCTTCACCCCAAACCCAGCCACCCTCCCCAGAGCCAGGCGCATCTCCAAGCCACCTTGGTGCTAAGTCTCTCTTCTCTTTCAGGCCAGGACAAGTGCGAAACAGCATGACAGGAAGCAGAAAGCAGAAGTAGGAGCCTAGAGCAGATGGGAGGGGCAGTTATCTCTCACAACAGCCCCCGTGTTGGGAGAGTCGGCTGCAACAGACCTGACTGGAGAACCCAGGTGTCTGGGGGCCCTGTGCTCTTACCCCCAGCCCCCGCCCCCCGCCCCGATGCCTGGCAGGCGAAGTGGCTAAGTGGGGTTTGGCCCCCCCCGATGTCAGGGAAAGAGCCCAGGCGTCCAGGCTCCCAGCCCCCCCCGCTCCCTGCCCCCACTTCCCGGCCACAGCTGGAGAGAATCCAGGAGGCTCCCAGCGGAGAGGATGGATGGAGAGTTGGTGGGGGACAGCACCTCCACTTCCCACCACTGGGTGGTACTGCGGGGCTGGGAATCCCCTGCCTTGACCAGGCACCCAGGGCCCAGAGCTGGTGAGAACCCGGGTGTCGGGACCCCAGAGCCCCTGCTCTCCCCCCAGATAACCCAGGTGTCTAAGCTTGCACCCCCCTCCCGCTCTCACCCCTAAGCCCCCGGCCCGTGCCAGAGAACCCAGCATCCGTGGTCCCAGGGAACAGAGTTGGTATGTGTCCAGGCCCCTTGTTACATCGCAGGCTGCTCATGGTGCCGGAATTTAAACAGTCCCTGACATTGCTGAAGCACCGCAGTTTGCCACCTGGGGCAAAGCCCGTAGCAGCAGCCTGCCCTCAGAAGTGCACGCAGCAGTGGGAGCCATCCTCCCCTCATCCCCACGTCCCCCAAATGAGCCACTTGTGGCTCTGTCCCGTGTCCCAACCCAGCTGGGCAGTGCCTGTTGGCGCCCCCTTCACTTTGGCTGACCCCCTTCCTGGAGCACGTGGGGTAATCGCTGCCACCACCCAGGAGTCTGGACTGTTTCAGGGCCCCGTGCCCCCTGGGGTACACAGGCCGTGTAGACCTTGAAGGTGCTTGTCCCACTGCAAGAAGCTGGGAGTGTTTCCTTTAGCCGGAAGCACAAAAAGTCGCCTCCCTTAGTCAGCCGAGCCAAGGGAATAAAAGAGTGTGCCCAAACCCTCTCACGCATGTACCACAAAGCTTGTTGTAGTGGAAAGCTTTATTGGTTAAAGAGGGTATGCTTGGGGAGGGGTGCAGGTTAAAGAAGTATCAAAGAATAACTCAGAGCAAACTGTGCCAGCTGAGGAACTGTTTGAAAACACTTCTATATTACAGTAAAATAGATATCTAGATAAGTTTCCAGCAGCTTACTCACTTTAGTATCATGTTCACCTGGAGCCTGAAAGAGGTCCAGAGACTGCATGCTTCCTCCATGTTCCCCGATATGGCTCCACTTCTTCCAGGGCTCTTAAATAACCTTTCTGACCTCATCCCTTGGACCAACCATAAACCAGTATTCTCAGACCATGGCTGACACTGGTTGGTCAGTTTTAAAAACGTCAGCACCCTCAGGTGAGAGTTTAGGATTACACAGGATATAGGATGAGCAAATCCCCGCCGGGAATTTGCAACCCTGGAGACCAGGTGCCTCCTGCAGCCAGTTTGTAACCAGAGTGGGGGGGTTCGGGCTGTGACCCCACATCAGTGAGGCAGACAGACAAGGAGGTTTATTCCTGCACAGGAGGCGGTAGGCAACAAGGTGGCAACGCAGGGCCAGCTGCACCAGCTTGAGGGCAACTTGTGGCAGATGGTGCAGGCACCTAACGACACAGGTCCGCTGCAGGTGAGAGCGTGGCCGTGGCACCGCAGCTGGGCAGGGGTTGCTGGCACCTGCCACTGAGGTGCCACATGCAGGGGCGCAGCAGTGTGCAGCTCTGCCGCGGGGGACCCCAGTGTGGCCATGGGCAACAGGCGGCAGGGACCCCGGCTAAACTCACCTGTGTGGTGCACTGAGGTAGGGAATTCCCCCGCCGGGGGCTTCCCTGGGGTTGGGGGGAGTGAGGGGCACTAGCAGGGGTCAGGGGGCTGCAGGTCAGGAGTGGGGGGCACCAGCAGGTGGGAAATAGCGTGAACAGGAAGGAGAAAGCAGAAGTAGGAGCCTGGGGGGCATTGTGCTGCGGGGTAGGGGGTCTCTGGGGACACCAGGCGCAGCTATTCAGTGACAACCTGTGCCCCCCCCGGAAGGTGCTAGACTAGCATCTGCCCAGCTGGGGCTGCAGTGGCCAATGGTGACAATAATCTGTTAAAACACCCTCCCCCCCGCCCCCCAAGGGGAGGAGGCGGCAGCAGACCTGGGAACAGAGCCCAGGAGTCGGGGGGACGCCCACGGCTCTAACCCCTCAGCCTGGCTCTCAGCCCGGGGGTCCCGACTCTCCCACGCCTGTACGGAGAGCCGGGCGTCCGGGGCCCCCTGCTCTCCCCCCCGGCCCCAGCTGCGCCCAGGCGTCCGGCCTCCCAGCCCCAGCTGCCAACCACAGCCCCCCCCATCCTGCCGGGCTCTCTGGTGGAGATGCACCCGATAAGCTCAATGCACCCCCCAGAGCCATAGCCCCCCAGCAGACGCTCAGGAGGACCCCTCACCCCCAGCACAGAGCCAGAAGATGAGCGGGGACCATGGTGGGTAGCCAGAGCAGTGGCGGGAGGCAGCTGAGTGGAGCCAAGGAGGGTCACACCTCCCAGCCCCGCAGGCAGCCACGTGACCAGAGCTGCACAAACAGACGTGCTCTGGGCATGGCGCGCAAGTCAGCACAGGAGTTTGTGCAGGAGGGTGCATGGGAGGGCTACCAGTGGGCACTCTCAGTCCTGTGTTACTCCCCAGTTGCCCCCTGGGGAACCACAGTCCCCCACTCCAAGGGAAGTCCATCAGGTTTTTGTTCTTCTATTTTCCAAGCCTGTCAAGGTCGGCCTGGATCACCCTCCTGTCCTCGGGTGTGGATGCTTTACCCCAAAGTTTGGTGTCATCGGCGAACTTGGCCAGTCTGCTCCTGACACCAATGTCCACATCATTGATGAAGACATTATGGAGTACAGGTCCAAGGATGGGGCCTTGGGGGACCCCACTGGTCACAGCGCACCACGACGATTGACTTCTGTCAACCACCACCCTCTGGGTCCGACCGCGGAGCCAGTTCCCAGCCAGCGGACTGTGATGTAGCCCAGGCCACAGTTGGCCAGTTTTTCTATAAGATGATCGTGGGACACCAGGTCGAAGACTTTTTTAAAGTTGAGATATATGACATCAATCTCTTCTCCCTTACCAGGGGATAGGTCACCTGGTCGTAGAAGATGAGATTGGTCAGGCAAGACCTACCCGTAACAAACCTGCGTTGGCTATCCCTCAAGAAGTTTCCTTCAGGCAGTTTGTCAAGAATGGTCTCTTTGATGATTTTCTCCAAGATCTTTCCGGGGATGGAGGTCAGGCTGATGGGCCTGTAGTTCCCCGGATCTACTTTCCTTCCACATCGGCCTTCTTCCAATCCTCGGGCACTTCGCCTGAGCGCCACAAGGTCTCAAAGATCTGCCAGGGGCTGAGCCAGAGGCTGCCAGCTATGAAGTCTGAAGCTGCTTGAGTGCCCTGGGGTGTAAGCTGCCTGGGCCAGCTGACTTGAAGGTGTCCAACCTCTCAAGGTGTTCCTTCACATGGTCAATGTTGATGTGGGGTAATAGTTCTCTTTTGCCCTGGCTGTCCCATACTGTATTGGGCAGGGCCGTCCCTTGGGGCCGGTGAACAACCGATGCAAAATACCTGTTGAGCAGGTTGGCTTCTTCCTGGGCAGTGGTTGTCAGTTGAGCCATCTGGTTCAGCAGGGGTCCAATGTTGCCCTTGCTTTTCCCCACATATTTAAAAAAGGACTTTTTATTGTCCTTGATATGTGTAGCCAGTTGGAGTTCAGTCGCAGCCTTGGCTTTCCTGGTTCGCTCCCTGCGGGTCCAGACCAGTGCAGAGTGCTGCTCCTTGGAGGTGGATCTCATCCTCCATCCACTGTAGAACTTTCTTTTTAGCCTCAGGAGGTCTGCTAGGTCCCTGGAGAGCCAAAGGGGCTGCTGTGCCCTATTGCTGCCTTTCCTCAGAGATGGGATAGACATTGCTTCAGCTTTCAGGATCACTCCTTTGAAGAGCAACCACTCCTCCTTAATACCCCTCCTCTTTGGGTCACGGTGTCGCCAACAAGCCTCCTTAGCTTGTCAAAGTCAGCTTTCCTGAAGTCGAGGACTTCTGCTTTGCTGACTGACTTGCCAGCTTTACAGCGGATGGCAAAGGTGATCAGCTCATGGTCACTGTCTCCCAGCTTCCCTTGGATTGTTAGGTTGCTGATTAAGTCATCCCCCATTGCAGTACCAGGTCGAGCAGCACTTTGCCTCTCATCGGTCCGTAGACTTCTTGATTCAAACAGAGCTCATCCACAGACGAGGAAGCGTTGCAACCGTTCGGATGTGGCTGAGTGCTCTTCCCACGGGATGTCCAGGTAGTTGAAATCTCCCATGACAACCATGCACTGGAAGCGCGCAGCCTCAGCTAGTTCCCTGGTGAATTCCTGGTCAAGCTCTTGATCCTGGCTAGGAGGTCTGCAGTAGACCCCCACCACTGTGTGCCCTGTGCCTTGTTCACCACAGATTTTGACCCAGGGAGTCTCCAATTGTCCCTGCTGGGTGCCAGTGTCGGCTTGCAGGGACGCGTAGCTGTCCTTGACATAGAGAGCTACCCCTCTCCCCCGGCCCTTCTGTCCACTCGATCCCTCCTGTACAGGGTATAGGCATCTATACCTGTGGCCCAGTCGTGGGTGGAGTCCCACCAGGTCTCCATTATTCCTATGAGATTGTAATCCTTTTGGTTTAGCAAGGGGACCAGTTCTCCTGTTTGTTCCCCAGGCTCCTGGCATTGGTGTACAGGCACGTAAGCGTGCCATTGGGACCCCTGCACTTGGTGCCTGGATCACTCTGGGGCTGGGGTAGGGGTGGGTTCCCTCGAGTGCCTTGGCCTGCTGGGTTTACAAAACCGGCCCAGTGAGCTTGCAGTGGCGGTAGTCCCCCAGTGGGCTCAGTTTAAAGCCTGGTTGAGCAGGTCAGCAAGTCTAGCTGAGAAAATCCTCCTCCCCAGGGCAGTGAGGTGGAGGCTGTCTCTTCCCAGCAGACCACTGCCTCCCTCACCAAAGAGTGGGCTGTGATTATGGAAGCAGACGCCTTCATGATGGCACCAGGATGGCACCACGATGATACCAAGCTATGGGGTAATGCAGGCACCTTGGAGATAGGGCCAGGATCCAGGATGACCTTGACAGACTGGAATCATGGATGGAAAGAAATTGGATGATGTTTATAGGGAGAAGTGCAAGGTCCTTCACCTGGGTAGGAAGAACACCTCGCCACAACTACACAATGGGTGGCAGTCCATTGGCTGGCACTGCATCTGGCAGGTCACAATCGAGCAGAAGATGAACATGAGCCTTTAGTGTGATGAGGTTGCCAGAAAGGCAAACAGAGCTCCGGCGTGTATCAGCCGATGTGGCCAGTAGATCCAGGGAGGTGCTTCTCCCCCTCTGTTCAGTGCTGGTGAGGCCTCAGCTGTAGTACTGTGTCCAGTTCTGGCCACCACACTTCAAAAAGGATGTGGATAAGCTCTAGAGGGTACAAAGAGGGGCCAAGCATATGATTAAGGACATAGAGGATATGCCCGATGAGGAGAGACTCTGGGAACTGTGCCTGTTCAGCCTGAGTAAGAGAAGGCTGAAAGATGACTTGATAGCCACCCAAAAATACATCAAAGGTGAACACCAGGACCTCGGGGAGCAACTCATCAGGAAGGCATCCCAAGGGAGGACAAGGAACAATTGGCACAAGCTAATATGGGTAAAATCAGGCTTAAAATAAGGAAGAACTTTTTCTCTGCAAAGGTCACCAGAATCTGGAACACGGTCCCAGCAGAGGTGGTGCAATCACCCTCCTTGGAGGTGTTCAAGATGAGGCTGGACAAGCACCTTGTTGAGTTTATCTGAGCCCTATAACGACCTGCCATGGCAGGGGCCTGGACTTGATGATCTTACAGGTCCCTTCTCGTTCTATGATTCCACGCCCCCTTGACCTCAGCCTCTTCCCCACGGGCTTTTGTGCCACATCTCCAGCCCCTTCAAGCCCACAACCACTTACTGGGTTGCACCCAGGTGTTGGGGGTGCCTGTGGGAGCCTCCCGTACCCCGAGATGCACCCAGCTCTGGTGTGGAGCTGCTGGGGAACAGCTGGTGCCAATTTGGGACAGGAAGTGGGGACCCCACACCAGACAGCGCTGCAGCCAGGGCTGGGGCTGGGACAGGTGCTGACAAGGCTGGAAGGAAAAGTGGCTGAGACCAGGACCTAGGTGGGGTCTGGCAGGTCCCTAATGTCAGGGGAGAGAACCCAGGTGTCCGGGCTCACAAAACCCCTGCTCTCACCCCCAGCCCCCAATGATCCCCAATGACCAGGGAACCTAAGCATCCAGGCTCCTAGGCCCCCCCTGCTCTCACCCCCAGCCCCCACCCCCCTCCCAGAGAGAAAGGAACCCAGGAGTCAGAGAGGAAGGGGGTGCAGCAAGCTCCACTTCCTACCACTGGGGGCTGTGAATCCCCTTGCCTTGGTCAGGCACCCAGGGACCAGAGCTGGAGAAAACGCAGACATCCAGGCTCCCAGAGAGTAGAACTGGCATGTGTCCAGGCCCCCTCATTAGACCTGAGGTTGCTCATGTTGCCAGACTTTTAATCACTCGCCAGTGCTCAGTGCTGGACGCTTCCCAAGCACCTCTCCTCTGCCTGTTGAGCATCATGGCCAGGGCCCAACCCCCAGCTCTGGGCAGGGGTGGAGTAATGCAGGGGCTTGCAGGACCCAGACGCAGGGGTCCTGCCAATCAGGGGCTGCCTGGGAAAAATTCAGAGGGCAGGATAACTGCACGCTGGGGGCAAGCTGCACAGCAGGCGGTTTGCCTGCTAACCAACCCAGTGCTGCGCAAGATGTGGGAGCAGGGTGAGCAGCTGTGGGCCACCACACAGGAGCTGCAGAGCCAAGACCAAGCAGCTGTGGGAGGCGGTGGGGGACAAGGCAGTGATGTGGGGCCAACTGCAGGAGCTCAAGGGCAACTTCTGGCAGACAGGGCAGGCAACCATAGTGCCAATGACACGGGCCCGCTGCAGGTGAAAGTGTGGCCAGCACCAGCCCTGGACGGGGGCCACTGGCACCTGATGCTGAGGTGCCATGTGGGAGGGAGCAGTCCCTTCTCCTGCACAGGAGTGGAGTAGTGTGCTGGCCATGCCATGGGGGACCCCAAGAGGCTGCACA
Organism: Crocodylus siamensis; assembly: GCF_052110815.1. Taxonomy (NCBI): domain Eukaryota; kingdom Metazoa; phylum Chordata; order Crocodylia; family Crocodylidae; genus Crocodylus; species Crocodylus siamensis. The sequence goes on from NC_143400.1 coordinate 23,790,754, forward strand.
GCTGGGGGTTATTTGTGCCTCATGCAGGAGCTGGGCCAAGCTCTGCCGCTGCCAGAGCACCCATCCTCTGGCCTGCACTGAAGTTGGGACTTGCGGGTGAATCTTCTGCACCATTGTAGGTACTGGTGGATGCCCAGGGCACAAGGACTGAGGCACCACTGCAGAGCAGTGTGAGCTGAACAAGCAGAGTCTGCAGATGCAAATCCTGCAAAGCAAAGAGGAATTCCTTGCCCAGGAGAGACCTAACATCCCCCATAATCCTGTGAAATATGAAAGGACATACAAGAAAGAAGCATGATTTAATGTCCTGCCATCAGTCAGTTCAGAAGTAAATAGACTGCTTTGATTGGAGCGGAGCCTCTTTGTGGTCTAATAAAAGATATCACCTCCCTAAGAGTTATGATTACTTTTGCCTGTGGAACAACACAGCTACAACCTGTATCCCTGCAAAGCAAAGTGAATTCCTCGGTCTCCTCCTTTCGTGCTAAGAGTAGCACAAATCCGCACGGTAGCTGATGCTGTGCTGTGCACACCTTGGAAGCTTCTGCAGTTGGTCTATGCTCTTCCTGAATGGGATAGAAAAGAAGCCAGAGGCCGGTCTGCTTGCGAGAAAGCCTGTCATCGAAAATGCAAACTGAGGCAGTCAATGGGTGAGAGAAAGGTGGAGGGGGAAGGGGGATGTAGACCTGATGATAAGATATAGCTAGTAAGTAGAAGAGAGGGTATCTGGGGTATCAGGTGTTAAGCAGGTTATAATATGCCATTAATCCAATGTCCATGTTTAGTCCGTGATTTTTAGTATCCACGAAGTTGATGAAGTGAAGTTCATCAGCTCGCCTGAGAAAGGCATTTTATAAATTCCCTTGGAGGATTGAGAGAGAGTGGTTATCTTGTGAGAAATGTGCCCCAACATTTTGTACCCCAAAGCTTGTAAAGAATAATTTTTTCAACTATTTTGTTGATCTAATAAGAGATATCAGGTTTACCCAAAGAGCCTTATCTGCCTGTCTCCTTAGACCAACACAGCTATGACCTGTACCCCTGAAACAGGTCTGATTGAATCAGTTATGGATGCCCATAAATTGAAAGAGTGCATTTTCAATCATCAAAATTAAAAACCCAGTTTTTAATTTAGGGGAACTAACCCCCTGTGACGTGTACAAGCGCCATCACAGCCCAGCCCACAGGCTTGATTTCTGCTGTTGGATGGGGCAAGTCATCAGAGTGGCTTTGTCCTCCTGCTTCACATGGCTCTGACCAGTGCTCAGGCCATTTCAGTGCCCACAGTTTGGGTATGTGGTACTTTTTGCCTCCCCAGTTCAGTAAAAGACCAACCCCTGAAGCTTTTTGTCCCAGCTGCCTCACAGAATGAAATCTGAAGGTAGTTACTGGGGGCCCAGATCTGGCTCACTCGGCTCTGCCGCCTCTTGGGTTTGTTTGCAATGATGGGCAGAGCTCAATCCATTTCTGGCTCTGCCCGTCACTCCAAACCTGCGGCCCCTGCCTCTTACCTCTCCAGAGCAGGACAAGGATCAGGGCTCTCAGCATCGCTGTGGGGTGAGCTTGAGTTTCTGGCCCCATGCAAGGGCCCTGATCCTCAGATTCATTTCCCATCTCCAGGGGTCTGGTCTTGCTGGAGAAAGACCTAGACAAGGGCAGGCTAGAGAACCCAGATGTCCAGCCTGACAGCTTCCCCCTGCTTTCAGCCCCCACAGCCCCCACTGCCCTCCCAGATAACCCAGGCGTCTCTGTTCGAAACCTAGAGCAGGTTGAGTGGGTTCAGATGCTGCAGCCATCTACATTGCTTCCCCAACACCCCCTGCTCCCCCTGCCACACCTAAACTCACCCGTCGGGGGGCACTGAGGCAGGGAAATCCCTTGCCTGGTGCTTCCCTGAGGTTGGGGGGAGTGACGGGCACCAGCAGGGCTAGCAGGGGTCAGGCGGCTGCAGGTCAGTAGTGAGGGGCACCAGCAAGTGAGAAACAGCATGAACAAGAAGCAGAAAGCAGAATTGGGGGGGGCAATAATCTCTCACAACAGCCCCTGCCCCCTGCCCCCTGCCCCCTGCCCTGCAAGGAGAGGAGGCTGCAGCAGACTTGTCCAGAGGACGCCCCCGGCTCTAACCCCTCAGCTTGGCTCTCAGCCCAGGGATCCCGACTCTCCCACCTCTGTCCAGAGAACCCGGGCGTCCGGGGCCCCCTGCTCTCCCCCCCGGCCCCACGCTGCGCCCAGAGCTGGAGGGGACCGAGGCATCCGGCCTCCCAGCCCCAGCTGCCAACCACAGCCCCCACCTCCTGCCCTCCCTTGATCTTAGCCTCTTCCCCAAAGGCTTTTCCACAGCATCTTTGGCCCCTCTGACCCAATATCACTTACCTGGTTGGACCTGGGAGCTGGGGGTGGCTGCAGAGGCCTTCTGTGCCCCAAGATGGTCCAGTTCTGGGGTGGACCCACTGGATGGTCCAGTTCTGGAGTGGAACAGCCGGTTCCTGTCTGGGGACAGGAAATGCGGGCCCTGGGCTGGACAGAGCTGCAGCCAAGGCTGGGGCAGGTGCTGGCAGGGCTGGAAGGGAAAGTGGCTGAGATCAAGGCCTAGGTGGGGGTTGGCACCTCCCTCCTATTAGGGGAGAGAACCCAGGCATCCAGGCTCATACAAGCCCCTGCTCTCGCCCCCATGACCCCTACTGCCCAGAGAAGCCAGGTGTCCAAGCTCCCAGAACCCCCTGCTCTCGCCCTCCAGCCCCGACTCCCCCCTGAGCTGGAAGCAACGCAGGAGTCCCGGCTCCCCGCAGGAAAGGATGGATGGAGATGGATGGGGGGTGGGAGGCGGGGCAGACAGCACATCCTCTTCCCACCACTGGGGGGCGCGGGGGGCTGGGAATCCCTCTGCCTTGATCAGGGACCCAGGGACCAGAGCTGGAGGGGACCCAGGCATCCCCCTGCTCTCACCCTCCCTGACCCCCAGTGCCCAGAGAACCGAGGTGCCCCAGCTCCCAGGACCCCCTGCTCTCACCTCCGAGACACCAGCCCACTCCCTCTTCTCCCAGAGAAACCAAGCGTCCGGGCTCCAGGGCCTCCCAACTCACACCTGTGCCACCCCACAGCCGGCCGCATCCTAGGGCTTCTTACACCCAGGGGTGGGGAGTGGGGTCTTGTTGGAGCAAGGGATACTGGGAACCCAAACACCTGGGTTCTCTGAAGCTCTGGGAGGGCAGTGGGATCTAGCTGGGGGGGCTGGGAGCCTAAACACCTGGGTTCCTGCCAGCTTTGAGGGCACTTCTACGTCCCTGATCCAGTCAGTTTACAAGGGACAACCCAACCCTGCCTTTTTTGGGCTGGAACCCAGGTGTCCAGGCACCCAGGCATGGTGCCCAGCCCGGGGCCTGCCCCGTGATGCCAGGCACTGATGAGAAGGGAGGAAGCGCGGGCGCGGACGTGACCTGGGTGCGCGTGCGTCACTTGCTCCGGCCTTCTTGGAACCTGCCACAGAAGGGCCCAGATGTCCCAACCTCACCCGGACGCCCGGGTCCTCTGACTCGGGGGGGCGGGGCGGGGAGGGGATGGCACGGCACACGCCACAACCGCAGGGGAAGAGGAGGAAACCCAGGCATCCGGGCTCCCACCTCACCCCCCTGAGCTGACTCTCCCAGCCCCACTCCCCTCCCACAGCTGTGACAGACCCCAGGCGTCCAGGCTCCCAGTCCCCCTCCTGACCCCCAGCCCCCAGTTTCCTTCTCAGACCCAGGAGAGAACCCAGGCATCTGGGCCCCCAGCCCCCCACTCTGACCCCCAGACCCCAGCCCCTGAACCAGACCCGGGGGAGAACGCAGGCAGCCGGACCCCCAGCCCCTTTCCCAGACTGGGAGAGAACCCAGGTGTCCAGGCCCCCTGCCCCATTCTTAGACCTAAAAAACCACCCAGGTATCCAAGCCCCCAGCCCGCTGCCCAAACTGGGAGAGCAGCCAGGCGTCTGGGCCCCTTATCTCCCCTGTCTCAGAAGCTGGGGGGAAACCCAGGAGTCCTGGCCCCCCTTGGGGGTGACTGGTTCCATGCATCCCCGGGGGGTTTCTTGGTAGCAGCAGGGGAGGGGCGGGGGGGCGCTGACTATATCTCTCCCCTCAGCTTCCTCCCTGGCCCCAGTCCGGCCTGTGCCCACACCCTCTGCGATCGTCACCTCCCTGCCTGGTCAGCTGGCAGATCCCTGAACGGATTCTGGGGTTGTTCCCCCTCAGTGAGATGCAGCCTACGGACGCAGCCAGAGCTGGTGAGCGGGGTTCCCGAGGCTGGGAGGGGGCTGGGGGCGGGGGGGACCCAGACACCTGGGTTCTCCCCCAGGCAATGGGGTCTGGGGAGGGGGGAGAACAAGGCGGGGGTCTGGGAGCACAGATGCCTGGGTTCCCTCCGTTGCTCTGGGAGCGAGTAAAAGGGGAAGCTGGCTGTCAGGACTCCAGGGTTCGGCGTGGGGTGGCAGGTTACAGATCGGGAGCCCAGGTGCCTAGGTTCCATCCAGCACTGCAGGACGGGGGGATCGGGGGCTCTGAGTGGGGCACGAGACACCCGGACACCTGGGTTCTCCCGTTCTGGGAGCTGAGCAGGTGCTGGCTGCTGGGCGCCTGGGCCCCCTGGGCCACAGGGCTGGCTGGGTGGGGGCTTCAGCATCCCACACTGGTGGGGCAGTGTCACCCCCAGGGCTGTGGGGAGGCATGGAGGCAGATGTCGTGGGGTGCTGCCCCCCCTGCACTGTAGGGGCAGGAAGTGAGGAGGAGGAAGGCAAAGCAGTGACGCAGGGCAGGGTGTCGTAATCCCCTGCCCTCACCTCGCGGGGAACCAAAGCATCTGGGCCCCCAGCCCTCCCTGGGTACATGTACCAGCCCCCACTCCCCTCCCAGAACTGGGGAGAATCCAGGCCCACGACTCTAAACAATCAGCTACAGGTGGGAGCCCGGACGCCTGGGTCCTCTCCAGCTCTGGAAGGGGCATGAGACCTGATGGGTCACAGCAGCATGAGGGCACCAGGAGCTCGGACACATGAGTTTCTTCCACACTCTGCAAGGCAGAGCTCTCTGACCCCTAATAGACCGGGTGCCTAGATTCGTGGTCTGGATGCCTGGATTCTTGCCCAGCTCCAGGAATAGAGATACCTATTGCCATAGAACTAGTAGAATTGGGAGCTCAGATGCCTGGAGGGGTTCTTCAGGAGGGATGTGGGGCCTCCAGAGGCCACCCACCCAAATACCTGGCCCCCTAATCCTCTCCCCCTCCCTGTCATAGATCATGGTGCCCCTATCAACACCAGCCTGGTCCTGGCCATCTACATCATCACCTCCATCACAGGGCTGCCCACCAACCTCCTGGCCCTGGTGACCTTCGTGCGCCAGGTCCGGCGCCGGCCTAACCCCAGTACTGTGCTGTTGCTCAACCTCACCGTGTCTGACCTCCTCCTCCTCCTCTCACTGCCCTTCAAGATGGCCGAGGCAGGAACCGACATGAACTGGCAGCTGCCTGCCATTCTGTGCCCCATCACCAACTACTGCTACTACACCTGCATCTATGTCAGCACCCTCTTCCTCACAGCTCTGGGGGTGGACCGCTACCTCAGCGTGGCCTTCCCGGTGCAGTACAAGCTGCGGCGGCGGCCGGCCTATGCTGTGGCAGCCAGCGTGGCCTTCTGGGTGTTGGCCTGCGCCCACTGCAGCATCGTCTTCATTGGGCACTACTATAGCAAACAGAGGCTGAGCAAGAAGTGCTATGATGACTTCTCCCTGGACCAGCTCCATGTGGTGCTGCCTTTCCGCCTGGAGCTCTCCCTTGTCCTCTACTGGCTCCCAGCCACCATCACCATCTTCTGCTATGTCAGCTTTGTGCGGATCCTCATGGCACTGCCCAACATCCCACGGTGGAGGAAGCGCCGGGCTGTGGGGCTAGCTGTGGCCACCTTGGCCAACTTTGTCATCTGCTTCATGCCCTACAACATCTCCCATGTGGTGGGCTTCGTGAAGAAACGGAGCCCCCCATGGCGGACCTACGCCCTGCTCCTCAGCACCTTCAACGCCTCCCTGGACCCTGTTGTCTTCTACTTTTCCTCCAATGCTGTCCACAAGGCCTTCGTCAAGTGTCTTACCGGTGTGGCAGGCCAGGTGCGGGGTGCCATGCCACAGTGGCCCTGCCTGGGCACCAGCCGGGAGGGGGGAGAGGACACGCGGACAGGGAGTGGGGACGAGTTGGAGGGGTCATCTGGGTGAGGCAGAGCCTGACTTCTAGATTAGCAGCTGGCCTCCTATGTGGGCTGCCCTGGGGATCTGGAGGGAGCTGGGGAGCTGCAGGCTCCAGGTGTCCTTCTCTTAGGTGCTGTCATATTGGTGGAAGGGTGGGGGGTTGGTGCCTGCCTTCTGCTTCCAAGATGGCAGCCAACTCCTACAAGGCTTCAGCCTACTCTTGCTTCCAAGATGGTGGGCAACTCCCACAAGGCTTTGGCCTACTCTTGCTTCCAAATTGGTGGTCTACTCCCACAAGGCTTCATCCTACTCCTGCCCTGAAGATGGAGGCTGATTCCTATGAGACTTTGGCCTAATCTTGCTTCCGCGGTGGCAAACAACTCCCACAAGGCTTCCACTTACTTCTTCCAAGATGGTAGTCAACTCCTACAAGGCTTTGGCCTGCTCCCACTTCCAGTATGACTCCTGACTCTCACCAGGCTCTGGCCTACTCCTCCTTCCAACCTAGCACCCCACTCCTACAAGGCTCTAGCCTACTGCTGCTTCCCAGATGGCAGCCAACTCCCACAAGCCTTTGGCCTACTCCTGTTCCCAAGATAGTGGCTAATTCCCATAAGACTTTGGCCTACTCCTGCTTCCAACCTGGCACCCAACTCCAACAAGGCTCCAGCCTACTCGTGTTCCTAAGAAAGTGTCCACCTACCAAAAGGCTCTAGCCTGCTCCATGATGCTAAGCAAAGCCATTGACTCCTGCAGGTTTTGGCCCACTGAGCCCAACCCCGTCTCCTGCCTTGTGATTAAAACCAGCTCGACTCCAGCCTAACAACCCTCATTACTGCTCCTGGACTTCCAGTCTCCCTCCGTGACTCTACCAACCCCACCACCTGCTCCAATGGGGGAGGGGAAACCAGCAGGGACAGGGGAGAAGCCAGCCATGGGCTGGTGAAACCGGGGCCAGATTCTGTGAATGGGAGGGAGTCTGAGGGGCTGGGTAGGAGCCCGGACATCTGGGTTTTCTCCCAACTCTGATAGGGGTCTGGTGTGTTAAAGGAATGGGGACTGGGAGCCCAGACACCTGGGTTCTTTTACTGGGAACAGACAGGACCTCGCTCCCTGGGGTGGGGACAGGGTCCTGGGCTAATTTCAGTGGGGCCTAGAAAAATGGGTGCCGGGCCCTGTGCCCTAGTAGGCAACTCCTGGCTCTTTCATTATGCCTGGCACCCTCCGGTGGTGATAGCTGGAGTCACAGGTGGGGGAAAGCGGCAATAAACCGGGATTTATTTATTAAACTGGGTTTTGTGAGACATTTTTTGGGGATTACTCAGGGCTGAGAGGAGGAGGGGTGGGAAGCCTGGATGCCTGGGTCCATCCGCAGCCCTGGGAGAGGGCAGGGGGACAGGCAGCCAGACCACCTGGACTCTAGGGCATACTGGAAAAGTGAGTGTGGATTGCGGAGGTTACAGCAGGGGGTGGAGCCAGAGCCAGGACCCCTGACTTCTCCTGCTCTTGGGACTTAGCCTTGGTGACCCGACTGGGTGGACTCCAGGTTCCGCCCACCAGGGACTGGGCCCCTGCGCTATTTTTAGCTGCCTGCACAGACACACTGCCCCCCCCCACCGGCCCCCAGACCCCCCCAGCTGCTGTCAGGGCCCGCTGGGAGCCCAGGCCAAGGAGACACTTGAAGAGCTGAGGATGGATCCAGGTCCCCCCTACTCTAACCCATCAAACCCTACTCCCCTCCCAGAGCTGGAGAAGACCCAGGCATCCAACTCTCAGCCCCCCTGCTCTGCCCTCCCAGCCCCCATTCCCCTCCCATAAGTGGAGGCAACCAGGCATCCAGGCCCCTGTCCTAGCCCTGCAGAGAAGGCAGGTGTCTGGGCTCCCAGCCCCCACCTGCTCTGACCCTCCAGCTCCTCTCTCCTGCCAGAGGTGGGGAGAACCAAGGTGTCCAGGGCTACCAGCTCCTCCTGCTCTCACCCCCCAGCCCCACTACTCACACCCACCAGCCCCACTCCCCTCCCACAGCTGGAGAGAGCCCAGGCGCCCAGCGCCAGGTCCTCTCCAGCTCTGCCCCTGCCTGCTCCCCTCCCACGGCAGGGAGAGCACCCAGGCGTCCTGCAGCCTGCGGTGGGGGAGGAATTTCCTCACAGGGGAGGGGACACTATTTAATTGGTTGTTGTCTCCTGAGAGCCTCATTCCCCCACGTGACCCAAGCTGTCTCTGTCACGTCCCGGACTCCTGGGTTCCCTGGAGCCACTGCAGCAGCAGAGCGCAGGTGGGGACTGGAGAGGGCTGTGGAGTTGAGGATGGGTGTGGAGAGCCCGGGCGCCTGGTCCTCTCCAGCTCTGGGAGGGGAGTGGGGGTTGGGGCAGGGCTCAGGCAGCCTGGATGCCTGGGTCCTCTCCAGCTCTGGGAGGGGAGTGGGGTCTGGGGGGTTAGATTCGGGAGGCCGGGCACCTGGGCTCTCTCCAGCTCTGGGAGGGCAGAGAGGATTGGTGGTTACAGCAAGGGAGCTGGGAACTGTCCACAGCTGTCCACCTCTGGCCCTGCTCCCCCAGCGGGGCTAGGCTGGGGCCGGATGCCCAGGTTCTCTCCTTGCCCCCAGCTCTATGCAAATCTCCTTTGTGCTGCAGGTAACTGGTAAATCCAGGAAATAAACGGTGACAAGAGCTCAGTGGACAGGGCGGGGCAGTGTTGGGGGGGGGATCCGACGCCTGGGTTCTCTCCAGCTCAGGGAAAGGCGGGGGGGCGAGAGCAGGAGGGGCTGGCAGCCCGGACACTTGGGTTCCACTCCAGCTCTGGGGAGGGACAGCGTTCTGATGGGTTGGGTCGGGGGGGCTGAGAGCCTGGACGCCTGGGGTCCAGCCCAGCTCTAGAAGAGGTTGGGGAGGTAGCGTGGGGGGAGAGAGGCAGACACCTGGGTCCTCCCCAGCACTGGGAGGGAAGTGGGGTTTGATGGGTTAAAGTAAAGGGTGGCTGGATCCTCTGGGAGGGGACCAGGGGCAGGTGGCTCCCTGAGGGTCCTGAAGCTGGTGGCTGTCAGGCCTGATTCTAGCATCTGGGTGCCCTCCCCGCATAGTCATGGGAACCCACATCAGAGTCACCCATCTGGGCCATGGAGGGGGAAGTGGTTTTACCAGGTCCGGACGTGCACGAGGCCACTTCTGCAGAAAGAAACCAGGCATCCAAGCTCCTTCACCCTGCCCAGGCTCTAACCACTACATACCTCCCCCATCCTTGATCTGAAAGGAACCCAGGTGTCCAGGCTCCCAGCCCCACCTTTGCTAACCCCCCAAACACAGACCTCCACCACCCACTGCCTCTGGCATGGGGCAAATGGGAAGCAGATGTAAATCAATCATGCGGTGCTGAGCAAACACCCACTGTCAGGCAGGCAGGGCTGGGAGCCTGGACACCCAAGTTCTCCCCTAGGAAAAGAGTGGGAGCATCAGAGCCTGGGGGGGGGCTGGGAGACCGGTCACATGGGTTCTCCTCTAGGAAAGACAGGGGTGATGGTCTGGGAGCCCAGATGCCTGGGTCCTATCAAACTGTAGTAGGCGATGTGGGTCAGGCTGGGAGACCGGGATTTGGGTCCTCTTACCACTTACCTGCTCCTCCCCACAGGCCCCGCAGGAGATGGCCCTCCCCCTCAAGTCGCTGGTCCTCTTCGTCTACATCTTCACCTTCCTCACGGGGCTGCCTGCCAACCTCTTCGCCTTCGCCACCTTTGTGCGCCAGGCCCGGCGCCGGCCCAGCCCCGTGGCTGTGCTGCTGCTCAACCTCACCGTGTCTGACCTCCTTCTCCTCTTCTTCCTACCCTTCAAGATGGTTGAGGCAGCTGCCGACATGACCTGGCCACTGCCAGCTTTCCTCTGTGCCCTGACCAACTACTGCTACTACAGCAGCATCTACCTCAGCACCTTCCTCCTTATGGCTGTCAGCGTGGAGCGCTACCTGGGCGTAGCCTTCCCGGTGCAGTACAAGCTGCGGCGGCGGCCGGCCTACGCCGTGGTGGCCAGCGCAGCATTCTGGGTGCTGGCCTGCTCCCACTGCAGCATTGTCTTCATCTCTGAGGCCCAGACACCCAGTGCCAATACCACCAACATCTCCCAGTGCTACAATGACTTCTCGCCAGACCAGCTGCGGGTGGTGCTGCCTGTCCGCCTGGAGCTCTTCCTCTTCCTCTTCTGCCTCCCATTTGCCATCACTGTCTTCTGCTACGTCAACTTTGTGCGGATCCTCCTGGCCCTGCCCAACATACCGCAGCGGAAGAAGTGCCGGGCGGTGGGTCTGGCCTTGGCCACCTTGACCAACTTCATGGTGTGCTTCGCCCCCTACAACATCTCCCATGTGGTGGGATTCGTGAATAACGAGAGCCCTCCGTGGCGTATTTACGCCCTGCTCCTCAGCACTTTGAATGCCTCCCTGGACCCTGTCATCTTCTACTTCTCTTCCTCTGCCGTCCAGAAGGCCCTGGCCAGGTCGTGGCTGGCTCTGAGGAACCGGCTGTATGCTGCAGCGCCCCGCTGCTACCGCCCGCGTGGAGGCAGGGAGGACCAGGCAGGCAACAGAGACGAGGCCGAGGGGTCATCCACCTGAGCCACCCTCCCCAGCCATGGAAATGGGGCGGATGGTCATCAGGGCAGAATTTGGAGGCCCGAAGGGGTTGAGTGGGCCATGAATGCTGCTAGGCTGCAGCCTAATGCTGTTTCTGAGGCGGTACTGACCTCTATGAGCCTCTGGCTTACTTTGGCTGATGACTCTGGGCCCAACTTAAAACCACAGAATCACAGAGAAATAAGGCGTGAAGGACCAGGGGGTCACATCTAGACCAACCCACTGCTCCAAGCAGGACCAGCCCCAACTCCATCATCCCAGCTAAGGCTTATTCTACCTGGGTCTTCAAAACTTCAAGGATGGAGACTCCATCATCTCTCTGGGTAGCCTGTTCCAGTGCTTTACTACCTTCCTAGTGAAAAGGTTTTTCCTAATATCCAGCCTCAATTTCCCTTGCTGCAACTGGAGCCCACTGCTCCTTGTTCTGTCATCTGCCCCCACTGAGAACAGCCCAGCTCCAGCCTCTTTGGATTCACCCTGCAGGGAGTTGAAGGCTGCTGTTCAATCCCCACCAGTCTTCTCTTCTGCAGACTCAATAAGCTCAGTTCCCGCAGACTCTCCTCATCTGTCCTGAATCCTCTTTGTTGCCTTCTGCTGAACTCTCTTCAATCCTTTCTGTACTGGAGGGTTCAAAACTGGATACAGGTCTCCAGATGTGGCCTTCCCAGTGCTGAAGAGGGGAATAATCACTTCCCTTGACCTGCTGGCAATGTTCCTACCAATGCAGCCCAGGTTGCCATCAGCCTTCTTGGCAACAAAGGCATACTCTTGGCTCTGACTCAGCTTCTTGTCCCCTGCCAGCACCAGGTCCTTCTTTGCAGACCTGCTGCCCAGCCAGCACTGGTGCATGGGATTGTTCTATCCTAAGTGCAGGACTTTGCATGTGTCCTTGTTGAACCTCATGTGATTCCTTTTGGCCCAATCCTCCATTTTGTCTAGGTCACTCTGAATCCTAGCCTCACCCTACAGCGTATCCTCTACTCCCCCCAGGTTGGTGTTGTCTGCAAACTTGCCGAGGGTGCACTCTGCCATCTTCCAGGTCGTTGATGAAATATTGACCAAAACCAACCCTTGGGGCCAACCCCTGGGGCACTCCACTTGACACCAGCTGCCAACTACACATCAAGCCATTGATTACTACCCTCTGAGTCTGAAGCTCCAGCCAGTTTTCTATGCATCTTCCAGTCCATTCATCTGATCTGGACTTCCTTAGATTGATTGCAAGAATGTTGTAGGAGACCATATCAAAAGCCTTGCTAACATCAAGGTACACCACATCCACCCGTCTCCCTGCATCTGCAGAGCCAGAGGATCTGCTCCATGATTTTTCCAGGGGCTGAGGTGAGGCTGACTGGTCTGTAGCTCCCTGGATCCTCCTTCTTCCCTTTCTTAAATATGGGCAATAGATTTGCCCTTTTCCAGTCATCCAGGACCTCTCCTCTCTCCATGAGTTTACAAAGATGCGGCCAGCAGCTCTGCAGTCACATCAGCCAACTCCCTCAGCACCCTCAGGTGAATCCCATCTGGCCTCATTGGTTTTCACTCTAAGGTGAAAAAGGCTCTGGCCAACTGTGGTTAACGACTTTGGGTCCGCTGCTCCAACGCTCCGGCCTAACTTGGCTAACGAGCCTAGGCCCAACTCCCCCAAGGCTCCAGCTTGCTGCAGCTAATGAGACTGGGCTCCATTTCCTCCAGGCCCCCACTTCGTTCATTGGCCCAACTCCACACAGGCTCCATCCAGCCCACTTCAAAGACAACTCCGGGCCCAACTCCAACAAGGCTCTGGCCTGCTCTGCTTCTACAGAAAGGCATCAACTTTTGTGAGGCTTTGGCCTACTTTGGCTCTGAGTTGGCCAGATTTCCTGGTCTGCCTTCAGGCCTGGGGTCCTGGCTCCCTTCAGCTTGTAAATTGGCCCCGCTACTCCCACAAGGCTTCAGCTCACTCCGGCGAAGAACTCCAGACCCAACTCCAACAAGGCTTCAGCTCAGTGATGTACCGTGGGTCTCCGGTACCTGGGGACCAATGCTTGCATTTGTTCCCCAACCCCCCTGCTCAAGGATGATCTGAGCAGCATGCGAAGCCCCCTCTCCCACCCCACGGCGCTCTGCAGGGAAATTGAGATTGCGGCACACCGGACGCCAGGGGAGGGATGGCGGCTGGAATTTCTGCCCTTAACAGGTAAAGAAACATACAACCCATTGGGCAGGAGGGTGGGCCACACACCAAAAGTGGGAGGCGCCATGACCTCACAGACCAGCTGGTGCCCCACCCCTGGCCAGCACCCAGGGGCCATGGACCCCTCCCCCTGCTCGGCGCCACTGCTTCGGCCTACTCTGGCTAACAATTCTGAGCCCAGCTCCCACAAGGCTTCGACCTACTCTGGCAAATGACTCTGGGCCCAACTCCTGCCTGGCTCCAGCCTGTCCTTGTAGGTTTGGCTTCCCCTGACCTCCATCTTACCTCAGTTGGGGGTGTCTGTGATGCCTCTTGACCCTGTGGCCCCCACTCTGGCTTCCAGGGGCCACAGCTGCCTTAGGGAGAGGAAGTTTGCGGCTGACACAGGAACCCCAGGACTGACATGTACCAGGGAGCATGATGGAGGGCGGAGACCTCAACGCAAGATCCCTCCACGTCCACCACCAGCCTGAGCATGGCGGGATTTCCAGGGAGTCCATGGTACGGACCAGCTGGGGGACTGGGCCCCGCTGCGGTATTAAGGCTGTTATCCGAACCCAACAGCACAGCTCAGGACTCAGCTCCAGGAGCCCCACAGTGGTACTGGAGCTGTTAACCTCCTCGCAACCGGCTGGGGGGGGGACTCACCCCAGGGCAGGGCCATGCATCTGGCTTCTGTGCCCCAGCAGGGGGTAACATCCCTGCCCCACCGGCCCACACCACACCAAAACCTCTGCTGTATCCAAGGATAAAACCCAGAACAGTGAGAATTCACCCAGCCCCTCAACTGGTCTCCTGAGCTAATACAGGATGGGGTGGGGCTGGGGACACCTGGGGATCTCTCCCCACTCTGGGAGGAGAGAAGGGGGCCAGGGAGGGTCAGAGCAGGGGGGGCTGGGAGCCCAGACTCCTGGGTTCTCTGCCAGCTCTGGAAGGGGAGCGAGGCCTGATGGGATGCAGTAGGGGAGACTGCGAGCCTGGACACCTGCGTTCCAGCCACGCTCTGCAAGGCAGAGCTCCCTGACGCCTAATGGCCCGGACGCCTGGGTTCTTCCCTAGCTCTGGGAATGGAGGGATGTGTGTTGCCTTAGAACCGCATGGCTTAGAAGCCCGAATGCCTGGGTTCCATCAGAGTCCCTGGAGGGGTGTGGGAGGTGTCCTGGCAGACCCCCTGGATCCCAGGTTTCTCCAGGCGGGCCACAGGGCCTCCAAAGGCCACCCGCCCAGATACCTGGCCCATTAATCCTCTCCCCCTCCCCACAAAGGCTGTTGTGGAGCCCAGTGTGCACATCAAGACCCATGTGGTCCTGGCTGTCTACATCCTGGCCCTGGTTACCTTTCTACACCAGGACTGGTGCCAGCCTCAGCACCGTGCTGGTGCTCAGGCTCACAGTGTTCGACCTCCTCCTCCTCCTCTTCCTCCCCTCCAAGACAGCCAAGACAGGCATCAACATGACCTGGCGGCTGCCCACCATTCTGTGCCCTACCACCAGCAACTGCTATTACAGCTGCATCTACCTCAGCGTCCTTTTCCTCACAGCGCTGGGGGTAGACCGCTACCTGAGTGTGGCCTTCCCAGTGTAGTACAAGCTGCAGCAGTGACCAACCTACAACGTGACAACCAGCACAGCCTTCTGAGTGCTGGCCTGCACCCACTGCAGCATCGTCTTCATCAGGCAGCATGGAGGTGCTATGACAACTTCTCCCAGGACCAGCTCCATCCCGCTGCCTATCCTGCTGGAGCTCTTCCTCGTCTTCTTCTGCCTCCCGGCTGCTTTCATCATGTTCTACTACGTCAGCTTCAGGGGTTCTTCTCCTAGGCATCATTGGATTGGTAGGGGGGAGTTGGTGCCTAAGTCCTGCTCCCAAGATGGCAGCCAAATCCTACAAGGCTTTGGCTTGCTCCCACTTCCAACATGGCTCCTGACTCTCACCAGGCTCTGACCTACTCCTCCTTCCAGCCTGGCACCCAACTCCTACTAGGCCCCAGCCTACTCCTGCTTCCCAGAAGGCATCTGACTCCCACACGACTTTGGCCTACTCCTGTTCCCAAGATAGTGGCCAACCCCCTCACAGCTTTGGCCTATTCCTGCTTCCAACCTGGCATCCATCTCCTATAAGACTCCAGCCTAATCCTGCTCCCAAGATGGCATCCAGCTACCAAAAGGCTCCAGCCTGCTTCATGATGCTAAGCAAAGTCATTGGCACCTGCAGGCTTTGGCCCACTGTGCCCAACCCCATCTCCTGCCTTGTGATTAAACCCAGCTCAAGCCCAGCTTAATGAGCCTCATTATTTCTGTCTCTCTCTATGACTCCTCCAACCCCACCCCCTACTCTGATGGGGGAGAGGAAACCAGCCCAGACAGTGGAGAAGCCAGCCATGGGCTGGTGACACTGGGGCATGTTGGAGACCACTCTGGGAATAGGATGGGACTGGGCAGGAATCCGGACACCTGGCCTCTCCCACGTCCAAGGGGATTCTGATGGGTAAAAAAAGTGGGGACTGGGAGCCCGGATGCCTTGGGTCTTTTCCTGAGAACAGACAGGACACTGTTCCCCGGGATGGGGGGACACAGAGCGAGCAGGGTCCTGTGCTGAGATTTTCCATGGTGCCTACAAAAATGGCTGCCAGGCCTTGTACCTTAGTAGGCATCCCCTTGAGGAGGAGCCTGGCACCCTCTGGTGGTGACAGCGAGAACCACAGGGCGGGGAGCGGCAATAAACTGGAATTTATTTATTAAACTGGCTTTTGTGAGACTTTTTTGGAGGGATTCCTCAGGGCCGAGAGGAGGGGGTGGCAGAGGCGGGGAGCCCAGATGCCTGGGTCCATCCTCAGCCCTGGGAGAGGGCAAGGGGGCAGGCAGCCAGACCACCTAGACTCTAGGGTAGATCGGGAAAGTGAGCGTGGACTGAGGGAGGATAACAGTGGGGGGTGGGATCGGGAGCCCAGATGACACCTGGGTTCTCCCCCTGCTCTTGGGACTTGGCCTTGGTGACCTGATTGGACTGTCTCCAACCACTGGGGACTGGGTCCCTGGGCTATTTTTTTGCTGACTGCACCCCATCCCCCCCAGCTTCTCTCAGGGCCCACGGGGAGCTGGGGGGCAAGGAGACACTGCAAGAGCTGAGAGGATTGACCCAGGTGTCCGGGCTCCCAGCCCCCCCTACTCTAACCCATCAAACCCCACTCCTCTACCAGAGCTGGAGAGAACCCAGTTGATCGGGCTCTCTGCCCCCACTATAACCCCCAGCCCCAACTTCCCTCCCACAACTGGGGAGAACCCAGATGCCCGGGCTCCTCATCCTCTCCAGCTCTGGCCCCATCAGGCTGCAATCCCGTCCCAGAGCCCGGAGAGCACCCAGGTGTCCTACATCCTGGGGTAGGGAGAGGAATTTCCTCCTGGGGGAGGGGACACTATTTATGCGCTGTTTTCTCCTGGGAGCCTTACTCCCACACAGGAACCGAGCTGTCTGTCACGTCCTGGACTCCTGGGCTGAAGCCGCTACAGGCAGCAGAGAGCAGGTGGGGACCGGAGCGGGCTATGACATTCAGGGTGGGAGTGGACAGCCCGGACACCTGGGTTCTCTCCAGCTCTGGGAGGGGCGTGGGGGTCTAGGCACTTAGACGCGGGGTGCCTGGGCTCTCTCCAGTGCTGGGAGGGCAGTGGGGACTGATGGTTACAGCCAGGGAGCTGAGAACTGGCCACAATTGCCCACCTCTGCCCCCTCTCCAGCGGAGCTAAGCTGGGGCCGGATGCCCGGGGTCTCTCCTTGCCCCCAGCTCTATGCAAAGCTCCTTTGTGCTGCAGGTAACTGGTAAAGCCAGGAAATAAACGGTGACAGGAGCTCAGTGGACAGAGTGGGGTGGGGTGGGATGAAAGCAGGAGGGGCTGGACGCCTGCTTCCCCCCCCCAGCTGTGGAAGGGGAGCAGGGTCCAATGGGTTAGAATGGGGGGGGGGGAGCCTGGACACCTGGGTCCTCCCCAGATCTGGGAGGGGAGTGGGTCTGATGGATTAGAACAAGGGGGCCTGGGAGCTCGGACTCCTGGGTCCTCCCCAGCCCTGGGAGGGGACTGGGGGAGGGGCACCCTGCTGGACACGAAGCTGGGGGCAGCAGAGCCCCAATCCTGGCATCCAGGTGCCCTCCCTGCCCCGCCAGTCGCAGATACCCACATCAGAGTCACCCCTGGTTCCGTGGAAGGGGAACTGGTTTCACTTTCCACCAGATAGGGAAGTGGAGGTGGGTCCTGGCATGCAAGAGCCGCCTCCGTGGAAAGAACTCAGGCGAACTGGGGCATCCGAGCTCCTCCACCCCACCCAAGCTCTAACACATCATGCATCCCCCTCCCCATTGATTGGAAAGGTATGCAGGCATCTGGGCTCCCAGCCCCACCTTCGCTAACCCCCCCGAGACAGACCCCAGACATGGCCCTCCCTGACCCCACTGCCTCTGTCAGGGGCCAAGCTGGAAGCACATGTAAATCAAATTGTTCAGCGCTGGGTAATTGCCCCCTGTGGGGCAGGCAGGGTTCTCCCCTAGCTCCAGGGAAGGAGTGGGGGCATCAGAGCCTGAGAGCCCGGGTGCCTGGATCCGATCGAGCTGTGGTGGATGGTTGTCAGGTTGGGAACCCATGCTCTGGGATGCCGAGGTCCCCTCATGGCCTCCCTCCTTTTCCCCCACAGGCCCCGCAGGCGATGGCCTTCCCCTTCAAGTCGCTGGTCCTCTTCGTCTACATCTTCACCTTCCTCACGGGGCTGCCTGCCAACCTCTTCGCCTTCACCACCTTCATGCGCCAGGTCCAGCGCCAGCCCAGCCCCGTGGCTGTGCTGCTGCTCAACCTCACCGTGTCCGACCTCCTTCTCCTCTTCTTCCTCCCCTTCAAGATGGTTGAGGCAGCTGCCGACATGACCTGGCCACTGCCAGCTTTCCTCTGCCCCCTGACCAACTACTGCTACTACAGCAGCATCTACATGAGCACCTTCCTCCTCACGGCTGTCAGCATGGAGCGCTACCTGGGCGTAGCCTTCCCGGTGCAGTACAAGCTGCGGCGGCGGCCGGCCTATGCCGTGGTGACCAGCATGGCCTGCTGGGTGCTGGTTGGCGTGCACAGCGGGATCGTCTTTATCTCTGAGGTGCAGACACCTGGAGCCAACATCACCCGTGCCAACGTCTCCCGGTGCTATGAGGACTTCACTAAGGACCAGCTGCAGGTGGTGCTACCCGTCCGCCTGGAGGTCTTCCTCTTCCTCTTCTGCCTCCCGTTCTTAGTCACCCTCTTCTGCTACGTCAACTTTGTGCGGATCCTCCTGGCCCTGCCCAACATACCGCAGCAGAAGAAGTGCCGGGCAGTGGGGTTAGCCTTGGCCACCTTGACCAACTTCATGGTGTGCTTCGCCCCCTACAACATCTCCCATGTGGTGGGCTTTGTGGAGAACAAGAGCACCCAGTGGCGGGTCTACGCCCTGCTCCTCAGCACCTTGAATGCCTCCTTGGACCCCGTCATCTTCTACTTCTCCTCCTCTGCTGTCCAGAAGGCCCTGGCAGGGTCCTGGCTTGTGCTGGGGAAGCGGCTGCAAGCCACGGCACCCTGCTGCTACCGCCTGCATGGAGGCAGGGAGGACCAGGAGGGCAACAGGGAGAAGGCCGAGGCTGAGGGGTCATCCACCTGAGCCTCCCTCTTTGGGCACAAGAGGGAGGTGGACGGTCATCGGGGCAGAGTTTGGAGAACCCAAGGAATTGATGGGCTCTGACTGCCTTTTGGCTGTGACCCAATGCTGTTTCTGAGGAGGTGTTGACCTCCACCACACTTTGGCCTACTCTGGCTAATGACTTTGGGCCCAACTTAAAACCACAGAATCACAGAGTGAGGGTGGGAAGGGCCCTCAGGAGGTCACATCTAGCCCAACCCCCTGCTCGAAGCAGGACCAGCCGCAGCTACATCGTCCCAACCAAGGCTTTGTCTAGCAGGGGCTTCAACACCTCCAAGGACGGAGAGCCCACCACCCCTCTGGGTAGCCTGTTCCAGTGCTTTATTATCTTCCTAATGACAATTTTTTTTCCTAATATCCAACCTCAACTTCCCTTGTTGCAGCTTGAGCCCCTTGCTCCTTGTCCTGCCATCTGCCACCACTGGGAACAGTCCAGCTCCATCCTCTTGGCAACCACCCTTTGGGTAATTAATGGCTGCTATTAAATCCCCCCCCAGACTTTTGTTTTCCAGGCTCAAGGAGCCCAGTTCCCTCAGTCTTTCCACATCTGCCCTGTTCCCCAGCCCCTAGACACTCTTCAATCCTTTCTGTAGCATGGGGCCCAGAACTGAACACAGGACTCCTGATATGGCCTCCCTAGTACCAAACAGAGGGGAAGAATCACTGCCTTTGACCTGCTGGCAACCCTCCTACCAATGCAGCCCGGGATGCCATTAGCCTTTTTGGGTGTTTGTACAGGTGACAAAAATTGCCCATTTTTGCAATTAAACTGCATTACAGTTCACAGGTACAGGTTTGGCAACTAGGGCACACTCTTGGCTCTGATACAGCTTCTTGTCCCCTGTCGCCCCCATGTTCTTTTCTGCAGAGCTGCTGCCCAGCCCGTCGCCCCAGCCTGTCCTGGTACGTGGAACTGTCCTGTCCAAAGTGCAGGACTTTGCACTTGTCCTTGTTGAACTTCCTGAGAGTCCTTGTGGCCCAATCCTCCAAATTTGTCAAGGTCACTCTGAATCCTAGGCCTGCCCTCCAGCCTATCTGCTACTCCCCCCAACTTGGTGTCATTTGCAAACTTGCTGAGGGTGCACTCTGCCATCTTCCCCAGGTCATATAGTGAACTAAACCGGCCCCAGGACCGACCCCTGGGATGCTCCACTGGATACCAAGATGTCAACTAGACACTGAGCCACTCATTACTACTCTAAGCCCGATACTCCAGCCAGGTTTCTATCCACCTTAGTTCATTCAGCCAGCCCAGAGTTCCTTACCTTGCCTGCACAAATGTAGTGGAAGACTGTATCCAAAGCCTTGCTAAAGCACGGTACACCACATCCACTGGTCTCCCCACATCCACAGAGCCAGTCATCTCATCAGAGAATGCAGCTAAGTAGGTCAGGCATGACTTGCCCTTGGTGACTCCACGCTGACTGTTCCTAATCACCCTTTTCTCCTCCAAGAGCTTAGAAATGGATTCCTTGAGGATCTACTCCATGATTTTTCCAGGGACTGAGGTGAGGCTGACGGGTCTGTAGCTCCCTGAATCCTCCTTCTTCCCTTTCTTAAAGATGGGCACTAAATTTGCCCTTTTCCAGCGACCTGGGACCTCCCCTGACCACCATGTCCAGCCACTCTGCAATCACCTTGGCCAAATCCCTCAGCACCCTCGGGTGCATCCCATCCGGCCCTACAGACTTGTACATGTCCCTAGCTTTTTCTTTCCCCGATGAGGGCTGCTGCTCCCCTCTTCCCCAAACGATGCCACCCAGGGCAGCCCTCTGGGATCTGAACCTGCCTGTGAAAACTGAGGTGAAAAGGGCTCCAGCTAATGACTCTGGGTCTGCTGCACTGATGCTCCAGCCAGCTTGGCTAACGAGCCTGAGCCCAGCCTCCCCCTCCCTGGCTCCAGCCTACTGCAGCTAATGAGTCCAGGCTCCATTTCTGAGCGCCGATGTTCACGGGCCCAGCTCCAACGAGGCTCTGGCCTCCTGTTTCTGCAGAAGTGTCAACCTGCGCGAGGCTTCAGCCTGCTTTGGCTCAGGACTTGGCCGGTTTCCTGCTCTGCCTCCAGACCTGGGGCCCCGGGTGGCTTCAGCTCGAAAATTGCCCCGCTATTCCCACCAGGCTTTGCCCTCCCGCAGCTAATGACACCATGGGCTGGCTGGTGGGGAAGGGGGGGTGTTAAATAAGGGGGGCTGGGGGGGGCAGGCAGGGGGCCCCAGCCTGGGCTCAGTGTCCGGGGGGGGGGTGTTACAGCAGGGCGGGGCTGGGAGCCTGGGCCCTGGGCTCCCTCCTAGCTGGGGGGGTTGTGGGGGTTGGGGTGCGGTAGCAGGGCAGTGGGGCCGTGTCCCCGGGAGGGGGCGAGAGCGGGGGGCCCGCGGCAGGATGGGTAACCGGGGCGGGGCCCGGGGCAGCTGCCGGCCGCTTATCAGCCCCGATCTCGGCTCCCCGCCGCGGGCCTTGCGCGCCCGCACGTCGGCACCGGCTGCCTGCTTCCGCCCGCAGCGCGGGGGGACGGGGGTTCGCAGGACAGCGGAGCCGGGGGGGCTGCCCCCCCCGCCGGCCCGGAGCAGGGAGACTGAGGCGCGCGGGGGGACGGGGGCTCGCAGGACAGCGGAGCCGGGGGCGGGAGGGCTGCCCCCCCCGCCGGCCCGGAGCAGGGAGACTGAGGCGCGCGGGGGGACGGGGGCTCGCAGGACAGCGGAGCCGGGGGCGGGAGGGCTGCCCCCCCCCCCCGGCCCGGGGCAGGGAGACTGAGGCGCGCGGGGGGACGGGGGCTCGCAGGACAGCGGAGCCGGGGGCGGGAGGGCTGCCCCCCCCGCCGGCCCGGAGCAGGGAGACTGAGGCGCGCGGGGGGACGGGGGCTCGCAGGACAGCGGAGCCGGGGGCGGGAGGGCTGCCCCCCCCCCCCCCGGCCCGGAGCAGGGAGACTGAGGCGCGCGGGGGGACGGGGGCTCGCAGGACAGCGGAGCCGGGGGCGGGAGGGCTGCCCCCCCCCCCGGCCCGGGGCAGGGAGACTGAGGCGCGCGGGCGGACGGGGGCTCGCAGGACAGCGGAGCCGGGGGCGGGAGGGCTGCCCCCCCCCCCCCGGCCCGGAGCAGGGAGACTGAGGCGCGCGGGGGGACGGGGGCTCGCAGGACAGCGGAGCCGGGGGCGGGAGGGCTGCCCCCCCCCCCGGCCCGGGGCAGGGACACTGAGGCGCGCGGGGGCGGGGCGCAGAGCTGGGCCCCCCCCGCCCCCCCGGTGCGGCAGAGGCAGGGCCGGGCTCAGGCCGAAGCGCGGGGCGGCGGCGGTCTCGGTGCAGCTCTGCCGGGAGCTTTGCGCCAGCTCCCGGGGCCTGGGCGGGGTCCGAGGCTGCCCTGCGGGGAGAGAAAGCAAGGGGGGCGCGGGATAGCCGGGTTGGGTGGAAGCCAGAAGTCCGTCCCCACCCCGCCCGGGAGTGGGGGCAGGCACCAGGACACGGGGGTTTCCGGCCGGCTGTAGGAGGATGGGGCCAGAAGGCTGGAGATGCGGCCAGGTCTGGGGTGGAGCGGGTGGGGGCTGCCGGAGTGTAACGAGGGCGGTTCCCAAGGCCGGAAGCAGGCCCCCCGCGGGGAAGGGGGGGGGTCCTGGGACACCTGGGCTCTGCCCCCCCACCCCGGGAAGGGGCTGGGGGTTGGCAGCCTGGGGTCTGTTGGGGGCAGTGAGGGCTGGGGGCCTGATGCCTGGGTCCTCTGGGAGGGGGCGGGCCGTGGGGGCTGCAGGGTGAGAGCGGGGGGCTGTGGGAACCGGGACGCCTGGCTTCTCTCTGCTCCGGGACCCCTGGGACCCCCGTCACCCACCCGGGCACGGGCCAGACTCCGGTGACGCAGACGCAGGCAGACTGGAAGAGACCCAGGGGTGACGGTGAGTGGGGAGCAGAGGAGACGACACCTCCCCTTCACACTCAGCCCTCTGGACTTGTGTGGCCCTGCAGTGCAGCCAGCTCTGGGGCGTAGCAGCAGGGCTGGTACCTCCCAGATCGCCCGTAGCGGGCAGGACCTCCCCCCTCCCCCCCGTTACCTGCCAGGCAGGTGCCCAGGGTGAGGGCACCCAGCAGGACCATCTTCAGCAGGCTGACAGTGGCCAGCAGCACCAGCGAGTCCTGGCACAGCACCCGGGGGTCTGCAGCGGGGGCGGGTCAGCACCTGGACACCTGGGTTCTGTCCCCGCTCTGGGACTGGCTGGAGCAGGGGAAGGGACTTGGGACACCTGGGTCCTTCCTAGTGCTGGGGGGGGCCTGGTGGGAGGGGAGGGGGCAGGGCAGGGTGGGACTAGGAGCCCAGACGCCTGGGTCCCATCACGGCTCGTGGGGAACATTGTCACGGGTGCAAGGGTTCTACTCAGTGCCAAGATGCAGCCAGCTCTGGGGTGGAGCAGCTGAGGAAACCTCCCAGCCATGCCCCCCCGGGATCCCTACTCACCCCACATGTACTGGGCCTGCAGGGGCTGGTGCAGTGAGGGGTGCTCCACCTGGCACACATAAGGGTGCCCTGGACCAGGGTGGGTAGGTGCAGGGCACTGCAGGTGGCAAGGGGGGCGCTGGGCTCCATGCAGGCTGGTGGGGGCTGGGTGGGGGGCAGGGCCGTCAGCTGAGGGTGGCGGGTGCGGGGTAGAAGCCGGCAGTTTGGCACAGCAGGGTGGAGCGCAGCTCTGGGCCCGGGTGCAACTGGACCAAGATTTGGGGGAGGGGGCGGACAGATAGGTGGGGGAGTAGGTTGTGGGGGCAGGGAGGGGCAGATGAGGGTGCAGGGGGCTGGGCCCCCTGGAGGGCATCAGCTCCTGTGTTTGCCTGTCACACACGCACACACACACCCAGCGTCCAGGACACACACATACAGAACCCAAGTGTCCGGGACATGGACACACACACACACACACACACACATACACAAAACTCAGGTGTACAAGACACAGGGACACACACACGGGACCCAGGTGCCCCCCCACACACACACACACACGTACATACACGCACAGAACCCAGGTGTCCAAGATGCAGATATGTGCACTCATGGGACATGTGCCCAGGACACACATGACCATGGCACACGCATGCACATACGCACACCCCACACACTCGCTTTCTCTTGCTGTCTCACACACACACACACATACATACACATGAGAAACCCAGGTATCTGAGACAAGGCACACAGCCATGGGGCACAGGTGCCCCCACATACACTCATTCTGGGGTCTTGTCCACCCCTCCCCTGCCCCTGGACACACGTACACATGTGGAACCAGGTGTCCAAGACACATACACACAACCACGGGGCACAGGGGCAGGAGACACACATACACAACCCACATGTCTGAGACACGGACACACAGACCCCCAAGACCCAGGTGCCCAGGAGACAACCCCCCCCCCAGTCTCATGGCAGGGTCCTGGCCACCCCTTGCCTCCCCCTCCCTGATGGGCATGCCCCATGTTCCCTGCCATGCCTCACCCCCCACCCAGTGCTCACCATACACATGCAGCTGGGTGCTGGGGCCCTGGATCTCACCGTGGCCCCACAGCAGGACATAGCACACAGGGCGGGCATGGGCCAGGGGGGCATGACCATGGCTGAGGCCCGTGGGTGGCAGGGCCAGGTCCACACGGGGGCCTGGGCACAGCTAAGTGTCTGTGCCGCTTGCCCAGCACTGCCACAACACTGCACCCTTGGTGGCATCCTGCGGGAATGAGCAGCCCAGGGACACATTGGCGCCCTCCAGGACCCCCAGCTCTGCTGGCACCTGCATCACCAAGAAGTTGGCAGCTGCAGGAGCACAAGGGAAGGGGTTAGGTGAGCTCAGCAGGGTAGGGGACACCTAGGTTCCCTCCAGCCTCCATGCCCTTCCTCCCACCTCCCCTCTGCTCTAAGTCCCTGCCCCTTTACCACAGCAGGAGAGAACCCAGGCATCCGGGCTCCAGGCCGCTCCAGCCCCAGCACCTCACCCGGGGCCAGGAGCAGGATGGGGGTGTAAAGCACCAGGCCATCAGCCACAGCGCTATGGTCCCGTGCCTCGCAGCCCAGTGGAAACTGGAGTGGATGCGCCAGAAACTCAGCACGTGCCCTGCCAGGCCTCAGTGCTGCAAAGGCGAGCACAGGGTCCTCTGGGTGCCTGGACACCTGGGTCCCCTCCCCAGCACAGGTTATTGGTTTCAGAGGCGGGGACTGGGCTGGAGGGATCTCGCCCCAGGGAAGGGAGTGGGGGGGGCAGTGGGCAGGAGTGGGAGCCTGGGCACGGGGGCCCTGTCCCTGCTGCGGGAGGGGAGCAGGGCCCGGGGGTGGGAGCGGGCTGGCGCCCGGCTCGTAGCGCAGGTCGCAGCGGAGAGGGAGGAAGCCTGGGGAGGGGGCGAGCCCGGACGCCTCGGCTCTGCTCCTGGCCTGCGAGCCCAGGCGCGAGAGGGGCCGGCGGGGGTGGGGAAGGGGCCTCTGCCCCCACGCAAGCAGCACCGCAGGGCTCGGTGACAGGAGGAGCGGGGCCTGGGGCCGCGGCTCTCCCCCCGGGGCTGTGGTCTCAAGCACTATGCCGCTGCTTCCAGGGCCGCCATTGGCAGGGCGCAGAGCTGGATACCCCGGCGTCCTGGCATCCACCAGATCTCACCTGCCCGCTCCCGGAGCGAGGAGCGAACCAGGCGTCCGGACTCCCGGCTTGGGCTGCTGCACCCCAGCCGGCCCCACGACTGCACAGACCCAGGGGTCCGGGCTCCCAGCCCGCCCACACGATGCAGGCGCCTAAATCCCAATCCTGTGCAGTGGCAGGGAAGCCCACGCGTGCCCCCGGGCCTGGCACGACACCATCTCCGCCGGCCCATCGGGCGACCTAGACCCCGCAGACAGGAAGCCACACGGCCCGAGTCTGACTCAGCGTCCGGCCTCTGCGCCGGAGAGACGTCTCCCACCTCCGGCTCCAAGCCATCGGCACCGGGCACTGGGTCCCCCGCAGCGCCGTGGGCTCGTGTCCTGCCTCGCCTGTGAGCGCCGGGGGTCGGCGAGCCGCATCCATCCGCAGAAGTCCTTGCTGAGGCTGCTCCTCCCTTCCCGGAGCTGCGGAAACCCCAGTGTCCGAGTGCTCGGCCCCCCTGCCCTCGCCCACCAAACTCCCCCTCCCTCCCGCAGCAGGGACAGACCCCCGGCGCCCAGCCCCACCTCTCACCCCCACCCCACTCCTCTCCCAGAGCGGCATCGACCCAGGCATCCCAGCTCCAGCACACGCTGCTCTGACCCCAGACCTCGCTGCCCTCCCGCAGCCTGCAGAGGCCCCGGCATCCGGCCTCCACCACCGCTCCCCTCCCAGAGCCGGGGCACAAGCCGGCAGCCCCGGCCCCTCCCCACCCATCGCACTCCTGGTGCCGGTTTCCCAACGGGCCGGTGGCCAGCCAGGCTGCTGGTGTGGCCTAGCGCCAAACTGCCATGTCTTGCCATGCCCTCTGGTGTCCCCCGGCCTGCGGGTGACACTGCTTCACGCAGACAGACCTCATCAGACCCGCGTTGTTCCTGCACCCGGCTCTTCCTCGCTTCGTTGCCCACAAGAGGGAACATCCACAGCCGCAGCCCCAGGGCACAGGCCCCGATCAGCTCTTCTCAGCGCCAGCTCTGCACCGACAAAGGCTGCGAGTGAAGCCGAGGGCCGGGGCGGGGGTTTCCGGGTGGCTGAGTACGTGCAAGGCCTTGGAGGCCGGAGAGTTCAGCCAAGAGCTACGTGCCTGGGCAGCAATGGGGCAGGCGGCAGGAGAGAAGTGCCACGTTGTCCATCCTCCAGCTGATTTACACCGGAGACTCTGCTGGCGTGGGGTCGCGGCCTGGGAGCGACACTGTCGGGGACGGCAGGGTGGACTCAGCCCACTGAGTCGCTGTCCCAAGAGAACTTGTGTGATGTGCCAGGCACGTGGCAATACCTGGCCAAGCGCTGACCTCTCTCTATGCCGCTGGAAGGACCTGGCCAGCAGCATCTGCCATGTCTCTGCCAGTTTAGGGGCCCATAGCACCTCCCTCACAGAGTCCCGCTGCCGTGGGAGATAACTCCTGCCAGCACCGGGTCTTTTATCTGATCAATCCCAGGTCTGGCAAGGCTGAGGAGAGTGCCAGGCTCCCCGCTTCCAGGCCCAGAGCCGGGCATCCCTGCATCCCCACGCTCCCGCTGGACTGCACTCTCCTCCAGAAACACGGCATCCCACGCGTGCCTGGGGAGCTCCGGGGCTGGGGAAGGCCTGGCTCTAAGTATAAATGCTGACTTGACATTTCAATGTGCTGAAGCACATGGGGTTGCACCTCAAGCCCTTTGGCTTGCATCGCAGCAGTCTTAGCTTCTGGCTGGGCTCAGTCAAAAGCAGAGAAGCTTCTCTGAGGGACTCACCCAATCTTAGGACGTCGAGTATGGATGAAGGCTTCGGGTCAGCGTCTTCCAGCTTTACTGACACGTTGACCCAAAAACGTCTTCTTCCGACAACGTTCATGTCATTTCAGCCAGCCGTACAGTGAGCCGCTGCTTGAGGGGCAAAGGGCTCCGTGCTCAGCCATGGCTCCCTCTCCTGAGGTTCCCATCTGCAGACGTGAAGCAGGTCCAACGCTGCACGCAACTCAGCTCCACAGGTGGTGAGGGCCGCCCTGGCACCTGGCCCCTGGTAGAAACTCCTGGTAGAAACCTTAAACCTAACACAACCCTAAACCAGCCCCATGTTAGAAACTCCAGGTAGAAACCCTGAGCAAAACCAAAACCATTACTTTAACACTAACTCTAAATTAACCCAAATGCTACCTGGCCCCCCTGGTAAGAATGCCAGGTAGAAACTATAACCATAACTTTAACCATAACACAAAACTAACCCTAACCTAACCTTAACCCAGCCTCCTTGTAGACATTCCTGGTACAAACCCAAACACTAACCACAACTCTTATCCTAACCCTAATTCCAGCCCTAACCCGGGTACATAGTAGAACCCCTGGTAGAACGGTAACCCAAGCCATAACCATAAACATAACCCTAACTCTAACCCTAACTCAGACCCCGGTAGGAACTTTGGAGGGCTGGGAGACATAGAGATCCGAAGGTGTAAGCCCGGTTCTTTGCACTTGGCTGGTCAAAATCTGGGAAGCTAGTCCTGTGGTCCCCAACTTTTTCCTACGTGAGGTTCCTTCTTTATAGATTTTGTGAAGGGAGAGGTGTCCCCTTTCAATGCCTTATTTAGTTATTATGGTGTTCACCTCCTTGCCGTGAGACCAAGGCAGGGGCCAGGTAGAGAAGGAACCTGAGCCTGACCTTATCTTCTCAATCTGCTTATTGCCTCTCATCTCGGGGCACCCTTCAAAAGACCTCACTGCACCCTGGCTGAGAGTCACTGCATCTCCCTCCTCTGCAGCCAGCATCCATTCGCTCATAGAAGGGCTCCCATACGAGGAAAGGCTAGTGAGGCCAGGCCTGTTAAGGGCCAAGAATGAGGGGCCACAAAATGAAATGAGGAGGTGAGTTTAAAACTAACACCCAGGAGCTCTGTTTCACCGAGTGAGCAATTAAACACTGCAAGTCATTGCCACCAGCTGCGGAGCATCAGTAGGTGTTAAGAGCTAGAAACAGCAGAGTAAAACCAAGCGCATTGCCCCTTGGCAGCTTCAGACAAAGAGGGGCTGTAGGGTCTTTGGCTTGGAGAGGTTCAAAGACCCCCCCCTGGGAGCACACCCAAGGGACAAGGAGTCTGCCTTGTCTGTCAGCAAGTGTGGCAGAGATGGGATGAGGTGGCAAAGAACAAAAAGGCTCCGCGCGTCCTTTGAAACACCACGTCGGGGGGGAGAACGCAGGTCCTTGTTCAAGCTGAGCTTGGCGCTAGGCCTGGGAAAGCAGGAACCAGATGCCACGTGCTTGAGGTGGGTGACAAGTGACAGCTCTGACCTTTCCTTGTCCGGGAGGGTGATGGGGCTCATCGACAATCCAGGCATTGGGTTTGGGCAGTCGGGCTTGTAATGTCAGGAGCAATGCAAGCTGCTAATCTGGCTGCTCAAGCCTCCAGCCCCACACTGGGGACCCTGAGACCCAAGCAGAGGCTGAGATGAGGGTCCAGGTTGTGGCCGCCGTTCTCCTCTCCATCCTTTGCCAAGGTGGCAGCAGCGCAAAAGTGGTATAGCTCTCCCTATTCTGTCTGGGCTCCCTATTTCGTCTTGTGTTGTTGAACCCAGCAGCTGAGCAATACTTTCCCTCTCTCCAGGCCCCCAATGCAAGCCCTGGGGTGACAGAAGGAACAAATGGGGCAGCTGGGTTTCCCCTGCTGAGCGCCACAGGTGAGTGGGGAGGGACCCAAGCTCCTGCGGCCGGTGCTTGTTCTAGGTCTGGGAATACTTTGCTTCATCCTGGAAAGCCCTGGGGAGCAGTGGCAGGAGGGAGCGATAAACACTCACTGGATCAGTGGGTTTGGTGACTATGACAAGAAAGCGAAACTCAAAAAGCCCCTCAGCAACTCTTGGGAAGGGAAGAAGGCCCAGTAAACTTACTTCTGCTTAGAGGTGGGGGGGGGGGGGAGGAAAAGTCCTTTGTAAATCCCGATTAGAACTGGTCTGATAAATGCGGAGCGGGGTGTGGGGGTTGATTAGCATTTGGAGCACAGATTCCCCATCATGCCGTGCTCCCCTGCTTCGCTGATCCCACAATTCACTGCAGTCTCTGCTTCAGGCTTTCTGTTCTCCATCTCTCATGTAAATGAATGGTCATCTGATCCTGTGGCGGGCTTCTGTGTTGATCCACCCACCTCCCTGCGCCCGACCATCTTCCAGGCGCTGAATGCCTCCCTAGGGGCACCTTATGTCCGGCCAACCCCCTTCCCGGAGCATGCTTGCTAGCCTCCGGGTAACGTAGCTGCCACCACCCCAAGAATGGACTCCCTCTCGGCCCTGTGTCCTCGGGGAAACACAGGCCTAATGTCCTAGGGGTACTCGACCCAGTAGAGGCACTTGGGGCACTTCCCCAAGTCAGGGGGCAAAACGTAGAGTCTCCCTTGGTCCACAGACCCAAGGGGTCTCTTAGGCTTAAATTAGACCCACCCCTCAATAAGTCTCCCACACTGGTCTCAAAGGAGAACTTTATTGATTATAGGGGTTGAGTGAAAATAGGGTACAAAATTGAGTAATATCCTAGAAACCCTAAAGAGCAAACAGTGTGGCTGAGGTAGCCTTTTGATCACGCAGCTGAGTTACTACCAACTATATATCTAATCTGAATTGCAGTAGCTTACTCACAATCCTCTCCCAAAAATTGGAGAAGTTTTCCCCTCTGGAGGCAGGCGGTTCCTTGTCAAGAGTTTAGGGGGAGAGACAGCCAGATTTTGATGGTAAGGCTTCTCCGTGTCCCCCGCAGGGCTGCTCTCCCACCGCATGGCTGCTGCCCTCTTATATTGCCCCTGTGACCTCATTCCCGGGGCCAAGTGAAGGCCAGCTCCGACTGGCTGTCAGCCATCTAATTTGAAAAACATCACCGGTTGCCAGGCGGATTCCAGCCCCCCAGGTTGATGCCCCCCACCCAAGTAACTGACCCAGTTCAAATTACTTAGAGAGACAGGGTAAGGGTGTGTCCCCTCTGCTGGGCCCATCCTCATCACATGGTCACAGCACAGAGACCTAACCACACTGTCCATGGCATAGACCCCGGGGCGAAACCAAGGTGGCTTTCCACCACAGGTCCCATCTGGGATGCAAATGAGACCTAGGGCAGTTGTTTCACTTTTGTCACCCTTATCTGGAGGGTTTTCGGTGTGTCTCAGTTTCAGTTTCTGTTGGGGGGGGTGATTCTTTGTGAGTCAGACAGTCGGTGTCCTGTGTCAGGGTCCCCAAGAACATAGGGCTGACAGGTAACACTGCTGTGATCCCCGCCAATTCCCTCAGCACCCTCGGGTGAAGGGCATCCAGTCCTGCTGATTTAAACAAGTCCGTCCCCTCCAAAAGTTCCTTAACCAGATCATCCCTGACCCTAGGCATGGTGTTGTGTCCCCTGAGCCTGTCCATGTTCCTGGGGGGGAGTTGTCCCTCTCCCTGCTCAGAAATATGGAGGCAAAAAGCTCATTGAAGAGATCAGCTTTTTCCTTTGCTGCAATCACCAAATTGCCAGGCCTGTCCTGCAGGGGCCCCACATTTCCTGGTGCCTTCTTTTTACTCCCTACATATTTGACAAAGGACTTTCTGTTTTCCTTAATTCTGGTCACCAGCCCTAGTTCTGTCTCTGCCTTGGCCTTCCTAACCGCCTCCCTGCAATCACAAGCAATGGAGGTGTAATCCTCCTTGGTGACTGCCCCTTGGTTCAACTGATTGTATGCCATCTTTTTTGCCCTCAGGCCATCCTGGATGCCTTTACTGAGCCAAGGGGGATTTTTAGCACCCTTGCCCCCTTTGGTTTCCACTGGGACTGACTCCCTCTGAACTCGGAGGACCATCTCCTTACAGAACAACCACCGTCCTGGACTCCCATCCCACTGAGGCACCGAGTCCCCAGTGTCTCTCTTACTAATCTCCTCAGCTTATTGAAGTCGGCCCTCCTGAAGTCAAGGACTTTTCCCTAACTGATTGCTTTCACCACCCTGCACCAGAAAGTAAATTCCAGGAGGCAATCCCTCCGATCCCTCACCAGGTCATCGCCTCTGACAAGGACCAAGTCCCATCCCACCATGTGTGCAGTCCTGCAGAGTGGAAGTACCCATCAATCTCGTCCTCATCTGCCCTGATCCTCCACAGCCTCCTGACCTCTGCCTCACCTGCCCCTCCAGCAGCTCCAGCTGGGCACACCTGGGCCAGGTGAGGGGACTCCTGGCTCATCCATAACCCCTGGGCCCCACAGCCCTGGCCAGGCAGCCCACAGACGGGGCCCAGGGTGCTGCTAACCCATCCGGGGCCCCATCTGGGTGCAAGCCTCACAGGAGCGCCGAGACGGAGGCAACGCCAAGGCGGGGTCCCTGGCTGTGCTCACTGTCAAGCCCCCGCCATAGTAGCCGCCCTCCTCATTCACTTTCATGAAGCCTCTGTCATTTGCTCTTGATGCGTGGAGTCTCAGGCCCCTCCTGCTCAGCCCTCCTGAGCAAACTCCTAAGCCAACTACAGCACGCCTGTTTGCGGGGCCTGTTCAGATGGCTCCCGCCTGGTGGGGCTAAATAGGGATGGAAGAGGAGGAAACCCCCTTCCTGATTCCCTACAGCTGGCCCAGCTCCTCCTCAACGGATCCATTTCTAAGCTCGTGGAGTAGAAAAGGGTGATTAGGAACAGTCAGCATGGATTCACCAAGGGCAAGTCCTGCCTGGCCAAACGGCAGGCCAGTAGGGGGCGCTCCTGCGTTGAGCCGCCCACCTCTCTGCGCCTGACCACCTTCCAGGCTCCGAATGCCTCCCTAGGAGCGCCTTATGCTCGGCCGACTCCTCTCCCGGAGCACACTTGCTAGTCTGGGGGTAACGTTGCCCCCACCACCCTGAGAAGGGACTGTCTCGGCCCTGTGTCCTCGGGGAAACACAGGCCTAATAGTTCGACGGGTACTCGACCCGGTACAGGCACTTGGGGCACTTCTCCAAGTCAAGGGGGCAAAAAGTAAAGTCTCCCTTAGTCGCAAACCTAAGGGGTCTCTTAGGCGTAATTTAGACCCACCCCTCAATAAGTCTCCCACACCAGTCACAAAGGAGAACTTTACTGATTACAAGGGGTAGGGTAAACTAGGGTACAGGACTGAGCAATATCTTAGAAATCCTAAAGAGCAAACAGTGTGGCTGAGGTAGCCTTTTGATCACGCATCTGTGTTACTGCCAGCTAGATATCTAATCAGATTGACCAGCTTACTCACAAGCATCTTCCAGAGTTCTCCCGTTTCCCCTCTGGAGTCTGGGGGTGAGAGAGAGAGCTAGGTCCAGACGGTCAGGCTTCTCTGTCTCCCCTGCTTTGCTGCTGCCTCACCTCATGGCCTAAGAGAGCCAGCCTCCTCCCCCCACAACCTATATAGCCCCTGTGACCTCATTCACCTGGGCCAGTGGAGGTCAGCCCCAGTTGGTTGTCAGCCAACCAATTTGAAATACATCACCTGTTACCGGGCAGATTCCAGCTCCCAGGTAGATGCCCCTCACCCGGGTGGCTGATGCCAGTCCCGTAGGCAGAGGGAGCAGGTTCCCCCCTCCCTCAGGACTGCAGCCAGCTCAGGTTACCTGAAGAGACAGGCTGAGGTGTGACTCCTCTGTGCTGGCCCCTCTTGATCACATAGTCACAGGGCAGAGATTTTGGGGAGAAACCAAGGTGGCTTTCTGCCACACTTCCCCCCCACCTTTTATAAAGCTTGGATCCGTAGCTTCACAGAGGTATGGAGACAAGCGTGCTAGTTTGGAGGGGTCACCTTTCGACCCTACAGAGGAATTACACCCCACACAATACTGATCCTAAGAATAAAACATATAAAACATAACAGCACATGCAGGAACTTCCCTGCCCGAGTACTCTCGAGCAGGTCCGAGTCCACCCGACCCACGACCCCGAGTCCTTTCATGACAGGGCGTCTGCGACCACGTTCTGGCTTCCCTTGATGTGCTCGACGGTGAAGTCGAACTCCTGAAGCTGCCAGGCCCATCGCTGCAGCTTGGCATTGGAGTTTTGCATCGTCTGCAGCCGCCGCAGTGGGGCATGGTCCGGTAGGACGGTGAACTGCTGCCCCCATAGATAGGGCCTCAGCGTGTTCAGTGCCCAGACGATTGCCAAGCACTCCTTCTTGATAGACGGCAGGTTTTGCTCCCGAGGAATTAACTTCCGGCTGAGGTACACCACGGGGGTGCCACGTCTCTTGGTGCTCTTGTAGGAGTACGGCTCCTAGTCCCGCGTCAGAGGCGTCCGTGGCGACGTAGAAGGGTTCATCAAAGAGTGGTGCCTTCAGGATCGGGTGTTTGACCAGGGCGGCCTTTAGGGTGTCGAATGCTTCTTGGCACCCCGGCCTCCAGACCACGGGATCAGGGCTGCCCTTCTTGGTCAGCTCGTGTAGGGGAGCCACTGTCGCCCCGAATCCCGGGACAAACCGTCTGTAATATCCGGCCAGGCCAAGGAAGGCTCTAACTTGCTCCTTGGTTTGTGGAGGCGGCCAGTCCTTAATGGCTTCGATCTTATCCCATAAGGGAGCAATATGACCTCCACCCGATGTCCTAAATATACTACCTCGGATAGTGCACACTGGCACTTTTTGGCTTTCACTGTAAGATCAGCTTGCTTGATCTTGCCTAACACGGTGCTCAGATGGATCAGGTGCGATTCAAAGTCCTGACTGAAGATGGTGATGTCATCGATGTACGCCATGGCAAACTGCTCGCACCCTTGTAGCAGGTTATTAATCAGCCTTTGAAAGGATGCAGAAGAGTTGTACATACCAAAAGGTAAAACTGTAAACTCATATAGTCCCACAGTGGTGGTAAAGGCGGACTTAGCTATGGCATCCGGATCCAGTGCCATTTGCCAGAATCCTTTGGACAGATCAAGAGTAGAGATGACCTTAGCTGGGCCCAAGTGATTGAGTAAAGTGTCCATCCAGGGCATAGGGTATGCATCAGGGGTGGTGATAGCGTTCAGCTTCCAGCAGTCCACACAGAACCGGATGGGCCCGTCCTGCTTCCGGACAAGTACCACCGGGCTGGCCCAGGGACTCCCTGAAGGCCGGATTACCCCTAACTCTTCCATCTCTGTGATTTCTCACATTATTGCTGGCTTCACATTTTCATTAATTGAGTACGGTCTGGAGTGTATAGGGCGATGGCTGCCCATGTCTATGGAGTGCACCGCCAGGTCCGTTTTACCTGGTTTGTTGGAGAACACTGTTTCAAAGTCTTTGAGTACTGCAAGCAGCTTGTCCTTGTCCTGGGAGGGCAGATGGTCCGGCAGGCGCAGTTCCTCTATTCCCGCCTCTCCATCCCAGTCACCATACATGACCGGCTCCTCTGGGTCCTCAGGCAATCCTTCTACTGAGGAAATCCAGAACACCGTATCACCTTTATCAAAGTGTGGTTTAAGCATGTTTACATGAGCAGTCTTAGGCTTTCCCCCATTCCTGGCCACAACATAGGTCACATCACCCAGCTTGTCCAGGACAACATGAGGACCTTCCCAAGCAGCTTGTAGCTTGTCTGTCTTTAGTGGCAGGAAAACCATAACCTGATCACCACGGTCAAAGGTACGCAAGCGAGCCTTTTCATCGTACCAGGACCTTTGCTTCTCCTGGGCCTGTCCCAGGGACTCTCGTGCCACTTTCATTATGTCAGTCAGTTTCTGACGAAAGTTCAGCACATACTCCACCACGGAGGTCTTGGTGGGAGGGATTTTCCCTTCCCACTCTTCTTTCACCAAATCGAGAGGACCTCGAACTCGCCTCCCAAACATCAATTCGAATGGCGAGAACCCCGTGGACTCCTGGGGCACCTCCCGATAGGCAAAGAGCAAATGCGGCAGTTTCTCATCCCAGTCATTGGGGTTAGAGTCCACAAGGTCCCATTAAACCTC
Organism: Crocodylus siamensis; assembly: GCF_052110815.1. Taxonomy (NCBI): domain Eukaryota; kingdom Metazoa; phylum Chordata; order Crocodylia; family Crocodylidae; genus Crocodylus; species Crocodylus siamensis. The sequence continues at coordinate 23,825,953 of NC_143400.1, forward strand.
TCTACTAGCCCATTTGTCTGAGGGTGAGAGACTGTGGTCTTGAGGTGTTTCACCCCACAGCACTCCCACAGGCACTTCATCACCTCTGCCAGGAAGTTTCCACCCCGGTCGGTCAGGATCTCGGAGGGAAAACCCAGCTGACAGAAGATCTTGGTGAGGGCATCAGCAACTACAGGTGCCTCGGGGGAGGTCAGGGCAACTGCCTCCGGGTACCGAGTGGCAAAGTCCACTAGAGTCAGGATGTACTTTTTTCCTCTACGAGACTTATGCCTCAGAGGGCCCACAATGTCTATCCCCACTCGCTGGAAGGGTTGATCAATGATCGGGAGGGACTGAAGGGGAGCCTTTCTCTTGTCCCCACTTTTGCCCTTCCGCTGGCAGATTTCACAAGATCTGCAATAGTCTGTCACATTCTGGGCAATTTGGGACCAATAAAAGTTTGCCTGCAGCCACTGGCATGTCCATTCCCTGCCCATGTGACCAGCACACGGTAAATCGTGAGCCATGGAGAGCAATCGTTGTCTGTATTTGCGAGGTACTATGATCTGGCGATGGGGTTCCCAGGTCTGGGCGCAGTTCTTGGGCACCCACAACCAGTAGAGAAGTCCCTTATCCCAGACCACCTGTTCCCTCTTCTCTGGGGTAAACTTACTCTCCTGCACCTGAGCCGTCTGCCGGAGGTCCTCCAAGCTGGGGTCCTCCAGAACCTCCTGCTTGAACTCCTCTTGCACAGCTAAGCCATCAGCAGAGAGTTTGGGGGCTCCTGCAGGGAGTGCACCTTCACCCTCAGGGACTTCCTTGGACTCTTCCCTGAGAGTCTCTCCTCCCTCTGCCACTGATGGAACGGACACTTCCCTGGGACTGTCACTTAGCCCACCCTCGGGGTTGCTAGATTCCTCAGGACCCGGTGTGCGTTTACTTTCCACTGGGGACTCTCCCGGCGCAACCGATGGTGTGGCTGTCTCTTGGGGAGTTTCTAACCCTCCCCCTCTAGCCTTTTTGCTCTGCAGACGAGTCACCGCATTAATGTGGTAGGGCTCTAGCTCTAGGGCCTGGTCCGTCTCTCTGTGCAGAAGTTCTCGATTAAGTATATCCTGTCCCACCAGGATGGGAGCTGGAGCCCCTTCCATCACACCCATTTCTACATGCATCGCGCAGCCTCTCCACTCGATGGGTGACCGGGTTACCGGTATCTCAAATGGTGGAGACCCCAGCCCTTGAATGGTAAGGGTCTTCCTGGGGATTATATCTGCAGGTGAAACTAGGTTGGCATCAATTAATGTCACGCTGGACCCCATGTCCAGTTCCCCAATAAGGGTTCTCCCATTGACCGTTATCTTGGTCCGGTGGGGGGCCATCACCTCCCCTGGGTTTGTGATCCTGTAGCAACAGGCACGCCCCTCAGAGGGGCTCGGGTCTCCCCCCTCATTGCTTACAGCTGTTGCATGTCTGACGGGCTTGGGTTTGTTGCTTAACTTTGGGCAGTTGGGCTTGATGTGGCCCGGCTCCCTGCAGTTATAGCACCCCCTCTTTTCCGAATTGGGAAGTTTAGTCGAATCAGGGGCCTCCTTATGCTCGGTCTGGGATGGCCCCTTTTCCCCTTTTGGACCTGGCCCTCCCCTCCTCCATCTTTGGAACCCTCTATGTTCCTTCCCAGAGTAGGAAGGCTTTTTGTCTGACCCTTCCTGGTTAAGCAACAGCTGATCCGCAATTTCAGCGGCCTCAGGGCGGGTTTTGGGGCCTCTGTCCTTGACTAGGGTTTTAATCTCCCTTGGACATTGATAGTAAAATTGGTCCAGTGCCATAAGATGGAGCAGCTTCTCTACAGTGTCAGCCTTGGCTCCCTCTACCCATTTAACGAGGGCATCCCACAACAGGGCCATAAAATTAGTCATTGACTTCTTGGGCTGTGGGACGAGATTCCGGAATTTTTTCCGAAAATAGTCCGGTCCTAACTTGAACCTCGAAGCCACGGCCCGCTTAAAGGTATCATAGTTTTCAGCTGCGTCTATGGGCAGACTGTTCAGGACCACCGCCAGGTCGCCATCTACCAAAGCGGCTATGTGCAGCATATACTCCTCCTCAGGCACCGTCAACCGTCAGGCTTGCTTTTCAAAGATGCTGAGGAACACATCGGGGTCATCTCCGGGTCGGTAACGAGCGAAGGCTGAGGAGTTCGGTTTGGGGCATTCCCCGGGCGCTCGTGGAGGGCTCTCACCTCCCCCGTTGGGCTGCTGACTAGGTGCCTCTCGCTGTGCTGTCTTCTCCGCCAGCTCCATTCTTTTCAGCTCCAGCTGGGCCTCCATCTCCCTCTTTTTCAACTCCATCTCCATCTTTGCCTTCTCCAGCTGTGCCTGGGTCTCCAGCTCCATCCTTTTCAATTCTAGCTCATACTTGAGCTTGCTTTGTCGCTCCCGCTCCCGCTCTTCAGCTTCTAGCCGCATCTGGTACTTCCAGCGCTCCTCCGTAGGGCTTGATCTCCCTGAGGACGGCGGACTTGGCGTGCAGGGCTGTGATTCTGAGGAGGACTCAGGAGTTCGCGAGCATGGAGGCTGCTCCATGGCTGAGTCGTTGTCACTCAGAATTTTAATCAGCTCTTCCTTCTTTACCCCTTTCTTCACGTGAAGGCTCTCTCTTTTGCCAGCTCTTTCAGTTCAGGCACGGTCTTTTGGGTGTACTGCTCCGCCATCCTGGCTATCTACACTATTCAGTTGACCCGATGCCAAATTAGAAATTGTTTGCTCAAGGGATTTCAGTGACTCTATTACTCTTCCCAAATTATGCCTGTAAAACAGCAGGGTATTGGCATCGCACTGCTACCACCACGTGTGGTGGGCCAGTAGGGGGCGCTCCTGCGTTGAGCCACCCACCTCTCTGCACCCGACCACCTGCCAGGCGCTGAATGCCTCCCAAGGGGCGCCTTAGCTTGGCTGACCCCTCTCCCGGAGCACACTCGCTAGTCTGGGGGTAACGTTGCCCCCACCACCCTGAGAAGGGACTGTCTCGGCCCTGTGTCCTCAGGGAAACACAGGCCTAATAGTCCGACGGGTACTCGACCCAGTACAGGCACTTGGGGCGCTTCCCCAAGTCAAGGTGGCAAAAAGTAGTCTCCCTTAGTCCGCAGACCTAAGGGGTCTCTTAGGCATAATTTAGACCCACCCCTCAATAAGTCTCCCACACCAGTCACAAAGGAGAACTTTACTGATTACAAGGGGTAGGGTAAACTAGGGTACAGGACTGAGCAATATCTTAGAAATCCTAAAGAGCAAACAGTGTGGCTGTGGTAGCCTTTTGATTACGCATCTGTGTTACTGCCAGCCAGATATCTAATCCGATTGAGTAGCTTACTCACAAGCATCTTCCAGAGTTCTCCCGTTTCCCCTCTGGAGTCTGGGGGTGAGAGAGAGAGCTAGGTCCAGACGGTCAGGCTTCTCTGTCTCCCCTGCTTGGCTGCTGCCTCACCTCATGGCCTAAGAGAGTGAGCCTCCCTCTCCACCCAACCTATATAGCCCCTGTGACCTCCTTCACCTGGGCCAGTGGAGGTCAGCCCCAGTTGGCTGTCAGCCAACCAATTTGAAATACATCACCTGTTACCGGGCAGATTCCAGCTCCCTAGGTAGATGCCCCTCACCCAGGTAACAGATGCCAGTCACGTGGGCAGAGGGAGCAGGTCCCCCCCCCCCCAGGACTGCTGGCCCATCTAATCACATAGTCACAGGGCAGAGATTTTGGGGAGAAACCAAGGTGGCTTTCTGCCACAAGGGGTACCACTCTTTCACCTAGAAGGACACCCCTCCTCCCTACTTCCCAACCATCCTTCCTATACAGCTTATAACCCTCATTTTCCACTGCCCAGCTATATGTATCATCCCACAAGGTCTCCGTCAGCCCAGTGAGGTCAAATTCCTCCTCTGCCAGGAGTGCCGGGCCATCCTGTTTGTTGCCCATGCATCTGGAGTTCCCATAAGGCCACCTGAGTTCATCACTACTTGCCTCAGGGTTTCTGTCACACAGCAAGTGTCTCAGGCCATTAGTACTCATCTGGATGTCCCCTACATGAAAGTCCTCCCTTGGATCATCTTCACCAGGGGATTTGTGTACAGCAGTGAAATCTACCCTCTCTCAGCCAGACATACATAGTTTAATGCCCTCCTCAGCAAGTAGATTCATAGATTCGTAGAAGACGGATCGGAAGGGACCATATAGATTATCAGGTCCGACTCCCTGCCCTGAGCAGGAGAGAAAACCAGGCTCAAATGACTCCAGCCAGGTAGACATCAAGCCTCCTCTTAAAGCCCCCCAGGGTAGGAGCCAGTACCACATTGCTTGGAAGCTGGTTCCAGATCCTGCCAACCCTGACCATGAAGTAGCGCCTCCTGATGTCTAGTCTAAACCTACTCTCTAAAAACTTGTGGCCATTATTCCTTCTTACCCCGGGGGCGCTGGGGGGAACAAAGTCTCTCCCAAAACCCACTGGTCCCCCCCTAGTAAGTTTGTAGACGGCCACCAGGTCCCCCCCAGCTTTCTCTTGTGGAGGCTGAACAGGTTCAGGTCCTGTCGCCTCTCCTCGTAGGGCCTGCCCTGCTGCCCCCAATCATGCAAGTGGCCTCCTCTGGACCCTCTCCATGCTGTCCACATCCCTCTTGAAGTGCAGTGCCCAGACCTGGACGCAGGACTCCAGCTGCGGCCTGACCAGTGCTGCACAGAGCGGGAGGATCACCTCCCTGGACCTGCTCGAGATGCATCTGTGGATGCAGGACAAGGTGCGGTTGGCCTTCCTGACCGCGTCCCCACACTGCTGGCCCATGTTCATCTTGGCATCAAGGAAGACTCCAAGATCCCTTTCTGCCACTGTGCTCTCAAGAAGGGAGTTTCCCAGCTTATAAATGTGCTGCTGGTTCCTACTTCCCAAGTGCAGCACCCTGCACTTGTCAGCATTGAAATTCATCCTATTTTGGTTAGCCCACCCCTGTAACCTGTCCACGCACTGCTGTAATCTGTCCTTCCTAATAGTGTGCCCACCTCACCCCAAATCTTGGTATCATCAGCAAATTTAAGCAGGCTGCTTTTTACCCTGTCATCCAAGTCACTAAAAAAGAGATTGAACAGTGCGGGCCCAAGGACCGAACCCTGGGGGACTCCACTGCCCACATCCCTCCAGGTCGGATATGACCCATCCACCACTGCTCTCTGGGGGCGGCCCCTTAGCCAATTTCCAATCCATCTGACTGTGTAGACATCGATGCCACAGTCGCCTAGCTTTTTAATGAGGATGGGGTGGGAGACGGTGTCAAAGGCCTTCCTGAAGTCCAGAAAGACTACATGCACCGCAACACCTGCATCCAGTGATTTTGTGGCCTGATTGTAGAAGGCAATCAGGTTGGTCTGACATGATCTGCCCCTAATGAACCCGTGCTGGTTGCCCTTGAGCATCATCCCTGCTGCCAGCCCATCACAGATGTGCTCCTTGAGGATCTTCTCAAAGAGTTTCCCCAGGATTGAAGTAAGACTAATGGGCCTATAGTTGCCCAGGTCCTCCCTCTTCCCTTTTTTAAAGATGGGGACCACGATGGCCCTCTTCCAGTCCTCTGGCACCTGGCCAGAGTACCATGAGTGCTTGTAAAGCTGTGCCAGGGGCCCCGCAATAACTCCTGCCAATTCCCTCAGCACCCCGGGGTGGAGAGCATCCGGACCTGCTGATTTGAACACGTCCAGTCCCTCCAGCAGCTCTCTAACCCGGCTCTCCCCGACCCTAGGCCTGGCAGAGTTTCTCTCAAGTCCGTCTGGAATCCTGGTCGGGGAGTCCCAGTCCCTGCACAAGAAAATGGAGGTGAAGAATTAGTTAAAGAGGTCTGCTTTCTCCTCTGGTGCAACCACCAGATTGCCAAGTACATCCTGCAGGGGCCCCACATTACCTGGGGCCTTCTTCATTCTCCCTATGTATTTAAAAAAGGACTTTTTATTTTCGTTGATCCTTAACGCTAGCCCTAGCTCTGTATCTGCCTTAGCTTTCCTAACAGTTCCCCTACAGACCCAAGCGGTGGAGGTATACACCTCTTTGGAGATAGCCCCTGCCTTGCACCAGGTGTACACCTCCTTTTTGGCAGTCTGACTCAGCGTCCGGCCTCTGCGCCGGAGAGACGTCTCCCACCTCCAGCTCCAAGCCATCGGCACCAGGCACTGGGTCCCCCGCGGCGCCGTGGGCTCGTGTCCTGCCCCGCCTGTGAGCACGGGGGGTCGGCGAGCCACATCCATCCGCAGAAGTCCTTGCTGAGGCTGCTCCCCCCTTCCCGGAGCTGCGGAAACCCCAGTGTCCGAGTGCTCGGCCCCCCTGCCCTCGCCCACCAAACTCCCCCTCCCTCCCGCAGCAGGGACAGACCCCCGGCGCCCAGCCCCACCTCTCACCCCCACCCCACTCCTCTCCCAGAGCGGCATCGACCCAGGCATCCCAGCTCCAGCACACGCTGCTCTGACCCCAGACCTCGCTGCCCTCCCGCAGCCTGCAGAGGCCCCGGCATCCGGCCTCCACCACCGCTCCCCTCCCAGAGCCGGGGCACAAGCCGGCAGCCCCGGCCCCTCCCCACCCATCGCACTCCTGGTTCCGGTTTCCCAACGGGCCGGTGGCCAGCCAGGCTGCTGGTGTGGCCTAGCGCCAAACTGCCACGTCTTGCCATGTCCTCTGGTGTCCCCCGGCCTGCGGGTGACACTGCTTCACGCGGACAGACCTCATCAGACCCGCATTGTTCCTGCACCCGGCTCTTCCTCGCTTCGTTGCCCATAAGAGGGAACATCCACGGCCGCAGCCCCAGGGCACAGGCCCCGATCAGCTCTTCTCAGCGCCAGCTCTGCACCGACAAAGGCTGCGAGTGAAGCCGAGGGCCGGGGCGGGGGTTTCCGGGTGGCTGAGTACGTGCATGGCCTTGGAGGCCGGAGAGTTCAGCCAAGAGCTACGTGCCTGGGCAGCAATGGGGCAGGCGGCAGGAGAGAAGTGCCACGTTGTCCATCCTCCAGCTGATTTACACCGGAGACTCTGCTGTCATGGGGTCGAGGCCTGGGAGCAACACTGTTACCACATTTGCCCGTCACTTTGAGGTGTGCTCAGTTATTAGGGGTCTGTTTCTGGGGTCTCTGTAATTCTGTCCGTGTGCTGCTTGTGTCACATGTGTTTCTACACAGAGCTGTATCTCTCCCTTCTGCATGGCCTCACCCCCAATGCAGCTGTCTTGCAGGGCTCGGGTTCAATGGGGCTGGGTTCCTCCAACCACCAAATCAGTCAAACACACATACGCGCACACACATACAGATTAACAGGGCACGCCTGAACCAGGCTGGGTTATTTAGCATTGACAGGTAAACACCCTCATATGCCTTGGACTCGGTTCATCAGGGCATCAATAAAATGCAGTCGGACACAAGCACACAGGTTAGCAGAGCACATCTGGGTCAGGCCGCACTATTCAGCATTGGCAGGCTGACACCCTCATGTGCCTTGAACTCAGTTCATCCCTTATTTCAACAGGACAATAATAAATGCAGGTAGACAGACATACACACACTAGCAGAGTACGTCTGAGCAGGCTGGGTCCGATCAACACTTTCAGCTGATACCCTCATACGTCTCAAAACTCAGCACGTCCCAACCTCTTGTCACAGTGGTCCTAATAGTAACCCCCTTGATGGGCAGGCCCCAACGTAGTTTGGGGCATTACAGGGATCTCTGGCTTAGGTAAAAGATACCTTGCTGCAGAGCAAATAGGGAGGTCAAGGAGAAGGAAGAGTAAGTGAGGTTCAGAGAGTGTAACAATCATCTTGACCATAAAAGTGATGTATTGCCAGGTAGATGAACTTATGATGATACCAGTAGTAATAGCCATACAAGAGAGACAAATAAAACAGTTACAATATTACATAGTTTTTCATTAGGTATTTGGGGAAGTCTAGCTCAAGTCTGATTAGCAAAAGTCAGGTTTAGAAAGCTGTGCCTGGAGCAAGAGAGTAAAAGCCAGGTTCCTGGAGTCAGAGCGAGAGAGGGAGAGTTGGGATCTCACCACCAAGCTTGAACCAGTCGAGGTCCCCAGGTGTCTGTTGGAGCTTGCGGATGGGCAGAGCCCTCAGTACGGTTAATGGAGGGATCCAGGCAGAAAAGGAGTGCAGCTGGGGCAGCTTTTGGATCCGAGCCCCAGAACAGGAACTTGCGCATGGATCGGGGTTTTGTAGAGAACTGACAATGGCTGAAGAGGGAACAGGAGGTTTGGCAAACACTGGCTCGTGTGCTGCAGAATAGGAGTGGATCACTCCTGGCGCTGGGTGGCATCACTCTGGGGGAGCTCATAGTGCAAACAGGCAGATTCAGTGTTTTGGGTACCAGCAAAGGAGTCATTGCTAGAACTGGTCTGATAACTGCCGAGCTGGGTGTGTGCAGACATGGGTTAATTAGTATTTGGAGCGGGGATCCCCCATTGTGCAGTGCTCCCCTGCTTCCCTGGTCCCAGAATTAAGTGCGGTCCTTGCCGTGGACTCCAGCCTGCAAAGGTGGGGAGGGCCTCCCTGAAGGCTGGGAACCCTGGTAAAAACTACTGGGAGTAACCTTAATCCTAACGCTATCCCTAACACACCCCATGGTAGAAACTACTGATAGAAACCTGATAGAACTTCTGATAGAAACCCTACCCAAACCATAACCATATCCCTAAACCTACCGCTTACTCTAACTCTAAACCAGACCCCTGGTAGAAACTTGTGATAGAAAACCAAACCCTAACTGTAACCATAACTGTAAACCTAACCGCTATCCCTAACACTAACCTTAACCCTAACCTAACCCTAGATGAGCCCCCTGGTAGAAACTCCTGGTAGCAAGCCTAACACTAGCCATAACCATAACGGTAACCCTTCCACTACCCCAACCCTCACTCTAACCCTAACCCTCACCCTAACCCAGCCCCTTGATCAAAACTCCTTGTAGAAAAAGTAACTCTAACTCTAACCTGACCCCCTAGTACAAACTCCTGGTAGCAACCCTAACCCGAACCAGAACTGTAACAGTAACTGTAACCCTATCCCTAACCCTAAGCCCAGCCCTAAACTAACTCTAAACCCTAACCCTAAACCAACCCCCTGGTAAAAATTTCTGGTGAAAACCCTAGCCCTAATGTGGCCCCCTGGAAGAAACTCTGTAGGGCTTGGAGGCATTGAGATCCTAAGGTTTCATAGTTTCATAGTTAGTCGGGTTGGAAAGGACCTGAGCAGATCATCAAGTCTGACCCCTGCCATGGCAGGAAAGAGTACTGGGGTCAAACGACTCCAGCAAGGTGATTGTCAAGCCTTGTCTTAAAGCCCCCCAGGGTAGGAGCCAGCACCACTTTGCTTGGAAGTTGGTTCCAGATCCTAGCCGCCCTGACCGTGAAGTGGCACCTCCTGATGTCTTGTCTGAACCTACCCTCTGCCAGCTTGTGACCGTTGTTTCTAGTCACTCCTGGCAGTGCTCGGGGGAACAGGGACTCCCCCAGTGCCTCCTGGTCCCCTCTGATTAGTTCGTAACAGGCCACTAGATCCCCCTCAGCCTTCTCTTGTGGAGGTTGAACAGGTTCAGGTCCCATCGCCTCTCCTTGTAGGGCCTGCCCTGCTGCCCCCGATCATGCGAGTGGCCTCCTCTGGACCCTCTCCATGTTGTCCACATCCCTCTTGAAGTGCAGTGCCCAGACCTGGACGCAGTCCTCCAGCTGCGGCCTGACCAGTGCCGCATAGAGGGGCAGGATCACCTCCTTGGGACCTGCTCGAGATGCATCTGTGGATGCAGGACATGGTGCGGTCGGCCTTCCTGACTGTCGCCACACTGCCGGCCCATGTTCATCTTGGCATCAGTGATGACTCCAAGATCCTTTTCTGCCTCTGCCCTGACGAGAAGGGAGTTCCCCAGCCTGTAGGTATGGTGCTGGCTCTTCCTCCCCAGGCGCAGCACCTTGCACTTGTCAGTGTAGAATCCCATCCTGTTCCCATCCGCCCACCCCTGTAACCTGTCTAGGTCCAATTGCAGCCTATTCCTCCTGTCTAGCATGCCCACATCCCCCCGCATCTTAGTGTCATCAGCAAATTTGAGCAGGTGCTTTGTACCCCCTCGTCCAAGTCCCTAATGAAGATGTTGAACAGTGCGGGCCCGAGGACCGAGCCCTGGGGGACCCCACTGCCCACGTCCCTCCAGGTGAATATGACCCGTCCACCACCGCTCTCTGGGTGCGGCCCTCCAGCCAGTTGGGCCACATCTGACTGTGCAGGTGTCGACACTGCAGTTCCCCAGTTTCTTAATGAGAACGGGGTGAGAGACAGTGTTGAAGGCCTCCCGAAAGTCCAGGAAGACGATGTCCACTGCTACCCCTGCGTCCAGGGATTTGGTGACCTGGTTGTAGAAGGCCACCGGGTTGGTCTGACAGGACCTGCCACTGATGAACCCGTGTTGGTTGCCCCTAAGCATGACCTCCCCCCCCCGGCCCCTCGTGGATGTGCGCCATGATAATTCTCTCAAAAAGCTTGCCCAGGATCGAGGTAAGACTAACCAGCCTGTAGTTCCCCAGGTCCTCCTTCCTCCCCTTTTTGAAGATGGGAACCACGTTGGCCTCTTCCAGTCCTCTGGCACCGCACCAGAGCCCCACGAGTGCTCGTACAGCCGTGCCAGGGGTCCCGCAATGACCGCAGCCAATTCCCTCAGCACTTGGGGGTGGAGATCGTCCAGACCAGCTGATCTGAACACGTCCAGTCCCTCCGAACGTGCCCTGACTAGCTCCTCCCTGACCCTTGGCCTGGGGGCGCCTCCTCCGGGGCCTGAGGGGAGCCCAGTGGGGGCGCTGATCTGGTCCCTGCTCAGAAAAATGGAGGCAAAGAAGTCATTAAATAGGTTAGCTTTGTCATCTGGTGCGACGACCAGATTTCCTAGCGTGTCCTGCAGGGGCCCCATGTTACCTGGTACTTTCTTTTTGCCCCTGATGTATTTAAAAAAGGACTTCTTGTTGTCCTTGGTCCGGGTTGCTGGTCCCAGTTCCATCTCTGCCTCGGCCTTCCTGACCCCCCTGCAGCCCCAAGCAGCTGCAATGTAGTCCTCCCTGGGGATGGCCCCTCCCTGCCATTGGGTGTGCGCCTCCCTTTTAGCTAGGGGACATTCCCGGATACTTTTGGTGAGCCTTGGGGGATTCTGCGCCCTCCTGCCCGCTTCGAACCGAGTTGGGATGACCTCCCTTTGGGCTAGGAGGATCATCTCTTTAAGAAGTGACGACTCTCCTTGGACACCTGCCTCCCCTCCCCTCCGGGACCTCAGCGCTTCCCCGACTAGTCTCCTTAGCTCATTGACATCCGCCCTCCTGAAGTCCAGGGCTGCCTTGCTGCCGGCCTTTGCCACCTTGCGCTGTGTGGCGGGCCAGTAGGGGGCGCTCCTGTGCTGAGCCACCCACCTCCCTGCGCCCGACCACCTTCCCGGCTCCGAGCGCCTCCCCAGGGCCACGTCACATCTGGCCGACCCCCTTCCCGGAGCACACTCGCTAGCCTGGGGGTAACGTAAGCTGCCACCACCCCGAGAAGGGACTCTCTCAGCCCCGTGTCCTCGGGGAAACACAGGCCTAACAGTCCTCTGGGTGCTCGACCCAGTACAGGCACAGGCACTTGGGGCATTTCCCAAGTCGGGGGCTAAAAAGGAAAATCTCCCTTAGTCCGCAGACCTAAGGGGTCTCTTAGGCACAATTTAGACCCACCCCTCAGTAAGTCTCCCACATCGGTCACAAAGGAGAACGTTATTGATTACAGGGGTAGGGTAAACTAGGGTACAAGATCGAGAATATCATAGCAATCCCATCGAGCAAAACAGTCTGGCTGAGGTAGCCTTTTGATCACACATCTGCGTTACTGCCAGCTAGATATCTAACCAGATCTCGCGTAGCTTACTCACAAGCATCATCCCGAGGATGCTGGAGATCCCCTCTGGAGGCAGGCCGTTCCTCGCTCGTGAGTTATGGGGGAGACAGCCAGTTTCAGAGGTCAAGTTCCTCTCTGAGTCCCCTGCATGGCTGCTGCCCCCTCCTCCTGGGCAGTCTTAATTTATATAGCCCCTGTGACCTCGTTCACCTGGTCCAATGGAGACCAGCACCTGTTGGCTGTTGGCCAATCAATTTGAAATACATCACTAGTTGCCGGGCAGACTCCAGCCCGCCAGGGAGATGCCCCTCACCCAGATAGCTAATACCAGTCCCGTAGGCAGAGGGAGCGGGTTCCCCCCTCCCTCAGGAGTGTAACCAGCGCAGGTTACCTAAAGAGAGAGGGTAAAGGTGCGTCTTCTCTGCTGGCCCATCCTCATCACATGGTCACAGGGCAGAGGTTTTGGGGAGTAACAAAGGTGGCTTCCTGCCACATGCTGGATGGTGAATCCCAGCAGGCAATGATCGCTGTCGCCCAGGTGGTCGAGCACCCGCAGCCCCCGCACCAGGTCGTCGCCCGTGGCGAGCCCCAGGTCCAACAAAGCGTCTCCCCTAGTGGGGCTGGGCACCTCCTGTGCTGGATGGAGGTCCTGCATGTGGGCTAGGGACCTACGTGAGTGGTCAGACCTGGCTGACTGCTCTTCCCAGCAGATGTCTGGAAAGTTCAGGTCCCCCGTGATGACCACGTCCTTTGACCTAACGACCTCCGGGAGCTGACTTAAGCATTCCTGGTCTAGCTCTTCCCCGTGGTCGGGTGGTCTATAGTAGACCCCCACCGTTAAGTCTCTTTCCTCTCGACTGTCTTGTATCCTAACCCAGAGCATGTCCGTGTGCCCCTCCTCTGACTCTGTGCTACCTGGTGACGATGTGTATGCCTCTTTAATATAGAGCGCCACCCTCCGGTGTAAGCCTGGTCTTTCCATTTGGCTTGTCAAAATCTGATGAGCTAGTCCTGCAGTCCCCAACCCTTTCATACTCAAGGTGCCTTCTTCATAAGTTTTGTGAAGGGAGAGGTGCCCCCTTTCAACACCTTATTTAGTTATTGTGGTGTTCACCTCCTTGCCGTGAGAGCTGGGCAGTGGCCAGGCAGGGAACAAGCCTGAGTCTGACCTTCTCTTTTCCATCTCCTTATCACCTCTCATCTTGGGGCACTCTTCAAAAGACATCACTGCACCCTGGCTGAGAGTCACTCAGACAGACTGCATCTCCCCCCTCTGCAGCCAGCATCCAATCACTCATAGAAGGGCTCCCATACGAGGAAAGGCTAGCGAGGCCAGGCCTGTTCGGTTCAGCAAAGAGACACTTGTGGGAGAACATGAGAAGTGTTAACAAAAAGCACTAAATGGTGAAGCGAAAGCCAATGGGGATCTAGGATTGACTTTCTTTCCCCATCCAAGAATGAGGGGCCACAAAATGAAATGAGGTGCTGAGTTGAAAACTAACACCCGGGAGCTCTGTTTCACTGAGTGAGCAATTAAACACTGCAAGTTGTTGCCACCAGCTGTGGTGGAAGCCGAGCGTTCAGCCAGATTCACAAAGGGACTGGACACATCCTTGGAGGAAAGGAGCATCGGTAGCGATCGAGAGCTGGAAACAACAGAGTCAAATGAAGCTCAATGCCCTTTTGGGGGTAGAGACAAAGAGGGGCTGCAGGGTCTTTGGCTTGGAGAGGCTCAGAGACCCCCCGGGAGCAGAACCAAGGGACAAGGAGTCTGCCTTGTCCGTCAGCAAGTGTGGCAGAGATGGGATGAGGTGGCAAAGAACAGAAAGGCTCTGCATGTCCTTTGAAACACCATGTTGTGGGGAGAACGCAGGTCCTTGTTCAAGCTGAGCTTGGCACTGGGCCTGGGAAAGCAGGAACCAGATGCCACGTGCTTGAGGTGGATGACAAGTGACAGCGCTGACCTTTCCTTGTCCAGGAGGGTGATGGGGCTCGTCAACAATCCAGGCATTGGGTTTGGGCAGTCGGGCTTGTAATGTCAGGGGAAGCGCAAGGTATAAATCTGGCTGCTCAAGCCTCCAGCCCCACACTGGGGACTTCAGGACCCAAGCAGAGGCCGAGATGAAGGTCCAGGTTGTGGCCGCCGTTCTCCTCCTCTCCATCCTTTGCCAAGGGAGAAGCAGCGCATTGGTGGTAAGAACTGAAATCACTGCCTGGGGCACTGGCTCTTCTGGCAGAGCTCTCCCTATCCTGTCTGGGCTCCCTATTCAATCTTGCATTGTTGAACTGGGCAGTTGGGCAACACTTTCCCTCTCTCCAGGTCCGAATGCAAGCCCTGGGGTGACACAGGGAACAAACGGGGCAGCTGGGAGTGAGTGGGGAGGGACCCAAGCTCTTTGGCTGGTGCTAGTGCTGGGTCTGGTGCTTTGCTTCACCCTGGAAAGCACTGGGGAGCAGTGGCAGGAGGGAATGATAAACACTCACTGGATCAGTGGGTTTGGTGACTATGACATGAAGGCAAAACCCAGAAAGCCCCTTGGCAACTCTTGGGAATGGATGTGAGGATCCTTGGAAAAGGGCCATCCATGGGCTCTGGGCAGAGCTCTCCCAACTGTGGTCAGTAGGGGCTTGGGGCTGCATATCCCAACCCTTGGTTTGTGTTCTAGGTGCTTCAAGAATCATTTCCCAGAGACTTGCAGCTGCTTGGGTCTCATCCAGAGGCCAGTGAAGTCAAAAAGGAAAAAAATATCCTCTGGTTTTATGACGCTGAGTTCCAGAAGTGCCTGAGAGCCAGGCAACCCCGCTTCCTCCCCTCCCTGATTGTGATTCTCCGTGCATGCGTTGCACATAAGACACTCCCCTAGGTTCTGGCAGTTGAGTTTCAAGAGGCATGGAGATCTGCTACTTTTGGGCAGGGAAGTCAGCATCATTAATTTGGGAGCCAGATGTCTATGGGCTTTAGGCGGTGCTCTCCACCTAAAGTACAGGCACTGGGAGCTCAGGACTGGGAATCTAGGCCCCTGATTTGGGATCTGGTTGCTTAGAGATTCTTCTCCCAAAGGGTTTGACCTGCTTAGGTCTCACTCTGAGGCTGGGGAAGTCAATGGGCAAGAAATGCCATCTTCTTTTATGTCACTGAATGGCAGAGGTGCTGGAGAACTGGCCAATGTATCCTCAGGGCCCATTGGGAATAAGATGCTCCCTTGCGTTCTTGCAGTCCAGTTTCAACAGGCACGGAGACCTGCTACTGCTCTCAGCAGCCACCAACTACGTGGGCCACAGGATCAATCTGGGGTGTGCTTTGTCCCTGGGAATGGGAAGGAAAGCATGTCCATCTTCACTACAACTTCCCTCTTATGCTATTGTCCTTTTTCCCTCACTGTTTCTTGCAGCCTGCATGCCTTCTAGGAGTCAAAATGAGTATGACAAGCTTTCCTTACTTCAGCTGCCAAGCACCACCACATTGCATGGTGCATGTCAAGTCAAAAGAGCTAAACCCAGAAAGCTCCTCAGCAACTCTTGGGCAATGAAATTCGCTTAATTAATTTAGGAGACAGCTGTCCATGGGCTTTAGGCAGTGCTCTCCAAAGTACAGTCACTGGGGGCTCATGGCTGGGAATCCAGGCCCCTGATTTGGGATCTGGCTGCTTAGAGAAGCTTTTCTCAAACACTTTGACCTGGTTGGGTCACACCCAGAGCTCAGGGAAGCCAATGGGCAAGAAAAAACAACCTTCCTTTATGTCACTAAATGGCACAGGTGCTGGAGAACTGGCCAATGCATCCTCCCAACCTCACATCCATTTCTGCACGCCTCTTGGAAACAAGATGCTCCCCTGCATTATTGCAGTTTAATTTCACCAAGAAGGGAGAGCTGCTACTGCTCTCACCACCCACAGACATGCAGAGGGACAGGATCAATCCTGGCTGTGCTTCATCCCTGGGAAAAGGCAGACAAACACCTCAATAATGGATACAACCTCACTCTTATGCTAATGTGCATTCTCCACCCCCCACACAACTCCCTGCCAACACTGCCCAAGCTTTTGCTTCTCTCTGTGCCGTCATGCCAGGTGGTGGCCTGGGTCGTCCCAGCTCAGGGCTGGAGGGATTGTAGCCACCCTCAGCTCCTGTTTCTGGGACTGCACAAGGCCAAGCTTGCAGGTGTCATGTGCATCCTCCCGGAAAACAGGGCAGAGGCAGCTGTGACAATAGAGGTAACTTCACTCTCTCTTCCAGGCTGCAGTGGTGAAAGGACTTGCAGAGAATGCGGTGAGTGCATTTATTCCGTCTTCTTTGCCCTCATGCTCTCCGTACATCTCAGAGTGGACACAATTGTCAGGGCATCCCTTGGGTGATGAGTCTGAGCTCTTTGGGAGGAGAAGCAGCCCAGCAGCTGATCTCCAGAGAGGATGACTGGGAAGGGGAAGGGGTTCCCCGGTAGCCTGTGAGTGCCAAGTGCTTGCAAGCTTTTTGCTCCCAGCTATCTGGAGCGTCTTCCCTCTCCCTCGGAGGGATCCCAAGCTCCATGAAGTCCAAGGGAACAGCGGCTCTCTTGGGTCTCGGGACAGAGGTCCCGCAAGGAGTCCAAGCTGCTCTCACCTCTTCTTGCCCGCTGGCAGCTGAGAGCATGGCACAAGAGCCGTAGAGGCGAAAGGCAGGGAAGGCGGAGAGGGGAAGCAGCAGCAGCACCAGGGACCCTTATTCTCTCCCTACTTCAGTTCGTAGTGGAGAAACCCTGAGATGCCATAGGGAGAGCTGACCCATGTGAACCGCCCTGTGCATATGAAGGGTCCCAGGTGTGTGTTGCTGGGGCTGAGCCCGGCACAGCTCATCTATTAACGGGCACCCTTGTGGCTGCCGGGTGCTGGGCCCCTTGGAAATCCCACCCTCATCATCACTGCTCCAGCCCCGCACAGCTCCCCAGCAAACATGCACAAGCTTTTGTCTCCATCGGTGGACTCATGGCAGTCCTTTGAAACTGCTGGGAAGTGGTAGTTGCCTGGGTCCTCCCAGCTCAGGGCTAGAGGCGTCAAACCCACCCTCAGGTCCTGCACCAGGGGCTGCCCTGGACCAAGCCTGGAGCTTTGCTCTGCTTCCTCCTGGAAAACGGGAGAGGCAGCTGTAAGAAGACGTGGTATCTTCTCTCTCTCTTCTAGCGTTTGCTGACTGGCCTTCCTACAGAGGTTGCGGTGAGTGCAAGTCTCCTTTCCGTTCATCGTGCCAGTACATGTCAAGGCAGACACAAGGCTCAGTGCATAAGTGGGGTGATCAGTGTGGGCACGGTGGGATGGGCAAAGGGCCGGCAGCTGGGAGTCAAAGCTGCCATCTCCTCTTGCTACCCACTGAGAGCTGCGGCCATGGCACAAAAGCCTTAGTGGGCTAACTCCAGGGAAGGTGGAGAGGGCAAGCAGCAGCAGCAGCAGGAACCCTTCTTCTCTCCCTACTTTAGTTCGTAGTGGAGATACCCTGAGATGCCATAGGGAGAGTTGATCCATGTGAACTGCACTGTGCATATGAAGGGTCCCTGGTGTGTGTTGCTGGGGCTGAGCCCAGCACAGCTCATCTATTAACGGGCACCCTTGTGGCTGCCGGGTGCTGGGCCCCTTGGAAATCCCACCCTCATCATCGCTGCTCCAGCCCCGCACAGCTCCCCAGCGAACATGCACAAGCTTTTGTCTCCATCGGTGGACTCATGGCAGCCCTTTGAAATCACTGGGAAGTGGTACTTGCCTCGGTCCTCCCAGCTCAGGGCTAGAGGCGCCGAACCCACCCTCAGGTCCTGCAACAGGGGCTGCCCTGGACCAAGCCTGGAGCTTTGCTCTGCTTCCTCCTGGAAAACGGGAGAGGCAGCTGTAAGAAGACGTGGTATCTTCTCTCTCTCTTCTAGCGTTTGCTGACTGGCCTTCCTACAGAGGTTGCGGTGAGTGCAAGTCTCCTTTCCGTTCATCGTGCCAGTACATGTCAAGGCAGACACAAGGCTCAGTGCATAAGTGGGGTGATCTGTGTGGGCATGGTGGGATGGGCAAAGGGCCAGCAGCTGGGAGTCAAAGCTGCCCTCTCCTCTTGTTACCCACTGAGAGCTGCGGCCATGGCACAAAAGCCTTAGTGGGCTAACTCCGGGGAAGGTGGAGAGGGGAAGCAGCACCAGCAGCAGGGACCCTTATACTCTCCCTACTTTAGTTCGTAGTGGAGATACCCTGAGATGCCATAGGGAGAGCTGACCCATGTGAACCGCCCTGTGCATATGAAGGGTCCCAGGTGTGTGTTCCTGGGGCTGAGCCCAGCACAGCTCATCTATTAATGGGCAGCCTTGTGGCTGCCGGGTGCTGGGCCCCTTGGAAATCCCACCCTCATCATCGCTGCTCCAGCCCCGCACAGCTCCCCAGGAAACATGCACAAGCTTTTGTCTCTATCGGTGGCCTCATAGCAGTCCTTTGAAATCACTGGGAAGTGATGGTTGCCTCGGTCCTCCCAGCTCAGGGCTAGAGGCGTTGAACCCACCCTCAGGTCCTGCACCAGGGGCTGCCCTGGACCAAGCCTGGAGCTTTGCTCTGCTTCCTCCTGGAAAACGGGAGAGGCAGCTGTAAGAAGACGTGGTATCTTCTCTCTCTCTTCTAGCGTTTGCTGGCTGCCCTTCCTACAGAGGTTGTGGTGAGTGCAAGTCTCCTTTCCGTTCATCATGCCAGTACATGTCAAGGCAGATACAAGGCTCAGTGCATAAATGGGGTGATCAATGTGGGCATGGTGGCAGGGGGAAAGGGCCGGCAGCTGGGAGTCAAAGCTGCCCTCTCCTCTTGCTACCCACTGAGAGCTGTGCCCATGGCACAAAAGCCTTAGTGGGCCAAATCCAGGGAAGCTGGAAAGGAAAAGCCTAAGGGCCAGCAGGGACTTTCAACCTCGTCCAACATTAGTTGGTAGTGGAGGAACCCAGAGATCCAATTGGGAGATCTGACCCATGTGAACTGCCCTCTGCGCATGAAAGCTCCCAGGTGGGTGTTCCTGGGGCGGAGCCGGGCAGACCTCATCTATTCATGGGCACCGGGTACTGGGACCATTGGAAATCCCACCCTCATCATCGCTGCTCCAGCCCCGCACAACTCCCCACCAACACTGCCCAAGCTTTAGCCTCCCTCTGTGTCTTCATACCAGCCCTTCAGACCTGATGGGAAATGCTGGTGCCCTGGGTCCTCCCAGCTCAGGGCCAGAGGCGTCGAACCCACCCTCAGGTCCTGCACCAGGGGCTGCCCTGGACCAAGCCTGGAGCTTTGCTCTGCTTCCTCCTGGAAGACGGGAGAGGCAGCTGCAAGGAGACGTGGTATCTTCTCTCCTTCTTCTAGGGTATGCTGACTGCCCTTCCTACACAGGCACTGGTGAGTGCAAGTCTCCTTTCTCTTCTTCATGCCAGTACACGTCAAGGCAGACACAAGGCTCAGTGCATAAGTGGGGTGATCTGTGTGGGCACGGTGGGAGGGGGAAAGGGCCGGCAGCTGGGAGTCAAAGCTGCCCTCTCCTCTTGCTACCCGCTGAGAGCTGCGGCCATGGCACAAAAGCCTTAGTGGGCTAACTCCAGGGAAGGTGGAAAGGAAAAGCCGCAAGAGCAGCAGGGTCTGACAACCTCGCCCAACATTAGCAGCTAGTGGACGAACCCAGAGATCCCATTGGGAGATCTGACCCATGTGAACTGCCCTCTGCCCATGAAGGCTCCTAGGTGGGTGTTGCTGGGACGGAGCCGGGCAGAGCTCATCTATTAACGGGCACTGTGCCGGGCCAGTAGGGGGCACTCCTGCGTTGAGCCGCCCACCTCCTTGCGCACGACCACCTTCCAGGCTCCGAATGCCTCCCTAGGGGCGCCTTATGTCCGGCCGACCCCCTTCCCGGAGCACTCTCGCTAGCCTCCGGGTAACGTAGCTGCCACCACTCCAAGAATGGACTCACTCTCGGCCCTGTGTCCTTGGGGAAAC
Organism: Crocodylus siamensis; assembly: GCF_052110815.1. NCBI lineage: Eukaryota > Metazoa > Chordata > Crocodylia > Crocodylidae > Crocodylus > Crocodylus siamensis. The sequence continues at coordinate 23,845,812 of NC_143400.1, forward strand.
ACAGACCTAATGTCCTAGGGGTACTCGACCCAGTACAGGCACTTGGGACACTTCCCCAAGTCCGGGGGCAAAACGTATAGTTTTCCTTAGTCCGTAGACATAAGGGGTCTTTTAGGCAGAATTTAGACCCACCCCTCAATAAGTCTGCCACACCAGTCACAAAAGAAGACTTTATTGGTTACAGGGGTAGGGTGAAAATAGGGTACAAGATTGAGCAAATCCTAGAAATCCTAAATAGCAAACAGTCTGGCTGAGGTAGCCTTTTGATCACGCATCTGAGTTACTGCCAGCGAGATATCTAATCAGATCTCAAGTAGCTTTCTCACAAGCATCTTCCAAAGGCCGGTGAAGTTTCCCTCTGGAGGCAGGCAGTTCCTTGCTCGTGAGTTTTGGGGGAGAGAGAGCCAGTTTCAGATGGTCATGCTCCTCTGAGACCCCCGCATGGCTGCTGCCCCCTCCTCCTGGGCAGTCCTAACTTCGATAGCCCCTCTGACCTCATTCACCTGCTCCAGTGGAGGCCAGCTCCGGCTGGTTGTCTGCCAACCAATCTGAAATACATCACCAGTTACCGGGCAGACTCCAGCCCGCCAGGTAGATGCCCCTCACCCAGGTAGCTGATACCAGTCACGTAGGCAGAGGGAGCAGGTTTCCCCCATCCCTCAGGAGTGTAACCAGCTCAGGTTACCTAAAGAGACAGGGTGAGGTGTGAATCCTTTGTGCTGGCCCATCTTAATCACATTGTCCCAGGGCAGAGATTTTGGGGAGATACCAAGGTGGCTTTCTGCCACAGGCACCATCAGGGCTGCCGGGTACTGGGACCATTGGAAATCCCACCCTCATCAGCAGTGCTCCAGCCCCGCACAACTCCCCACCAACACTGCCCAAGCTTTTGCCTCTCTCTGTGGCTTCATGCCAGCCCTTTGGACCAGATGGGAAATGGTGGTGCCCTGGGTCGTCCCAGCTCAGGGCTGGAGGGATTGTAGCCACCCTCAGCTCCTGTTTCTGGGACTGCACAAGGCCAAGCTTGCAGGTGTCATGTGCATCCTCCTGGAAAACAGGGCAGAGGCAGCTGTGACAATAGAGGTAACTTCACTCTCTCTTCCAGGCTGCAGTGGTGAAAGCACTTGCAGAGAATGCGGTGAGTGCATTTATTCCGTCTTCTTTGCCCTCATGCTCTCCGTACATCTCAGAGTGGACACAATTGTCAGGGCATCCCTTGGGTGATGAGTCTGGGCTCTTTGGGAGGAGAAGCAGCCCAGCAGCTGATCTCCAGAGAGGATGACTGGGAAGGGGAAGGGGTTCCCCGGTAGCCTGTGAGTGCCAAGTGCTTGCAAGCTTTTTGCTCCCAGCTATCTGGAGCGTCTTCCCTCTCCCTCGGAGGGATCCCAAGCTCCATGAAGTCCAAGGGAACAGCGGCTCTCTTGGGTCTCGGGACAGAGGTCCCGCAAGGAGTCCAAGCTGCTCTCACCTCTTCTTGCCCGCTGGCAGCTGAGAGCATGGCACAAGAGCCGTAGAGGCGAAAGGCAGGGAAGGCGGAGAGGGGAAGCAGCAGCAGCACCAGGGACCCTTATTCTCTCCCTACTTCAGTTTGTAGTGGAGAAACCCTGAGATGCCATAGGGAGAGCTGACCCATGTGAACCGCCCTGTGCATATGAAGGGTCCCAGGTGTGTGTTGCTGGGGCTGAGCCCGGCACAGCTCATCTATTAACGGGCACCCTTGTGGCTGCCGGGTGCTGGGCCCCTTGGAAATCCCACCCTCATCATCGCTGCTCCAGCCCCGCACAGCTCCCCAGCGAACATGCACAAGCTTTTGTCTCCATCGGTGGCCTCATCGCAGCGCTTTGAAACCGCTGGGAAGAGGTGGTTGCCTGGGTCCTCCCAGCTCAGGGCCAGAGGTGTCGAACCCACCCTCAGGTCCTGCACCAGGGGCTGCCCTGGACCAAGCCTGGAGCTTTGCTCTGCTTCCTCCTGGAAAACGGGAGAGGCAGCTGCAAGGAGACGTGGTATCTTCTCTCCTTCTTCTAGGGTATGCTGACTGCCCTTTCTACAGAGGCACTGGTGAGTGCAAGTCTCCTTTCTCTTCTTCATGCCAGTACACGTCAAGGCAGACACAAGGCTCAGTGCATAAGTGGGGTGATCTGTGTGGGCACGGTGGGAGGGGGAAAGGGCCGGCAGCTGGGAGTCAAAGCTGCCCTCTCCTCTTGCTACCCGCTGAGAGCTGCGGCCATGGCACAAAAGCCTTAGTGGGCTAACTCCAGGGAACGTGGAAAGGAAAAGCCGCAAGAGCAGCAGGGTCTGACAACCTCGCCCAACATTAGCAGCTAGTGGACGAACCCAGACATCCCATCGGGAGATCTGACCCATGTGAACTGCCCTCTGCCCATGAAGGCTCCCAGGTGGGTGTTGCTGGGACGGAGCCGGGCAGAGCTCATCTATTAACGGGCACTGTGCCGGGCCAGTAGGGGGCACTCCTGCGTTGAGCCGCCCACCTCCTTGCGCACGACCACCTTCCAGGCTCCGAATGCCTCCCTAGGGGCGCCTTATGTCCGGCCGACCCCCTTCCCGGAGCACTCTCGCTAGCCTCCGGGTAACGTAGCTGCCACCACTCCAAGAATGGACTCACTCTCGGCCCTGTGTCCTTGGGGAAACACAGACCTAATGTCCTAGGGGTACTCGACCCAGTACAGGCACTTGGGACACTTCCCCAAGTCCGGGGGCAAAACGTATAGTTTTCCTTAGTCCGTAGACATAAGGGGTCTTTTAGGCAGAATTTAGACCCACCCCTCAATAAGTCTGCCACACCAGTCACAAAAGAAGACTTTATTGGTTACAGGGGTAGGGTGAAAATAGGGTACAAGATTGAGCAAATCCTAGAAATCCTAAATAGCAAACAGTCTGGCTGAGGTAGCCTTTTGATCACGCATCTGAGTTACTGCCAGCGAGATATCTAATCAGATCTCAAGTAGCTTACTCACAAGCATCTTCCAAAGGCCGGTGAAGTTTCCCTCTGGAGGCAGGCAGTTCCTTGCTCGTGAGTTTTGGGGGAGAGAGAGCCAGTTTCAGATGGTCATGCTCCTCTGAGACCCCCGCATGGCTGCTGCCCCCTCCTCCTGGGCAGTCCTAACTTCGATAGCCCCTCTGACCTCATTCACCTGCTCCAGTGGAGGCCAGCTCCGGCTGGTTGTCTGCCAACCAATCTGAAATACATCACCAGTTACCGGGCAGACTCCAGCCCGCCAGGTAGATGCCCCTCACCCAGGTAGCTGATACCAGTCACGTAGGCAGAGGGAGCAGGTTTCCCCTGTCCCTCAGGAGTGTAACCAGCTCAGGTTACCTAAAGAGACAGGGTGAGGTGTGAATCCTTTGTGCTGGCCCATCTTAATCACATTGTCCCAGGGCAGAGATTTTGGGGAGATACCAAGGTGGCTTTCTGCCACAGGCACCATCAGGGCTGCCGGGTACTGGGACCATTGGAAATCCCACCCTCATCAGCAGTGCTCCAGCCCCGCACAACTCCCCACCAACACTGCCCAAGCTTTTGCCTCTCTCTGTGGCTTCATGCCAGCCCTTTGGACCAGATGGGAAATGGTGGTGCCCTGGGTCGTCCCAGCTCAGGGCTGGAGGGATTGTAGCCACCCTCAGCTCCTGTTTCTGGGACTGCACAAGGCCAAGCTTGCAGGTGTCATGTGCATCCTCCCGGAAAACAGGGCAGAGGCAGCTGTGACAATAGAGGTAACTTCACTCTCTCTTCCAGGCTGCAGTGGTGAAAGCACTTGCAGAGAATGCGGTGAGTGCATTTATTCCGTCTTCTTTGCCCTCATGCTCTCCGTACATCTCAGAGTGGACACAATTGTCAGGGCATCCCTTGGGTGATGAGTCTGGGCTCTTTGGGAGGAGAAGCAGCCCAGCAGCTGATCTCCAGAGAGGATGACTGGGAAGGGGAAGGGGTTCCCCGGTAGCCTGTGAGTGCCAAGTGCTTGCAAGCTTTTTGCTCCCAGCTATCTGGAGCGTCTTCCCTCTCCCTCGGAGGGATCCCAAGCTCCATGAAGTCCAAGGGAACAGCGGCTCTCTTGGGTCTCGGGACAGAGGTCCCGCAAGGAGTCCAAGCTGCTCTCACCTCTTCTTGCCCGCTGGCAGCTGAGAGCATGGCACAAGAGCCGTAGAGGCGAAAGGCAGGGAAGGCGGAGAGGGGAAGCAGCAGCAGCACCAGGGACCCTTATTCTCTCCCTACTTCAGTTCGTAGTGGAGAAACCCTGAGATGCCATAGGGAGAGCTGACCCATGTGAACCGCCCTGTGCATATGAAGGGTCCCAGGTGTGTGTTGCTGGGGCTGAGCCCGGCACAGCTCATCTATTAACAGGCACCCTTGTGGCTGCCGGGTGCTGGGCCCCTTGGAAATCCCACCCTCATCATCGCTGCTCCAGCCCCGCACAGCTCCCCAGCGAACATGCACAAGCTTTTGTCTCCATCGGTGGCCTCATCGCAGCGCTTTGAAACCGCTGGGAAGAGGTGGTTGCCTGGGTCCTCCCAGCTCAGGGCCAGAGGTGTCGAACCCACCCTCAGGTCCTGCACCAGGGGCTGCCCTGGACCAAGCCTGGAGCTTTGCTCTGCTTCCTCCTGGAAAACGGGAGAGGCAGCTGCAAGGAGACGTGGTATCTTCTCTCCTTCTTCTAGGGTATGCTGACTGCCCTTTCTACAGAGGCACTGGTGAGTGCAAGTCTCCTTTCTCTTCTTCATGCCAGTACACGTCAAGGCAGACACAAGGCTCAGTGCATAAGTGGGGTGATCTGTGTGGGCACGGTGGGAGGGGGAAAGGGCCGGCAGCTGGGAGTCAAAGCTGCCCTCTCCTCTTGCTACCCGCTGAGAGCTGCGGCCATGGCACAAAAGCCTTAGTGGGCTAACTCCAGGGAACGTGGAAAGGAAAAGCCGCAAGAGCAGCAGGGTCTGACAACCTCGCCCAACATTAGCAGCTAGTGGACGAACCCAGAGATCCCATTGGGAGATCTGACCCATGTGAACTGCCCTCTGCCCATGAAGGCTCCCAGGTGGGTGTTGCTGGGACGGAGCCGGGCAGAGCTCATCTATTAACGGGCACTGTGCCGGGCCAGTAGGGGGCACTCCTGCGTTGAGCCGCCCACCTCCTTGCGCACGACCACCTTCCAGGCTCCGAATGCCTCCCTAGGGGCGCCTTATGTCCGGCCGACCCCCTTCCCGGAGCACTCTCGCTAGCCTCCGGGTAACGTAGCTGCCACCACTCCAAGAATGGACTCACTCTCGGCCCTGTGTCCTTGGGGAAACACAGACCTAATGTCCTAGGGGTACTCGACCCAGTACAGGCACTTGGGACACTTCCCCAAGTCCGGGGGCAAAACGTATAGTTTTCCTTAGTCCGTAGACATAAGGGGTCTTTTAGGCAGAATTTAGACCCACCCCTCAATAAGTCTGCCACACCAGTCACAAAAGAAGACTTTATTGGTTACAGGGGTAGGGTGAAAATAGGGTACAAGATTGAGCAAATCCTAGAAATCCTAAATAGCAAACAGTCTGGCTGAGGTAGCCTTTTGATCACGCATCTGAGTTACTGCCAGCGAGATATCTAATCAGATCTCAAGTAGCTTACTCACAAGCATCTTCCAAAGGCCGGTGAAGTTTCCCTCTGGAGGCAGGCAGTTCCTTGCTCGTGAGTTTTGGGGGAGAGAGAGCCAGTTTCAGATGGTCATGCTCCTCTGAGACCCCCGCATGGCTGCTGCCCCCTCCTCCTGGGCAGTCCTAACTTCGATAGCCCCTCTGACCTCATTCACCTGCTCCAGTGGAGGCCAGCTCCGGCTGGTTGTCTGCCAACCAATCTGAAATACATCACCAGTTACCGGGCAGACTCCAGCCCGCCAGGTAGATGCCCCTCACCCAGGTAGCTGATACCAGTCACGTAGGCAGAGGGAGCAGGTTTCCCCCGTCCCTCAGGAGTGTAACCAGCTCAGGTTACCTAAAGAGACAGGGTGAGGTGTGAATCCTTTGTGCTGGCCCATCTTAATCACATTGTCCCAGGGCAGAGATTTTGGGGAGATACCAAGGTGGCTTTCTGCCACAGGCACCATCAGGGCTGCCGGGTACTGGGACCATTGGAAATCCCACCCTCATCAGCAGTGCTCCAGCCCCGCACAACTCCCCACCAACACTGCCCAAGCTTTTGCCTCTCTCTGTGGCTTCATGCCAGCCCTTTGGACCAGATGGGAAATGGTGGTGCCCTGGGTCGTCCCAGCTCAGGGCTGGAGGGATTGTAGCCACCCTCAGCTCCTGTTTCTGGGACTGCACAAGGCCAAGCTTGCAGGTGTCATGTGCATCCTCCTGGAAAACAGGGCAGAGGCAGCTGTGACAATAGAGGTAACTTCACTCTCTCTTCCAGGCTGCAGTGGTGAAAGCACTTGCAGAGAATGCGGTGAGTGCATTTATTCCGTCTTCTTTGCCCTCATGCTCTCCGTACATCTCAGAGTGGACACAATTGTCAGGGCATCCCTTGGGTGATGAGTCTGGGCTCTTTGGGAGGAGAAGCAGCCCAGCAGCTGATCTCCAGAGAGGATGACTGGGAAGGGGAAGGGGTTCCCCGGTAGCCTGTGAGTGCCAAGTGCTTGCAAGCTTTTTGCTCCCAGCTATCTGGAGCGTCTTCCCTCTCCCTCGGAGGGATCCCAAGCTCCATGAAGTCCAAGGGAACAGCGGCTCTCTTGGGTCTCGGGACAGAGGTCCCGCAAGGAGTCCAAGCTGCTCTCACCTCTTCTTGCCCGCTGGCAGCTGAGAGCATGGCACAAGAGCCGTAGAGGCGAAAGGCAGGGAAGGCGGAGAGGGGAAGCAGCAGCAGCACCAGGGACCCTTATTCTCTCCCTACTTCAGTTCGTAGTGGAGAAACCCTGAGATGCCATAGGGAGAGCTGACCCATGTGAACCGCCCTGTGCATATGAAGGGTCCCAGGTGTGTGTTGCTGGGGCTGAGCCCGGCACAGCTCATCTATTAACGGGCACCCTTGTGGCTGCCGGGTGCTGGGCCCCTTGGAAATCCCACCCTCATCATCGCTGCTCCAGCCCCGCACAGCTCCCCAGCGAACATGCACAAGCTTTTGTCTCCATCGGTGGCCTCATCGCAGCGCTTTGAAACCGCTGGGAAGAGGTGGTTGCCTGGGTCCTCCCAGCTCAGGGCCAGAGGCGTCGAACCCACCCTCAGGTCCTGCACCAGGGGCTGCCCTGGACCAAGCCTGGAGCTTTGCTCTGCTTCCTCCTGGAAAACGGGAGAGGCAGCTGCAAGGAGACGTGGTATCTTCTCTCCTTCTTCTAGGGTATGCTGACTGCCCTTCCTACACAGGCACTGGTGAGTGCAAGTCTCCTTTCTCTTCTTCATGCCAGTACACGTCAAGGCAGACACAAGGCTCAGTGCATAAGTGGGGTGATCTGTGTGGGCACGGTGGGAGGGGGAAAGGGCCGGCAGCTGGGAGTCAAAGCTGCCCTCTCCTCTTGCTACCCGCTGAGAGCTGCGGCCATGGCACAAAAGCCTTAGTGGGCTAACTCCAGGGAAGGTGGAAAGGAAAAGCCGCAGGAGCAGCAGGGTCTGACAACCTCGCCCAACATTAGCTGCTAGTGGACGAACCCAGAGATCCCATCGGGAGATCTGACCCATGTGAACTGCCCTCTGCCCATGAAGGCTCCTAGGTGGGTGTTGCTGGGACGGAGCCGGGCAGAGCTCATCTATTAACGGGCACTGTGCCGGGCCAGTAGGGGGCGCTCCTGCGTTGAGCCGCCCACCTCCTTGCGCACGACCACCTTCCAGGCTCCGAATGCCTCCCTAGGGGCGCCTTATGTCCGGCCGACCCCCTTACCGGAGCACTCTCGCTAGCCTCCGGGTAACGTAGCTGCCACCACTCCAAGAATGGACTCACTCTCGGCCCTGTGTCCTTGGGGAAACACAGACCTAATGTCCTAGGGGTACTCGACCCAGTACAGGCACTTGGGACACTTCCCCAAGTCCGGGGGCAAAACGTATAGTTTTCCTTAGTCCGTAGACATAAGGGGTCTTTTAGGCAGAATTTAGACCCACCCCTCAATAAGTCTGCCACACCAGTCACAAAAGAAGACTTTATTGGTTACAGGGGTAGGGTGAAAATAGGGTACAAGATTGAGCAAATCCTAGAAATCCTAAATAGCAAACAGTCTGGCTGAGGTAGCCTTTTGATCACGCATCTGAGTTACTGCCAGCGAGATATCTAATCAGATCTCAAGTAGCTTACTCACAAGCATCTTCCAAAGGCCGGTGAAGTTTCCCTCTGGAGGCAGGCAGTTCTTTGCTCGTGAATTTTGGGGGAGAGAGAGCCAGTTTCAGATGGTCATGCTCCTCTGAGACCCCCGCATGGCTGCTGCCCCCTCCTCCTGGGCAGTCCTAACTTCGATAGCCCCTCTGACCTCATTCACCTGCTCCAGTGGAGGCCAGCTCCAGTTGGTTGTCAGCCAACCAATTTGAAATACATCACCAGTTACCGGGCAGACTCCAGCCCGCCAGGTAGATGCCCCTCACCCAGGTAGCTGATACCAGTCACGTAGGCAGAGGGAGCAGGTTGCCCCCCAGGTGGGTGTTGCTGGGGCGGCGCTGGGCAGAGCTCATCTATTAATGGGCACCATCAGGGCTGCCGGGTACTGGGACCATTGGAAATCCCACCCTCATCAGCAGTGCTCCAGCCCTGCACAACTCCCCACCAACACTGCCCAAGCTTTTGCCTCTCTCTGTGGCTTCATGCCAGCCCTTTGAACCAGATGGGAAATGGTGGTGCCCTGGGTCGTCCCAGCTCCGGGCTGGAGGGATTGTAGCCACCCTCAGCTCCTGTTTCTGGGACTACACAAGGCCAAGCTTGCAGGTGTCATGTGCATCCTCCCGGAAAACAGGGCAGAGGCAGCTGTGACATTACATGGAAACTTCTCTCTCTCTTCTAGACTGCAGCAGCTAATGGTGGTCTATAAGTTGTGTTGAGTTCAATTCTTCTGTGTTCTTTGCTTTTGGTCTCTCAGTACATCTCAAGGCAGCTGTGACGCTCAGTGCATAACTGGAGTGATCATTCTGGGCTCCTTGTGAGGAGGAGCGGGCTGGCAGCTGAGGGAGGGTCCTTGGTTAGGTTGTGAGCACCAAGAGCTTGGGAGCAATCTTCTGCCAGGTGCCTTGAGCTTGTTGCCTCTCCCTCGGATGGATCTGAAGGCGGACGAGCTCCGAGGGAAGAGGCTCCCTTGGCTTCAGCGGCAGAGGCGCAGCTGTGTTTCTTAGCCACTCACAGCCTTGGGCGTGGGGGGAGAGCCCTACTGGGCTGAAGGCTGGACAGCTGGGGCAGGAGGGATCTATATCCTCACCCTACTTCAGGCTCCTAGTGGGCGATCCCAGAGATCCCATTGGGAGATCTCATCCATGTGAACTGCCCTCTGCATCTGAAGGCTTCCAGGTGTAGGTAGCTAGGGCTGAGCCCTATGCAGCTCACCCATTAAAGGGCACCATCAGGGCTGCCAGGCGCTGGGCCCCTTCAAAGCCCCACCCCCATTATCAGGGATCCTGCCCTACACAAGTCCCCTGCAAAGTTGCACAGGCTTCTTTCTCTGTCTGTGGCCTCATGCCAGCCCTTTGAAATAGTCTGACAAACCGTGGTCACCTGGGTTCTCCCAACTCAGGGCCAGAGGGCCCAAACCCATGCGCCTGCACCAGGGGCTGCCCTGGGCCAAGCTTGGAGCTCCATCGTTTCATAGGTGTGAGGGTCGGAAGGGACCTATTAGATCATCGAGTCGACTCATTGCTGCCCTGGGCATCTCAAACTGGATGCAACTCTGAGTGATCAGTGATCTGGGGTGATCAGTCCAGGCTCCTTCAGAGGAGGAGAGGACCAGCAGCTGAGCTCTACAGAGGATGACCAGGAACAGGAAGGGGTTCCTCGGTTAGGGTGTGAGTGCCTGCTCCCTGCTCCCACCTACCCGGAGCTGCTTCCCTCCGCCTCGGAGGGATCCCAAGCTCTGCCAAGTCCAAGGGAACAATGGCTCCCCTGGCTCCAGCCGCAAAGGTCCAGATGGGTTTCAAACCTGCCTTCACCTCTTCTTACCCAGTGACAGCTGTGGGCATCGGAGGATGAGAGCCCCCATGTGCTGAAGCCTGGAAAGCTGGGAAGGGGCAGCAGCAGCAGGGACTTATGTCCCTGCCCGACTTCAGCTCCCAGTGGACGATCCCAGAGATCCCACTGGGAGATCTCACCCATGTGAACTGCCCTCTGCGTTTGAAGGCTCCCACGGGTATGTGTTTGGGGCTGGGCCGGGCAGAGCTCATCTATTAATGGGCACCATCGGAGTTGCCAGGTGCTGGGCCCCTTGGCAATCCCACCATCATCATCACTGCTCCAGCCCCGCACAGCTCCACAGCAAAACTGCCCAAGCCTAGGGGATGGCTCCCGTCGGACGGCCAGTGCTCACTGCTCTTGCCGTCTCTCCCCCAGGGCTAGGACTGGACGCTCCCAGCAACTCCTGACACGGTGATGACCCGGGAACGGCCAAGGACCGCTTGCTACACCGCCTGATTCGCTACCTCCCCTCTGCCCACACCAATCACACGCTGAATGAGCACCGTCAATCATAGCGGTAGAGATACAAGCTGATTCCTGTGATCCGCATTGATTTGGGCTCCTGTGCTGTACCGGGGCTGCGGGAGGATCAAGAGACCTCTCCTGCTGCCCCCGGGACGGCGAGAGCTTCACACCAATAAAGCAAACGCTTCTGCATCCAAAGTTGAGTCTTTTATGCAAGTGATTTCACTCCAGTTGCAATGGTTTTGCTTTGCACCATGTGCCGCCTTCACTGTCCTCCACCCTGTCCTTTCCCTGCAGCCCTGGGGGGGAGGGCCAGGAGCCACAATCTTTCCGCCCCAGCCCCATTGTGGATCTGATGCCTGCCAACACAACTCCCAGGTATTTCAGGCTTCCTGTCTCCCCTGGATCTGATCCACAGTCCAGGCAAGTCAACCTGGAAGGGGAGAAGGAAGAACATTTGGCTCTTCATCCCAAGGTCCAGAGGCCCCCTGCCCCCGGCCCTGCCACTCACAGATGCTGACGGGGGGGCTGAGCCTGGCATTTGTTTTGTCAGAGACACTTCAGAAAGCAGGAACAACAAGAGATGCTCTCTCCTGGTATCACTAAATCCGAGGGGAGGGACAGCCGGGATCATACGCTCGCTGTCTTACTTACATCATGCAGGGTTGGTAGCTCTTGCTGAGGCCACAATGCCTACCAAGTTTCAAGGAGATAGGTTCAGGGATTTCTGGGAAACTGCACCTCAAGATGCTGACGAGTAAAACTCGTGACATAGGTGACATTGTGCGTGTGTTAAGGCACCTCAGGGTGAAAATTGCAGGCCTGATAGGCTCTGCTGTGGCCACAAAACTTGACAGCTGTCAAAAAGGTAGGTGCAGGGGGGCTCTGGGTTCTGGGGCCCTGCATGTGCGGCTGCAGGCAGGCAAAACTTGTGACGTGGGTTGGTGGCACCGTGTGTCTGTTCAGGTGCACCCCTCCTGGCACTGGGGCCTCTGCACAACGTGGCAGTGTACACCAGTGAGGCCTCCTCCTCCCCTTCAGCCTCATCCCAGTCCACCACTGTAAACCACGGCAGGTGAAAATAACTTAGCACCAGCAGCATCAAAGGTAGTCAAAATGAACATTCAGCCCTCCTTTCCTCTCAAGTAGTTGCCCCTAGTGCATGGCTGTTAGATGTGTTCTCACTGTGCGACTCTGTGTGTGTGTGTGTATGTGTGTGTGTATTTGTGATCAGGTGCACCCTTCCTGATGCTCAGGCCCCTGCACAACACAGCAGTGTGCCCCCGTTAAGCCTCCTACAGCCTCGGTCTGGTCCATCACTGTAAATGATGGCAGGTCAAAATAACTTAGCTGGCTCAGCACCAGCAGCAGCAGCAGCATCAAAGGTAGCCAAACTGAACTGTCATGGAGCCTTTCTTTTCGTAAAGGAATTGAAAGAAAGAAGCACAGCTGTTGTGTTGGATATATGTTACTCATGGCGTGTGATGGCTTGTCTTGTGTTTTTATGTTTATATGTTTCTGATGAAAAAAATGGAATAGTGAAAGAAATATATCTTAGGAAGCTTTCAGGTTGAAAAACCCTTTGTCAGGCGGAGGAAGCACCTGCAGCTGGTGTGTCTCCTGGTCCTGGATGGAACCACTTTCACAGCCGGGCCTATGAACTTCACTTCATCAGCATCCTAGGTACAGAAACTCATGGGCTCAATATATGCAGTGGAGTTCTGGCACACCACGCACGACCTGCCGGACATCTGATGCCCCAGGCACCTCTGCAATTTTACCTGCCCTGCTATATCCCCCCTTTGCCCCCAGCCCAGCCTGTCCCTCACCCCCTGATGCCTCCATTTCCATTTTCACTGACTGGCTTTCTTGCCTGCATTGCGGGCCGGGCCAGCCTCTGGCTTCTTTACTATTCCTCCCATCCAGGACCAGGAGACGCAACAACTGCAGGTGCTTCCTCAGCCTGACAAAGGGTTTTTCAACCTGAAAACTGGCATCCCAGGCACCTAGGCTGAGCTCACTGGGAGCTTCACAACTGCACTGCAACGAGCAAGCCTCAGACCTGTCAAACACGTGGCAGGTCTGGGCTTTCCCCCGCCAGGACTGTGTGCATGCGTGCATTAGCTGGAGGTTATGGTGCCTCCTACCTGCCTTTCACCAGGGGAATATTGGTCCTGGCATTGCCTGCCACACCACCAGCAGTCCCACCAGGCCTCCCTACCCTGGCAGGGTGAAGTTTTAGAGGTCATGCCCAGGACCTGGGACCTCCTCCTTCCCCGTAGCCCCAGCTCGTACCTCCAAATTCATCCTGGCAGGGGAGCAGGCTCATCAGGGACATGTTCTTCCCCTACTGGCTGGTGATGAAGTGAGTGCCCCCTCCAGCTGAGAGCGGGGCATTACCTGGTTTTTCAAACAAGGAAAAAAGGAAATTGGTGCAGACGCAGTGAGGAGGGTGGCACTGAGTCCATCTGCAGGTGGAGCTTGGGGAACCCCAGCACTGGGAGGTTCACCTTCAGGAACACGGGCTGCTCCACCAAAGCAGGATCCAAGCAGGTGCAGTGGGATATCACAACATCCCCAGCAATGCTGAACGCCCTCTCGCTTGGCACACTGGTGGTGAACAGGACAATGTTGAAGGGCAACCGTGGCCAGATCCTGCCACATCTGTAGGCCAGGGGGTCACGGTCCAGTGGTTCCGCATCCTTGGCAAGCTAGGTGGCCACCGAAGCCTCGGCGCTACCTGCCCGAGGCTGGGGTCTGGTGCATTTGGACCCCAGCATTGAAGCCATGCCCTTGGCCCACATTGGCAGTGGCTGGTGCGGGTGCCAGTGGTGATTCTGGGAGTGCTACAAGCCACCTGAACCCTGGCCACTCAACCAGGGATAAAGGCTGGCTCTCCAGAGCAAGCATCGCCCCAGTGGTCTGTGTGATCTCACTCGCCTAGGTGACCTTGTACCTGCAGATCCCCCAAGTCCTCCCCTGTGGCCAGCACAATGTCAAGTAAGGCATTTCCCCTGGTGGGACTGCATTCCTCCTGTGCTAGGTGCAGGTCCGGTATGCAGGTTAGGAAGCTCCGTGAATGGGCAGACCCAGCTGACTGCTCCTCCCAGCAGATGTCCAGGTCATTTAGGTCACATGTGACAACCGGGTCCGTTGAGCACACGGCCTTTGAGAGCTGCCTGGAGAATACTACGTCTACCTCGTCCCCCTGGGGTGGGGGTCTGTAATAGACACCCACTACCAAGTCCCTTTCACCCCAACCCCCTTGTGATCTGACCCATAGGACTTCCATCTGCCCTTCTTCTGTCCCCAACTTTATTACAGAAGATGTATAAGGATCTTTAACGTATAGACCAATGCCCCCTCCTTTTTGCCCCAATCTATCCTGCCTGTATAGCCTGTAGCCCTGAATGCCCGCTGCCCAACCATGAGTAGGGTCCCACCAGCTTTCTGTTAGCCCAACCAGGTCCAAACCCTTGCCTGCAAGCAGCAGTGCAAGTTCCTCCTCCTTTTTCCCCATACTCCCAGCATTGGTATGGAGACACCCAAGCCCCGCAACAGGTGCCTTTAATACTCCCCTATCCTGATGCTAATGGGCCCCCTGGTGCTTACCTGGTCTATGCCAGCATGCCGTTCATGGCTTGTCATTCCTGAGCTGAACTTGCCATTGCAGTTGCTGTGGCACTAGCCATGACCACTGACCAGGAGGATAAATGAGAAGACCACTTGTCCCCCAAACATCTAAACCTGCCTCCCAGAGCCATATAGTCAATCAGGGCAACTATGATCTGGAATCAACTTCCAAGGAAAGGTACGATCACTCCTACCCTGGAGGTCTTCAAAAGGAGGCCGGATAATCACCTTTTGACCCCTGCACTTTTTCCTGCCCATGGCACGGGGTTGGACTTGATGATCTGCTCAGGCCCCTTCCCACACTACCCTACCAACTATGAATCTATGACCCAACCCCAACTGCTCTGGGCCGTATCATTCATTCCCACATGCATGAGGACCATGGGGTAGTAGTTGTTGGGCATGACTAGGTCTGGGAGCCTCACTGTGAAATCCTGAATCCAAGCTCCAGGCAGGCAGCATACCTCCTGTACTGTGGGATCCGGGTGGCACATGGCTCCCTCCCTTCCTCTTGGGAGGGAGTCACCCACCACGATGACCCAACGTCTTCTCCTCTGCCTGCCTGGTGGTAGCTGTGGATGCGGCCCCTGTTGCTGGACTCTCTCCCAGCGATGCCAGGGCCTCATACCTGTTCCCCAATAAAGTCTTCCTTTGTGACTGGTGTGGCAGACTTATTGAGGGGTGGGTCTAAATTATGCCTAAGAGACCCCTTAGGTCTGCAGACTAAGGGAGACTGTACTTTTTGCCCCTGGACTTGGGGAAGTGCCCCAAGTGCCTGTACTGGGTCGAGTACCCGTAGGACATTAGGCCTGTGTTTCCCCAAGGACACAGGGCCGAGAGTGAGTCCATTCTCGGGGTGGTGGCAGCTACGTTACCCCCAGCCTAGCGTATGTGCTCCAGGAAGGGGTCGGGCCGGACATAAGGCGCCCCTAGGCCATTCGGAGCCTGGCAGGGGGTCGGGCGCAGGAAGGTGGGTGGCTCAACGCAGGAGCGCCCCCTACTGGCCCACCACAAGGAGCAGTCAGCATGGATTCATCAAGGGCAAGTCATGCCTGACCAACCTGATTGCTTTCTATGGCGAGGTGACTGGCTCTGTGGATGCAGGGAGACTGGTGGATGTGCTGTATCTTCATTGTAGCAAGGTTTACGGTTCGGCCCCCCACAACGTTCTCTCAGGCAGACTGAGGAAGTATGGGCTGGATGAACAGACTGGAAGGTGGATAGACAACTGGCTGGAGCATCAGGCTTAGAGGGTAGTAGTCACTGGCTCCATGGCAGTTGGTCTTATGTGGAGAGCCCCTGGGGTCCGTATCCTTCAATGTCTTCATCAATGACCTGGAAGATCGCAGAATCATAGAATCCAAGACCGGTAGGGCCCTGTAAGATCATCCAGTCCCGTCCCTGTCAAACGAGCTCAATTTGGTGCTTGTCCAGCCTCCTCTTGAACACCTCCATGGATGGTGGCTGCACCACGTCTGCTGGGAGCGTGTTGCAGATTCTAGGTACCCTGGTGGGTAAGCAGCTTTTCTGAATGTCCAGCCTAAATCTCTCCTCAAGTTGCTTGTGCCTCCCTGCCACGTCCTCCCTGGGGGTGCCTTTATGAAGCTTTACTCCCCTAGATCTTGGTGTTCACCCCTGACATACTTGTAGGTGACATTCGAGTCATTTCTCAGTCTTGCTGAGACTGAACAAACCCAGTTCCCGGAGTTTCTCCTCATAGGGCCTATCCTCCAGGCCCCTGATCATACAGCCCTGACCTACCCTCAACAAAGCCATGCTGGCTGCTTCTTAATACTGCACCAGCTACAAGCTTGTGGTTGATGGGCTCCTTAACAACTTTTTCAAAGGTTTTCCCCCAGCCCAAGGTTAGACTGACCGGTCCCTAGTTTGCAGGGGTGTCCCTCTTCCCTTCCTTCAATGTGAGTACCACGCTAGCCATCTTCCAGTGGTTCAGGACCACTCATGAGTTCCACAACTCTTCCAACAGCTTTGCCAGAGGCACCGCTGTGAGCTCAGCCCCTTCTCTCAGGGCTCTCGCATGCGGGTCGTCTGGCCCAGCAGCCTTGAACACGTCCAGTTGTTCTAAGAGTACCGTCACCTGTTTGGGACTGATTTCCCGTGGGCTGTGTCTTCTGCATATTCCCTGGGTCCCTGAACAGGTGAACAGATCCCATTGGAACATGGATGTGAGGTAGGCATTTAGGAGCTCGGCCTATCCAGAGCACAGTCAGTGGATGGAGTCTCCCGGAGCAGACCGAGACCCTGGAGACGCACGATGAGGCTCAGGTCCCCAACCCCTGCTTCATAAGGCAGGGCAAGCATTGCACAGGTCAGTGCATGGAGGGTCCAGGAGTGGACTGAGACCCTGGAGCTTTACATGGCAGCTCATGTCTTCCACCCTGGCATGAGACCAGGTGCACGATATGCAGGTCAGTACACGGAGGACCAAGAAACACATATGGTGCATGGGGCAGAGGACAGGGCCTAGAGCGGCCCAACAGTTGAGAGAGCCCTGAAGCAGCTGAGGGCTCTTGGCAGAATGAGGAGATGGCTCACCCAGGAGATGGTCATCAGTCCCCGAAGGAGTTGTGACTTGCCCAGAAAGGGATTTCCACAGGGGAGGTGGGTTGTTTCCCCCTGGCAGCTGAGTACTTATGTTGCTTAAAGGGGCAGCTGGGGTATCTGGGAGTCCCCACTTCCCTCCTCTCAGCTGGGCCCCTCCGTTTTCCTGGGGCATTGATACACTTGTATTATGACTCATTACTTTTCCCACTCTACCCCCTTACTCTGTTCCCCAAGTGTTGTAAACTCTGTGCCCTATTAAAGTGCAAGACTGCCTAACATTTAGCGTGACTACCTTTTCTGACTACTTAAACCCTCACCCATGTATATAGAATATTTGCGTAGATTTGTACATATACTGCCTATAGTTCCTGTGTTCTCTGTATATAAGTTATATTTTAACTTTTTTTATCTCTTATTAAATTGTATACAGTTAAACTTCAATTATTGCACATACCGAAAAGTAAAACTGTAAATTCATATAGTCCCACAGGGGTAGTAAATGCAGACTTGGCTATGGCATCCGGATCCAGTGCCATTTGCCAGAATCCTTTGGACAGATCGAGAGTAGAGATGACCTTAGCTGGGCCCAGGCAATCAAGCAAAGTGTCCATCCTGGGCATAGGGTATGCATCAGGGGTGGTGATAGCGTTCAGCTTCCGGCAGTCCACACAGAACCGGATGGGCCCGTCCTGCTTCCGGACAAGTATCACCGGGCTGGCCCAGGGACTCCCTGAAGGCCGGATTACCCCTAACTCCTCCATCTCTGTGATCTCTCGTGTTACTTCTTGCTTTACCTTCTCGTTAATTGAGTACAGTCGGGAGTGTATAGGGCGATGGCTGCCCATGTCTATGGAGTGCACCGCCAGGTCCGTTTTACCTGGTGTGTTGGAGAACACTGTTTCAAAGTCTTTGAGTACTGCAAGCAGCTTGTCCTTGTCCTGGGAGGGCAGATGGTCCGGCAGGCGCAGTTCCTCTATTCCTGCCTCTCCATCCCAGTCACCGTACATGACCGGCTCCTCCGGGTCCTCAGGTGATCCTTCTACTGAGGAAATCCAGAACACCGCATCACCTCTAGCAAAGTAAGGTTTAAGCATGTTCACATGAAAAGTCTTAGGCTTTCTCCCACTCCTGGCCACTACATAGGTCACATCATCCAGCTTGTCCAGGACAACATGAGGACCTTCCCAAGCGGCTTGCAGCTTCTCTGTCTTTAGTGGCAGGAAAACCATAACCTTATCACCGCGGTCAAAGGTACGCAAGCGAGCCTTTTCATCGTACCAGGACCTCTGCTTCTCCTGGGCCCGTCCCAGGGACTCTCATGCCACTTTCATCATGTCAGTTAGTGTGTGATGAAAATTCAGCACATACTCCACCACGGAGGTCTTGGTGGGAGGGATTTTCCCTTCCCACTCCTCTCTCACCAGATCAAGAGGACCTCAAACTCGCCTCCCAAACATCAGTTTGAATGGCGAGAACACCAGGGACTCCTGGGGCACCTCCCGGGAGGCAAAGAGCAAATGCGGCAGTTTCTCATCCCAGTCATTGGGGTTCGAGTCCACATAGGCCTTTAGCATCCCTTTCAAGGTCCCACTGAACCTCTCTACTAGCCCATTTGTCTGAGGGTGGGAGGCTGTGGTCTTGAGGTGTTTCACCCCACAGCACTCCCACAGGCACTTCATCATCTCCGCCAGGAAGTTCCCACCCCGGTCGGTCAGGATCTCGGTGGGAAAACCCAGCTGACAGAAGATTTTGGTGAGGGCGTCAGCAACCACAGATGCCTCGGCAGAGGTCAGGGCAACTGCCTCCGGGGACCGAGTGGCAAAGTCCACTAGAGTCAGGATGTACTTTTTCCCTCTACGAGTCTTATGCCTCAGTGGGCCCACAATGTTTATCCCCACTCGCTGGAAGGGTTGATCAATGATCGGGAGGGGCTGTAGGGGAGCTTCTCTCTTGTCCCCACTTTTGCCCGTCTGCTGGCATGTCTTGCATGATCAGCCATCGTCCGTCACATTCTGGGCAATTCGGGGCCAATAAAAGTTCACCTGCAGCCGCCGGCGTGTCCGTTCCCTGCCCATGTGACCAGCACACGGTAAATCGTGAGCCATGGAAAGCAATCGTTCTCTGTATTTACAAGGCACTATAATCTGGTGACGGGGTTCCCAGGTCTGGGCGCAGCTTTTTGGTACACACAGCCAACAGAGAAGTCCCTTATCCCAGACCACCTGCTCCCTCTTCTCTGGGATGAAGTCGGTCCCTTACTCCTGAGCCATCTGCCGGAGGTCCTCCAGGCTGGGATCCACCAGAACCTCCTGCTTGAACTCCCCTTGCCCGGCTAAGCCATCAGCAGAGAGTTTGGGGGCTCCTGCGGGGACTGCACCTTCACCCTCAGGGACTTCCCTGGACTCCTCCCTGAGAGTCTCGCCTCCCTCTGACACTGACAGACTAGAGACCTCCCTGGGACTGTCACTTAACCCACCCTTTGGGTCGCTAGTTCCCTCAGGAACTGCTGTGCGATTGCCCTCCACTGGGGCCTCTCCCAGGGCAGCCAATGGTGTGGCTGTCTCTTGGGGAGTTTCTAACCCCCCACCAGCCTTTCTGCTCTGTTGATGAGTCACCGCATTAATGCGGTAGGGCTCTAGCTCTAGGACCGGGTCCACCTCCCGGTGCAGGAGTTCTAGGTCAATGATATCCCGTCGCACCAGGATGGGGACCAGAGCCCCTTCCAGCACACCCATTTCTATGAACATCACGCAGCCTCTCCACTCGATGGGTGGACGGGTTACCTGTACCTCAAATGATGGAGACCCCACCCCTTGAATGGTAAGGGTCCTCCCCGGGATTATATCTGCAGGTGAAACAAGCTTGGCATTGATTAATGTCACGCTGGACCCCGTGTCCAGTTCCCCAATAAGGGTTCTCCCGTTGACCGTTATCTTGGTCTGGGGGGGGCCATCACCTCCTCTGGGTTTGGATCCTCCATCACTGCTTACAGCTGTTGCATGTCTGACAGGCTTGGGTTTGTTGCTTAGCTTTGGGCAGTTGGGCTTGATGTGGCCCGGCTCCCCGCAGTTAAAGCACCCCCTCTTTTTTGAATTGGGTGATTTGCTCGCATCAGGGGCCTCCTTACGCTCTGTCTGGAATGGCCCCTTTTCCCCTTTTGGACCTGGCCTTCCCTTCCTCCCTCTTTGGACCCCTTTCTGTTCCTTCCCAGAGTAGGGAGGCTTCTTGTCCAGCCCCTCACGATTAGGCAACAGCTGATCTGCAATTTCAGCGGCCTCATGGCCGGTTTTGGGGCCTCTGTCCTTGACTAGGGTTTTAATCTCCCTTGGACAGCAGGAATAAAATTGGTCCAGCACCATGAGATGGAGCAGCTTCTTGCTAGTGTCAGCCTTGGCACCGTCCGCCCATTTAAGGAGTGCATCCCACACCAGGGCCACAAAATCAGCCATTGTCTTCTTGGGTTGTGGGTGGGTACTCTGGAATTTTTTCCGGAAATAATCCTGTCCTAGCTTGAACCTTGAAGACACGGCCTGTTTAAAGGCATCATAGTCATCAGCTGCATCCGAGGGCCGGCTGTTCATGACTGTCAGGTATCGCAGTCCCTTGTGGACCTGTAGGGCACCGTCTGCCGCTCGACTTGGGTGTTATCAGTTCTAATTGATGATCTACATGCCCACGTTTTTTCCTGCCACGACTTGATGTTAACAGAGTTGGTTCATGTACCTGCATATGTAGTCCAATTAGTAGTCTCACCGACGTCCCGCGGGGTCCCGTGTTTCTGAGGGCTCTGCCACCCCTACACCCTCACCTGTTCCACTGGGTGCTGGCCAGCCCGTTGGTCTGACCACGTGTCCTCTCTTCCACACAAACAATCAGCAAAAGATCAAAAAGAAAACAAGAAAACAGAGAAGGCTCTCCTGACCTGTGTCACTGCTCCTGCTGTTTGCAGCCACTATCTGAACCAAAATTGACCTTCGTGTGGTCTGTCCCTCTTCGTTAGCTCTCTCTCTTTCTCTGAGAGCCTCTTGTGGAGATCGCCACGATTTCTTTTAACAGCTTGAGTCCATCTTATTGGCTTGTGCCACTATTACATGTATTACGGTACACCAAAGTCAAGACTGCCCCTCTATTAGGGTTATTACGGTGCCCTTCTCACTGCTGGGCTCAGCCCAGCCAGCAAGCAATCAGTTCTGCACCCCGCAGGGCCGTAGACTGGGCTCTAAGCCCCCGCTGGGGTTTTTTGCTCTCTGCCAGAGTCTCCTACCAGCGCTCCACCTCGCTTTCAGAGTTCCCTGCAGCGTGTGCTGGCTCACTCCTCCTCCTCCTCTTCCCGGTTCTGCGCTCCTCCCACCTTCCTGTCCCGGGCTCTCCTTTATACTGAGGGCCTGCATCTCCCCTGTTGGGCTGCAGATGGAGTACCTCTAACTCGTGCCTACGCTTGGCGTCTGCCGCTTGGCGCTCAGCCTCTTCACGCCGGGCCTCCGTCGCCATCCTTTTCAACTCTATCTGTGTCTTCTCGGGCTCACGCTGGACCTTCAGCTCCATCTTTTTCAACTCCAACTCATACTTGACCGTGCTCTGTCACTCCTCAGCTTCTAGCTGCATCTGGTACCTCCAGCGTTCCTCTGTAGGGGTTGATACCTTGGAGGGCTGTGGACTTGGCGTGCGGGGATGTGATTCTGGGAAGGACTCAGGAGTTGGCATGCACGAAGGTTGCTCTGTGGCCGAGTCATAGTCGCACAGGAGTTTAATCAGTTCTTCTTTCTTTAGCCTTTTCTTCACTTGACGGCTTCTCCCTTTCACCAGTTCTTTTAGTTCGGGCACGGTCATTTGGACATAATTATCCACCATCCTGGCTATCCACACTATCCAGTCGACCTGATGCCCAATTAGAAATGGGTTGCTCAAGGGATTTCACTGACTCTATTACTCTTCCCAAATTATGCCCCTAATACAGCATGGTATTCATATCCCACCACTCCCACCACGTGTGGCGGGCCAGTAGGGGGTGCTCCTGCATTAAGCCACCCACCTCCCTGCGCCTGACCACCTTCCAGGTTCCGAGTGCCTCCTCGGGGGCGCCTCGCGTCCAGCTGGCCCCCTTCCTGGAGCACACTTGCTAGCCCAAAGTCAGATGGAGATTGAGATTGAGACCAGCTCAAAACTCGGGGTTTTAGAAGAAGGAGGTATGTCATTTTACGTACAAATTACAAGACAGAAGAAGAACAAGCAGTACAGTTCCTCTGGGAAACACAGGCCTAATAGTTCTACGGGTACTTGACCCAGTACAGGCAGTTGGGGCACTTCCCCAAGCCGGGGGCCAAAAAGGGAAGTCTCCCTTAGTCTGCAGACCTAAGGGGCCTCTTAGGTATAATGGACACCCACCCCTCAATAAGTCTCCCACACCGGTCACAAAGGAGAACTTTATTGATTACAGGGGTAGGGTGAAAGTAGGGTACAAAATCAAGAATATCATAGAAATCCCATAGAGCAAACAGTCTGGCTGAGGTAGCCTTTTGATAACGCATCTGCGTTACTGCCAGCTAGATATCTAATCAGCCTTCGAGTAGCTTACTCACAAGCATCATCCCAAGGCTGTTGGAGATCCCCTCTGGAGGCAGGCTGTTCCTCGCTCGTGAGTTATGGGGGAGAGAGAGCCAGTTTCAGATGGTCATGCTCCTCTCTAAGTCTGAGTCCCCAGCATGGCTGCTGCCCCCTCCTCCTGGGCAGCCTTAACTTATATAGCCCCTGTGACCTCATTCACCTGGTTCAGTGAAGGCCAGCTCCGGTTGGCTGTCGGCCAACCAATTTGAAATACATTGCTAGTTGCCGGGCAGACTCCAGCTCCCCAGGTAGATGCCCCTCACCCGGGTGGCTGATGCCAGTCACGTGGGCAGAGGGAGCAGGTTTCCCCCTCCCTCAGGACTGCAGCCAGCTCAGGTTACCTAAAGAGAGAGGCTGAGGGTGTGTCTCCTCTGCTGGGCCCATCCTCATCACATGGTCACAGGGCAGATTTTGGGGAGAAACAAAGGTGGCTTCCTGCCACAACCACCAGTTGGTAGGATTCAGTATTCAGCGAAAGGTGGGAAAGAGAACTAGCAGGGCAGAAGTACTAGACTTCCAGACGGCCAACTTCAACGAGCTCAGGAGATGAGTCAGAGCGGGCCTGAGGGGTAATAACATCGGCGAGCTGGGACTCCGGGAAGGGTGGGAGTTCCTCAGGGGACTGGTCCTGCAGGCACAGAGGGGCACCCTCCCAGTACACATAAAAGGAGGCAAGAGAGCCAAGAAACTACGGCTGTGCAAAGCTGCAGATCGCAATTCAATTTGGAGATGATTCTGACTGATTCACAGAATCATAGACTCATAGAGGTCGGGTCGAAGGGACCTTGCAGATCTTCAAGCCCGTTCCCCCGCCCGGGCGGGAGAAAAGACTGGACTCAAATGAGTCCAGCCGGGTAGGCATCAAGCCTCTTCTTAAAGCCCCCCAGGGCAGGAGCCAGCACCGCTTTTCTTGGAAGCTGGTTTCAGTTCCTAGCCGCCCTGACCGTGAAGTAGTGCTTGCGGATGTCCAATCTAAACCTCCTCTCTAATAATTTGTGTCCATTGTTCCTTGTCATGCCGGGGGGCGCTCGGGGAAACAGCGTCTCCCCCAAACCCTTCTGGTCCCCCCTAGTAAGTTTATAGACAGTCACCAGGTCCCCCCCCAGCCTTCTCTTGTGAAGGCTGAGCCCATGTAGCTGGTTCATAATACTCAATAATTCTCTGAGGAGGCCACTCATCCTTCTTCTACTTTTGGGAGTTACTCTGTGTCAAATTTACATCAATACTTCTCTTGGTTTTTTTCCAATCATCATACAAAGAGACTCCTAGCTTATTTTTAACCTCAGACGGTAGCAAAAGGAAAGCTGGTACAATTACTCCCATATAGCAAGTTCCTGTCCACCCTTGTGGTAGTATTGTATAGGCTCGTCGTTCGCAAATTCAATAGTATCCTTTTAAGGCCCTATTTTTTCTATTAGTGGCATTTGAAGGGGCCTAACCATAGGGCATCTCAGGAAACCTCAAGCCTCCTTCTGGACTCAAAGGACCAGCGACTGCGTGGCCTCCTTTCATGGAACATTCCCATAGCCCATTCTGGTTCTTGTCTGTACAATCTGTCCGATCATCACTTTGATTTGTGGCACTCCAATACTTATTAAACCATATAATTGTTCCATTAGGATGCTGCTACACTAGCCGATTATACCCTGGGCTATTAGGATAATAAAGCTGTTTTAATTTTGTAAGGTTTATCTATCTTACTTTTAAAGTCCATATGTAACGGCTGTGTCTCAGCCTTTTTCCTGTACCATTATTACTGATGCAATACTTTCCCAATGTCACTTGGGAAAGTTTCTAACTGTGGTTCTCATTTTATTTTTGACTAGTACTCTTAACATCTGCCTTACTACTTACTAGCCACTTCGGGGCCAAAGGAAAAGCCCTTTAAGGCCACTGGCCTCCGGCCTTCTGGAGCCCCCCACAGGCCCAGCAGTTGGTAAGATTAAAAGTACTTGCAATTCTTTTCATTATGTTAACATATAAATTTGTCCCTGGGGAAACAATTGGGGAAAGCGGGGGCATAGGCCAGCGGCTAAGGCTACGCAATCCTGCTTTTTTCGTTATGCAGATAACAACAAGGCACATTAAGATTCCCACCATATTTTCCTTTTTATGAGATCAAACACAGCCTAAATGTTTCTTTTTTACTTTCTTATCTAATTTTCTGAACTTTGATTAAGCCGTCTCAGGCGCACTTGGACATCACCAGTAGGTTCACAGCCCCACTTGCTGGCTTCTTGTTCTGAAGACGACTCAGCTTCCGGAGTGAGTTTGTTTTGGGAGTTGATGTCCTCTGACGCTTGTGGATGTTGTTTCACATGGGTATGGTGTATCCAACGGTCATGGCCAGCAATCTTTACAACGGTGTGGGTTGTTAGAAGTACCTGGAAAGGGCCACTCCACCTCTCAGTCAAAGGTTTCTTTTTCCACCGTTGTACCAAGACCCAGTCTCCCGGGGAGAAGTCATGTACCGGTACGTCTAAAGGCAGGCGCTGAAAGGAGGCTGCATACTTGTGAAGAGAAGACAAGACAGACTGCAAAGCAATAACGTACATATGAAGCTCGCTATTACCTAATTTAAAAGTTACATTTTCTTGTATCCCAGGGGGTAAGACTCGAGGGGGCTTGCCAAATATAATTTTATATGGGGTCAATTTAAGGCCCCGTCGGGGAGTGTTTTGAATGCAAGTAAGAGCGAGCGGCAATGCTTGAGGCCACTTAAGACGTGTCTCAATACAGATTTTGGTGAGCAGAGTCTTTAAAGTCCTATTCATGCATTCCACTTGTCCTGAACTCTGTGGTTTCCATGGTGTGTGTAGTTTCCAAGTAACCTTGAGAGTTTGCGCAGCTTCTTGAATTACTTTTCCCACGAAGTGTTGTCCTTGATCCGACTCAATGGACTCAGGCAGGGAATACCGTGGAATGATTTCCTGCAACAAATACTTTACTACTGTAGCCGCAGTGGCAGTCCTGGTGGGCCAGGCCTCGACCCAACCAGAGAGCTGGTCTACCATGACAAGTAAAAACTCGTGATGTCCGGACCGTGGGAGCTTGGCAAAATTGATCTGCCATGCTTGTCCAGGGTATGCTGCCCAGGGTCTACCTCCCATTGGCACAGGGGATTTTCTTCGAGGGTTTACTTTCTGGCATGTGATGCACTTGGTAGCAATGCGCTGAGCTTCTACATATAGCCCTGGGGCTACTGCTTGGCAGATCACTAGATCACCCATGGCCAAGCCTCCCATATGGGTTCTTGCATGGAGCTGTTGCAGCACCTCCCGAAGCAATGGCCTGGGTATCATGACTTTTTCTCCTGGTACTATCCACCACCCTTGGGAGTTCTTTTCTGCACAAGCTTTCTGTGCAAATTTATCTTCTTCAGGGGAATACTGTGGGACTAAATCCTGGACGTATGGCCATATGGCATGGGACATGGCCTGTCTGGATACCTCCTTCGCTTCTTCCCCAATAAATGCGGCTTTCTTTGCTGCCGCATCAGCCTTTGCATTTCCAAGCTTATGCTTTTCCTCAGCAGCCTTCCCATGGGTCTGCACATGAATGACTGCTACCTCTTTAGGCTGGTGGAGTGCCTCTAGTAGCTTGATAATCTGGGGGCCATAAGCAATCTTATTCCCAGAGGCCGTAATGAAACCCCTTTCTTTCCACAATAGTTCGTGCGTATGGACTGTAGAAAAAGCATAGCGAGAGTCAGTGTATATATTAACCCGCTGGTCTGTCCCCAGCTGTAATGCTCGGGTGAGCGCAGTGAGTTCCGCGGCTTGTGCCGACCATGAGCTCGGCAATGACTTCTTCCATACTACCTTATCCAAGGTTACCACTGCACATCCTGTTCATTTTTTTCCATCGACGACAGAGCTGGAGCTGTCTATGAAGTATTCAACATCTGGGCCTTCAATTGGATCCTTAGCAAGATCAGGTCGCACCTGCGTGGTTTGGTTCAGGACCTCAAGGCAGTCATGCGTCGGTTTCCCTGACTCCGGCAGCAAGGTTGCAGGGTTTAAAGCTGTAGTATGTTTGAAAGTAAGTCCTGGATTAGAGAGCAAAAATATCTCATATCGTGATTGTCTGGAGGGGTTAAGAAATTTCCCTCCCTCAGTCCCTAGGATCTGGGGAACTCCATGAGGAGTGAGTATTTCCATATTTGCACCCATGACTATCTTCTGGGCTTTTTCAACAACCACTGCTGTGGCTGCCACAGCCCGAAGACAGGCTGGCCACCCGAGTGCAACTGGATCTAGAACCTTTGAGTAATATCCCACGGGTCTCCAGGTCAGGCCCGATGGCTGTGTTAGCACCTCTGATGCAACTCCTCGATTCTCATGAACATACAGTCGATATGGCTTTTTACTATTTGGGATGGCCAGGGCAGGGGGCTGGATTAATGCTGCCTTAAGCAGATTAAAGGCATGCTGCATTTCTTTATTTCATTTCCATTTAGTGAGACTCTCCTTAGTCAGGGATTCGTACAGTGGTCTAGCCTTCCCACCGTAATCTGGTATCCATAGTCAACAGAACCCAGTTATCCCTAGGAATGCCCGCAGCTCCTTGGGTGACTTAGGTGGGGTTAGACCTTGAATCGCCTGTATGCGATCTGCACTCAGGGCTCTGACTCCTTTTGAGAGCTTATATCCCAAAAATGTGACTTCAGGCTGACATATTTGGGCTTTCTCTCTAGAGACTTTATATCCTTTTTTTCCCAGAGTGTTTAGGAGTGACCTGGTGGCTTCCTCGCAGAGCTGCAAGTTTGGGCTTGCAACTAGCAGGTCATCCACATACTGGAGGAGAGTCACTGCGGGGTGTGATCCTTTCCACTTCTCCAAGTCTTTCTGAAGGGCAAGTTCGAAAATATGGGGGGCTGCTACGAATTCTTGTGGGAGAACTGTCCACATGAGTTGGGCTTTATGGAAGGTGTCTGGATCCTCCCATTCAAAAGCAAACAATTTTTGACTTTCTCGGTGAAGGGGAATAGAGAAGAAAGCATCTTTCAAATCTAGCACTGAAAATATTTCAGCTTCCCCCGATACTTGTGTCAAAATCGTGTGAGGGTTCGGGACTACAGGATGGTCTGAAAGGACCTTCTTATTTACTGCCCGTAGGTCTTGGACCAGTCTGTATGAGACCCCGTCTGCCTTCGGCACTCCAGGAATGGGGGTGTTATAGGGTGAGGACCCTTCCACTAGCCATCCGCACCTCTTGTATTTCTCTATTAACGGCTTGAGTCCAGCTCTGGCCGCTCGGCTGAGTGGATACTGCTTTACCCGAACGGGCCCCTCCCCATCCTTAAGTACGATTCTTACCGGGGAGACGGACTTAGCTCGCGCAGGGGTTCCATCAGCCCATACCGAGGGGTCTACTCCAGTCATGTAATCTTTTGGACTTACTGCAGGGCGTCGGTCCTCCAGGAGAGCCATCTGATAGTTCGAGCTCTGCTTGACAGGTAGCTGGACCACCATCTGATCGTCTCTGAAAAAGATCTCAGCTTGCAATTTTGTGAGTAAGTCCCGCCCAAGGAGTGCAACTGGGCAACTTGGAGAATACACAAAGGAGTGCTCGAGCAAATGGTCCCCCACTTTGGTGAGGAGTGGTTTACAAACAGGGAGTCGGGATTGCGTTTTCTCAATCCCTTCCACAAGTACATGCTGTTCACTAGTTCCTGCACAGGGGTTTTTTTCTGGAATCATCGAAAATGTAGCCCCAGTATCCACCAAGGCTTTAAAGTTTTTGCCACCAACCCTAATGGTTACCATGGGATCTTCTCGGGCTCCAACCCGAAGGGTAGTGGTCTTAGATCCCCGTCCCCTTCATTCTGAATCCTCACCCTTTTCTTCTGCCTGCATGAGGTGACCTCTTGGTTTCCTCTCTCTCTTCTCCTTCAACTTCGGGCATTCCCTCTTCCAGTGTCCTTTCTCTTTGCAATGAGCACAAACGTCTGTTCCCACTCTTTCTTCTTTTCCCTTCTGTATTCCAGCCTTTCCAGGGTTACCTCCAGTTATAGCAGCTGCTAGTGCTGCCATCTGTCGCTGAGCCTTTTTATCCTCCTTGCGCTCTTGCACTTGCTCACGATTCCCATACACCT
The DNA here is from genome assembly GCF_052110815.1 of Crocodylus siamensis. Taxonomy (NCBI): domain Eukaryota; kingdom Metazoa; phylum Chordata; order Crocodylia; family Crocodylidae; genus Crocodylus; species Crocodylus siamensis. The sequence goes on from NC_143400.1 coordinate 23,874,296, forward strand.
TATATGCAATTTCCACCAGCTCTGAAATCGGTTTCCCAGCACCTCCCTCAGTTTTTTGTAACTTCTTAAGGATATCAGCAGCAGATTGACCAATAAACATAAGATTTACCATGCGTTGATTATCTGGGGCTTCTGGATCTAGATCCGAAAACCTGCGAAACGCCTCATACAGCCTCCCAAGGAAAGCTGAGGAATTCTCCTTTCTTCCTTGTCTTACTTCATACAACTTAGACAGATTGGTAACCTGAGGCACTGCCTTTCCCATTGCTTCCACTATAATTCCTAGATACCGTGCACTCAGCTCTCTTCCCTCTGCAGTATGATTATCCCATCTCGGCTCTTCTACAGGGCAGGTATCATGCAGAGTACGACCAGCAGCACCCTTTGACTCAACTCTGGCTGCTGCAATACGTTCTGCTGTTCCCAACACTAATCTCCTCTCCTCCGGGGTTAGGAGGGTCTGGAGCATCATCTGGACATCAGCCCAAGTGGGTCGATGAGTCTGCCCAATAGATCGAAACAGGTCCCTCATCTTTTCAGGGTCTTCACGAAAAGAGGGGCTCTGATTCTTCCAGTTAAATAAATCTGAAGTGCTAAATGGGGTGTAGACAAAAGTTGCATTGCCTCCTTCCCCAATAACCTCTTGCATCGGGCAGTTCAGCACCGGCTGTGACTCTACAGGCTTGCGCAAGTAATAACCCTTATTCCCCGATTCAGGTGGGGCACTTGGCTGAGGCTCACGCTCTAAATCATTAGGTATGCTTTGATACGTTGGTGGTGGTCTCCCTAAGGGAGAGGGCGGTGGTGCAGAGGGACTGGATCCTGAGGAGGCATCTGACTCATCTTCGCTACCTGACAGGGCAACCGGAGCGCGGGTCCGGTACTCAGCCAATTCAGAATCTCCCCCCCCATTAGACTCAGGGAGTACAGGCGGCCCCCTCCGCCGAGTCTTTTCCTTAACAACCATTACATGAGACTTTGCTAAGTAATTTTTAATCCAAGGTGGCTGATTTTGAACCACCCACAACCAACAATCAATATAAGGAAACTGATTTCAATACCTATTCTGCATAACAATTTCATGGAGAGCTATTACTTCTTTTAGCACAAAGGATCCTTTCGGGGTCCAGTGGACCCCAAATGTTGGCCACTCGAGTTGACAAAACTTAATTAAATCACCTTTTTTCATTTTTACTTCGTAATTGGCCGGCTTTGCAAATTTATTAAAATGACGTAATAAGAACTTTAGAGGGGTATCAGTGAAGTTTTCTACACGAGAGCGACTCATACCCATTTTGCCTACAAGAGTGCACCCAAGGCACACCAAATACCAAAAGATCTTTGTAACAGAAGGTTTACGATGACAACTGAGCTAAAAGTTCCCCAGCGATCGTTTACCACCCCCGTTTTGGATCCAGAACCAAATTGGGCAAAGGGAATTTGTATACTTACTTAGATACCCCAGAGATCTCGATCCAAATCCCAAAATGTGTACCTGAAGACTCCAAAAACAAAATTTGCATAGGAGCCCTTAGTGTCCAGGATGTCCCGAGTCACGTCTCAAGCCCCCTCCGGGCGAGCCCAAAAGGGCTCGGTGCGCACTCCCCGTGGTGGCAGAAACGATGCGCCGATGGACTCCGGGGTCGTCCAAAGAAGCCCCACGTTGGGCGCCAATTATTGATGTAAAAATCACGGTTCGTTTCTTTGGAGGCTCATGAATAATAATTCTTTAGGCACACATTGTTGGTAACACAAAAGGTATATATTTGCAAATAGGGTCAGAGAGAGAAGACAAAAGACCACGCTCTCTGCCCGCGGGGAACACTTCTCAGCAGGCTTTTATTCTCTCTCTCCTGAGCACGTGTACAGAAGCAGGAACTCTTACAACTCATTTCCGGTTCATACAAACATATATGAAATGACGTCACGTCATCCATCGCATGTGCATTATAATTAACTACTTAAGTATGCGGGGCGGATAGGCTTATATGTATTAGCTAATTGCGCTTGCTCAGAAAGTACTTCAGGTTACAAAAAGTTCAAACCCAAGGACAGGATCATTAAAGATGGCAATTACTCTTATCTTGCCTGAGAAGTGTAGGGGGCATGAAAGGAAGTGTGATTTAGTGTAACAAAGAGATAGTAAATTTGCAGAACAAAGAGAGAGTGATACCTTAATACAAAGAGCCTTTAGTAGCTTCTTCTCCAACCTCTCTCTCCCACCAGGGAGAGCTGACAGCTGTGCTGTTCTAACAACACTATTGATGAGAGCTGGCAGCTGTGCTGTTCTAACAACACTATTGATAATGCATTTTCAATAATATTTCTAACAATTTCTCCGAGTGCTCTTCCACTCACAGTGTCTGGGCGGGGACAGAGAAGCAGCGTAAAAGCCTCTGTCTGCAGCTTCTCCGTCCCTTTGCTGAGCAGTTTCTGCCTGAGCAAGAGCGTCTGACAGGCTCTGCGGCTGCCGGCTCGCTTCCTAGGCAGCGGCCTGCTCCGTTGTGCTGCTAGAAAGGATTGGATAGGGTACAGCTTAGTTTATCTTAGTACTTAATACTTCTCCAATTCATGTCTTTCAGTTTATATTTGTTCTCTTTTTTTTCGCAATACTTTTAAAAAAGAAAGCTCGGTGTTTTCCCTGGCAGTGTGACCCATCACTGTGCAAGGAAGCACACAGTCCACATACACACGCACACACACGTAGAAGTCAAATATTCATAGAAGAAGAGCTTCAGAGTCAGATTATATATAGTTACTAATATTATTATCGTAAGTTTACATAGAGACTGAAGACAACCCCAAAGTCAGATGGAGATTGAGATTGAGACCAGCTCAAAACTCGGGGTTTTAAAAGAAGGAGGTATGTCATTTTACGTACAAATTACAAGACAGAAGAAGAACAAGCAGTACAGTAGTAGGCACACATTCACATTACAGCACATCACAGAAGCAGACAAAATATGTAGTTATTAATAATCAAAGCAGAGTCCAGTGGAAACACACAACACAAAAGGAGTGAGACACAGACACACACCTTTTGCGGCACTGGAAAGGTTAATATGAAGCGTGCTGGAAAGGCAGGTGCCAGGTCTCCTGGCAGGGGGGCAGACCGGGTAGGGGAAGAGACAGAGCTGCAAGTTGCACCCCCCCACTACTGCCCCAAACATAGACACATCCTCTTCCCTGGCAGCCACGAGGCTTCTGCTGCAGGTGGGAGCCAGGAGGCGGGAGTGGTACCTGCACGTGACATCCCTGCCCCTGCACCACCTCCCCTAACTCCAGAAATGGGCACCAGCAGCAGAATCACTGTCTGCTCCAATGTCACCTCCCAGCATGAGCCTCCCACTGCCAGAGGAGGAGCTGGAGCTGGAACCAGGGGACCTGAGTGCCTTTGCTCCAGCAATTCTGGGGCCCGAGGGGACTCGGAGGTTGTGCTCCACACCCCTCAAAGTTCCCTTAGACCCAGGTCTCCTTCTCCGGAAAGCAGCACCTTGGAGGAGGCTGAGGTCGTGGGGGCTCAGGCAAGTGGCTCAGGTGAGGGAGCTCCTCCTGCTGTTGTGGCCCAGCATGCTGAGGAGGGGGATAAGGCAGCATCCCCACCCTCAACCCAGAAGCAGGTGAGTAGCATAGTGTGGGAGCATTTTAAGCTAGGAGATGCTCCCAGGTTTGCTATCCGCCAGCACTGCCGAAGGCAGATCTGCCAGATGAAGGACGTGAAACACTTTGCCACCACAGTGATGCTGTTGCATTTCAAGAGGCAGCACCCCCTTGCCATTCTTTCTGCTCAGCCTGGCGCCAGTGTGGATGTGCCCAAAGGGAAGTCCCCTGCTCACTCCAAAGTCCCCTTCCCCCAAAGGAGAGGCAGGCCACCCTGGAACGATGGGGGAAAGTTGGACAGAAAGTGGGGCAAGTTGTAAAGGCGAGTGAGATCACACAGACCACTGGGGCGATGCTTGCTCTGGAGAGCCAGCCTTTATCCCTGGTTGAGTGCCCAGGGTTCAGGTGGCTTGTAGCACTCCCAGAATCACCACTGGCACCCGCACCAGCCACTGCCAATGTGGGCCAAGGGCATGGCTTCAATGCTGGGGTCCAAATGCACCAGACCCCAGCCTCGGGCAGGTAGCGCCGAGGCTTCGGTGGCCACCTAGCTTGCCAAGGATGCGGAACCACTGGACCGTGACCCCCTGGCCTACATCTCCTGGGTGAGCCATCTCCTCATTCTGCCAAGAGCCCTCAGCTGCTTCAGGGCTCTCTCAACTGTTGGGCCGCTCTAGGCCCTGTCCTCTGCCCCATGCACCATATGTGTTTCTTGGTCCTCCGTGTACTGACCTGCATATCGTGCACCTGGTCTCATGCCAGGGTGGAAGACATGAGCTGCCATGTAAAGCTCCAGGGTCTCAGTCCACTCCTGGACCCTCCATGCACTGACCTGTGCAATGCTTGCCCTGCCTTATGAAGCAGGGGTTGGGGACCTGAGCCTCATCGTGCGTCTCCAGGGTCTCGGTCTGCTCCGGGAGACTCCATCCACTGACTGTGCTCTGGATAGGCCGAGCTCCTAAATGCCTACCTCACATCCATGTTCCAATGGGATCTGTTCACCTGTTCAGGGACCCAGGGAATATGC